>NC_137812.1:52516820-52541820 GCF_963921795.1 Nannobrachium achirus
GCCACAGATGAAACTGGAATCCATCTCAACCCGGACCAGACTGCGCTTGGCAGAGTCTGGCTGACCATGGTCACCCCCGGCTTGCTCTGTTGGGAGAGCGGAGAGGAACAGAGAGGCCAGTCGTCGGGGCACGTCTGCACTCCGTCCTCTGTCCTCAGCCTGTAGAAACAGAAGGGTTCCATCGGGTTTATCTCCTCCAAACTGACTCTAAATGAGATAAATAAGTTGGGACTAAAATTGGCAGCTTGCGTCCAAAGCGATTAGCCTGTTCTTAATGCCTGTCTGCTGGAATGGGAGAGGACTTGGCCCGCGCGGTGCTACCACAGGGGTGTGGCCAGGCCCGTCTCCTCCAACACAAGGCAGCGACGAGTGACGGCGGCCAGGGTTCACTTGTCAAGATGTTTTAAACACACACACACATGCTGACATGCGGAAAGATGCAGATTCATGTGCGGGTATTTGCATATACACGCAGGCACGCTTGCAGAGTGCACATGCATTTGTAGACGTTTGTCCACATATGTCGTCGTTGTCGGGTGAAAACCAACCGTTCATTTTGCATTTATCAGTTTAAAAATTATTTCAGCTAGTGAAAACAGCCGATCTACAAGCACACAATGCCTCGCACCGCGAATCGTTGTGTGCTTGTAGATCTGCTGTTTTCACTACTTTTGTGCGACGGCCTTGTATGATGAAGCAGGGCTTTGCTTTGCGAAAGAACGTACAAATTTCAAACTTGGAGATACAAGGTTTCCCCCCGACAAACAACGATATACGCACACGCACGCACACACACACGTATTCACTCCCTATAGCTCACTCATTTGCTTCTAAACCCCGCACACCTTTACAAAAAGTTTATGTCTCATTAATCGCACTCCAAAAACTTGGCCCTGGTGACTGAGGCTCCTTAACTTTCCCCTCCCATGAGCCCTCTAGTGAGCGGCCCCATCCAGTCCGAGGCAGAAGGACCCCAGATTGTGCTGGCCGAGTCGCCGCCTGCCTCGTGTTCTTGGGCGCGTGCCTGGGCTTTCTCCGTCCTCCGTCTCAGTAACCTTGGTTTGCTCCCTCCCTGTGTTTGTGAATTCCATGCGCTCCGGCAGGACCACACTGTCCCCAGCAAAAAAAAAGAAAAAACACTTTCTGGCAGAGTGCGGCTGGCCCTATGTGTGGGAAAGTGAAGTAAAAAAGCTTACATTCTCTTTCAGGGAAATAAATAAGTCATGAAGGCGATAGACTGTTGGATGGAACAACAATTTGACTAAAATGCTAAAGTTCTGTAAAGCAGCTTCCAGATTGGAGGGATGCATCAGGTTACAACTTTTGAATGCAGTACTGTACCAAGCATAGGCATACTCTCTATAGACAAGAGACTCATTTAGATTGCTCCTTCAAATACCGACTGACTGGATAGTAAAATTGCTTTTTTTGATCAAGCAGTTGCGTACACATATAGCTTACAACATACACACATACTCTCACACGCGCGCACACACACAAACACTCCAATAATTTGGAGCGTTAGATCACTGGTGCGTGTATGACGAATGGCCGCTTACGGATACAGATAGGATTGGTGCTCTAAGTCAAAGCGAGAGCTGCGATTGGTGAGTTAAACCCCGGTGGAGGCTGTGATTGGTGCGTGTGTGTGTGTGCTCTGTGTGTCTCTGCCAGCACACAGACTGTCTGTCTGTCTGCTCAGCCCTCAGCCGCCTCCTCTGCCTTTCGGAATGGCTTCAGTCATTTTTAGTTATGTTTATTTCTCTGTTTCTCTCTCTTTGTCTCTCTCAGTCTCCAATTTACTTCCTTTATCACCCTCTTTTGTTTCCAGCCATACCTCTCTCTCTCTCTCTGTCCTTTTCTCCATCTCTTAATCTCTATTGTTTGACATTTCTGTCTGGTTTTCTCTCTTTCTTCACTCTTCTCTCTCCATCTCCTCTCTTTTGTCTCTCTCTCTCGCTCTCCATCCATCCATTCTTTTCCTCCATTAAACACATACTTGTCTGTATTGCGGTACAGGGCAGTTTGTGGTTTTGGGGCTGGCTTTATTATTCTAGTATTACGTATCTAGTCTTTTCAGCATAATAGAATAAGTGGCTTCAAATATCTGATTGCTGAATATAGAATAATTATCAGTGTGTTCTCCAGCATCTCCTCAGTGCCTCACTGCACTTCACCTCAACATTTTCTTTAAACATTGATCATTTGTATTTTGTATTTTGGGTGAGTCATCATCAGCTACAGATCGAGACAATATCTTCAGTTTTCCAGCTCTGTTTGTCTGTATTGTATCTGTCTGCCTACATCTGTGCTGTTTTGTCTGTGTAGTGCCGGGGTCTTCAACAGGGGGTCCTCAGAGTTACTACAGGGGGTCCTCCAGATCTTTGTGTGATATAAACTTTTTTTCTCCTTTTTTTATATTAAAGGAGCTATAGTCAACCTTTTCTTGAAAAACGGATACTAAAATAAAAATAACGTTTCGAAAATATTTTATAAAAAAATAAGCTTCATACATGTGTTTCTATTCAAAAATGACCACAAAAAGCGTAAAATAATGATAAAATAATCATTTTGGCCATTGTCAGACCGACACTTTGTTTACATTCTAGTCTATAGACTAGGATGTAAACAAAGTGTCGGCCCTACAATGAAAAAGTTGACTATAGCTCCTTTAACCATTTGAGCCATAGCGTCCATAATATTCTGAGAACTTTATCCAAAAATATAGCTGATCTACAAGCGGTGTTGTGAGCTTGTAGATCTGCTATTTCTGGCAAAGAGCTTTGGTGTAGAGGGGGAAAAGAGCAGACTAAGTACAGAGTGAAAGGTCAAGTTTATTAAGTATTGAGGTTGTGGTTAAATATCTGATAACACAAATTTACATGAATCCAAAATACATTGATGATTGTGCTGTCAAACGATGAAACTATATGGAATCTGGGGGTCCCTGCTTCATCTCCCTCTCAGCTAAGGGGTCCTTGGCCTGAAAACATTGAAGACCCCTGGTGTAGCGTATCTGTCTCTCTATCTGTTTGCCCATCGTTTCTTCCGCCATACCTGACTGCCTGTGAGTCCCTCTGTCTGTCGCTCATTGCCTGTCTGTCTGTCTGTCTGTCTGTCTGTCTGTCTGTCTGTGTGTCCGTCTGTGTAGCTGACTGTCCACTGTGTCGCTGTCCTCCTAATGGCCAGTGCTGAGCTAAACACTTTCTAAATGACACTCTGCTCCGCTCAATACAGCTGCCCTGCAGTCCACACACACACACACACACACACACACACACACACACACACACACACACACACACACACACACACACACACACACACACACACACACACACAGGAAAACAAGATCATCGCTCATTCAGCGCCACACTGACAGACCTGTGTCGTAATGTCTGCTAAGGCAAGTGATGCTTCATTCATTCATCAGAATGTCCTTTTTCACTTCTAATCAACTTTTAATCTGTACAGCAAGGGTCTTCATCAGGGGGTCCGGGACCCCTAGGGGGTCCCCAGAGTTACTACAGGGGGTCCACAAAATCTTTGAATGATAGAAACCTTTTTCTTCTTTTTTATATTAACCACTTGAACCGTAGCGTCCATATTCTGGGAAGCTCACAAGAGCTTGTAGATCTGCTATTTTTGGCAAAGAGGTTTGGTGTAGAGGAGAAAAAGAGCAGACTAAGTAAGAGTTAAAGGTCAAGTTTATTAAATATTGACAGTTCAAGTGGTTAAATATATGAAAAACACAAATTGACTTGAATCCAAAATACTGCTGTCAAACAATAAAACAATATGGAATCTCTGAAAAGGTTGTGGGGGCCCCGGCTTCACTCAACTAAGGGGTCCCTGGCCTGAAAACATTGAAGACCCCTGCTGTACAGTACATGTATGTACTTATGTAGACTATGTACGTACAGCATTTATGTATTTGTCTACTGTATGTACCATGTATGTATTTATACAATTTAGGCATTTATCAGATGCTTTTATTCAGAGCGACTTAGAAATGAACTACAATAGGTAAACAGAATGCATAAACAGAATACAGAGAGAATACCTAACTAACATTCTGTACAGTGAAACCATTGGATACTAGGTAAACAATGAAAAAGGAGTAACGGAGTAAAAGTAAAAAAAGCAATCACATTATTTGGCTACATTCCTTGTGTACTGTATAGGCTATACTACATACTTTTATTTGTACCCATATTCATTTGTGTATTAAATGCATATTAATGCATTTGTTTCATTCTCTCAGAGAGACATCAGCCAATTTAGTTCACTTCAATTGGACGAGCACTTATTATTTAAACAATAAAAGATGACACAGACTTTCTAGTATCTAGTACTTTCTTAATCTTTCTCAAGTAATCATTTGCATGACTACTTCGCAGCTTCACCCCGCCCGATTCAGAACCATACACAAGTACTCTAAGTTGATTTGTTTGGTCCATTCCAGTTCAGATGCAGGGTTCCAGTAGTCTAAAGGCAGCGGTGGCATAGTCTTGGCACGGCCGGCTCTTAACTGGATGGCTGTAATTATTCACTGGGAGCCTGATGCCTTCCAGCAGCCTCAAGATTGATTAGCTCTGATATGCCATTTGGTGTAATCTGTCTCTCAACCACGGCTCCTCTCCAAATTGGCAGCAATGATAAGAAAAAGAGCGAGAGAGAAAGTTATTTTTTTAAGAACAGAGAGAGAGAGAGAGAGCAGAGAGGATTCTTAGAGATGAATGAAACAGAAGCAAATTGAAGACAACGTGAACAGAGGAAGGTGTCTGACGGAGGAGGAGCGTGGAGCCAAAATTGAGGAAAGAATGAATGGTGAGGACTTCAAGTCCCACAGTTACAATTCAAGAACTAAAATAGATGTTTGAGAGCGTTTTTATTTTATTTTTGTCTTGGGTCGATGAGCTTGGGATAATGTCAATAAAGCCCCCTCTCAAGTTTTGTTTTGGTAGATATTGTCCATGTAATTTTATAGTTTGTCATTCCCTGGAAAACTGCCATGTTCAGGTTCAAAATATATTTGACAGTATGCTGTAGCAGTAGCAAGATAGGTGCATCGTCATGTGTGAGTCTCCAAACACTTAGTTTCCAATAATGCCAGCAATGCCTTGTTTAAGGTCCAGGTGGCTGGAATGTAGAAATGTTGAAAAGAGTTGTATGCCAAATGCAGACTTTGTGAAAAGGTTGATTACTCTTCCAAGTTCAAACTATGGCCAGTTTTTACTTTACTTTTCTTTGCTTAAACGAGAGCGTCATTCCGGTGGTGTTGAACCTAACGATCATACTCCGAGGACGAGAAACTAAGGCTGCACGTTATTAGGAAAACCTTCGATATTCAATAACGTTGTTGAATACCTCGATAACGATATGAGTCACAATAAGTACAAAAAAATGCAGCATATATTTTTTATGTAATTTTGCTTCACATTATGTTTTGCAAACTAAATACATATTAATTCAAGAAATTAAAACAAATATATAGCCTAACAAAAGGCAATATAACGCCTCTGAACTTTCAGAGTTGTCTTTCAGTTGCATTATTGGCCATACTAGGTATAGTCTTACGTAATGGCAATAATAATATTAGGCCTGCTACCATTCAGGATGGAAATAGAATTGTCCATTTGGGGAGAAGTAGTTTCATGGGGGAGTTTATTATTATCGGGGAGTACTTGATATAAACAGAAAACATTCAGATGGACACCCAACAGCGCGCACACACACACACACACACACACACACACACACACACACACACACACACACACACACACACACACACACACACACACACACACACAGTTTGGTCAATTGGAGCAGTGCATGCATTACCGATGGGATTGCTCAGACATAATAATATGCAGTGGTGGAAAAAAGTATTCATATTCTTTACTTAAGTAAAAGCATCAATACTGCAATGTAGAAGTACTCCGTTACAAGTAAAAGTCCGGAATTGAAAATGTACTTGAGTAAAAGTATGAAAGTATTGGCATCAAAAAGTACTTACTGTAAGGTCACCTAAAGTAACTAGTAACTAAAGTTTTCAAATAAATGTAGTGGAGTAAAAGTACAATATTTGGATCCGAGATGTAGAAGTAGAAGTAAAAGTATTGGAAATACTCAAGTAAAGTACAAATAACTCAAGTGTACTTAAGTACAGTACTTGAGTAAATGTACTTAGTTACTTTACACCACTGATAATATGCCATTTACTGTACCTCGATAAATGCCGTCTCTCGCGGTATGCGTACCTCGCATGATGATACCTCGATGAAGGCACATTTTCGATATATCTTGCAGGCCTACAAGAAACCTTATTCTTTTGAAAGGTTCATGCTTTATTGAATTACACGTGTTAGTCATACTGAATGTCATAGTCTGTCATGTTAATCAAATCAAATCAGCAGGACAGTACATGCATACTGTAGATATGTCGGTCCCATCCTCTTTTACAGTACACTTTAAGACATAATAAGACAGAATAAAGCCATAATAAGAAATAATGTGTTGGTAATTAGAGCTAATATATTTTATTAGACAGAAACAAAGACAGAATAGTAGAAAGAGCGAATACATTCTCTGGCACCGTCACCTGCCGCGGAACTGCAGCGGCAGACACTGCCGCACGACCGCTAGTTCGACCAGCAGTCGCACTGCATCGCCGGCGATAGGACCAGCAGTCCAGCCAGTAGGACCGGCGGGACCGGCAGGTCCCGTAGCGGTAAACTGCCCGTCCGTGCGGTGGTGGCTGCCGCGGCAGTTACCAGCGATGCCGGTGCCAGATAATGTATTCGCTTTCTGCTATTCTGTCTCAGCCACCACCGCACGGACGGGCAGTTTACCGCTACGGGACCTGCCGGTCCGTGCGGCGGCCGCCGGTCCTACTGGCGGGACTGCTGGTCCTATCGCCGGCGATGCAGTGCGACTGCTGGTCGAACTAGCGGTCGTGCGGCAGTGTCTGCCGCTGCAGTTCCGCATGCAGCAGGTGACGGTGCCAGAGAATGTATTCGCTCTTTCTACTATTCTGTCTTTGTTTCTGTCTAATAAAATATATTAGCTCTAATTACCAACACATTATTTCTTATTATGGCTTTATTCTGTCTTATTATGTCTTATTATGTCTTAAAGTGTACTGTAAAAGAGGATGGGACCAGAAAAAACCCCAGGAAGCCTTGCATGCCATTTCAAGGCTTTCAGTAGTGAATTAATCCTGCCTCTGCCATCCTGCAGTGCTTCTGTCCCAGTGTTGATTCCGTTTTTATTTTTGGAGCTGTGTGAAGCACAGGCTCCCTATACGTGGCCGTGTGGGTCTGTCTGTGTGTCTGTGTGTCTGTGTGTCTGTATGTAGCCTGAACTTCCTAAACTTCGGCACGCTACTAGTCCCACAGTTTTGCCACCACACACTCGCGCCATATGTCAAATCGACCGGCTTACTTGGGAATAGTGGGCTAGTAACTTGCTAAGAGAAAGGTTCAATAGTTTAATTGATATTAATTTATTAGTGAATTAATTTTCCCCATTGACTTATAATGGCAATCGCAAAAACTCACATTCAATTTGTCTCTCGCAAACCATAGGGGCTAGAGTTTCAAGACTTGGAGAGGAGGTTCATAATGGTTTCAAGGATTAAATAAAAAATAATTGTGTCATTTGGCCGCATGGTGGCGCCATAACACCCCACTTTACGTTTTGGCCTGTAACTCTTGAACCGTAGGTCGAAAAATAAAAAATATTTTTTCCCTGGATTCCTTGGGTCATGACGCATCTCCCCATATAGGCCACGCCCATTTGCGCCATGATAGATTTTCCGCCATCTTGAATTTTCTCCAAAACACACTTTTTGTTCCTTTTCCTACATATTTTCTTCAAATGTCACAAAAATCGGTACACATGATCTATGAACCCATGCAATGAACATACTCAAGGGATATTGCGATAGTCCATTCCGTTCGTTCGTAACGGGCTTCCAAAGTTAGCGGGAGGGGCCCGTTTTGCAAACAATAGCCATAAATCACAAACAAAACGTCGAGTCAACACTGAATTTCAACCATAGGTCGGGGGTGGCATACTCAACGAATCCCCAAAAGCATTTCCACTTGGCCACATGGTGGCGCTATAACGGACCACTTGCCTCACAACTCACAAATATCGGTACACATGATCCTGGGTGACCAGAGAGGTGCTGTTGAGTCTAGCCTGCCCTGAGCATCAACTGCAATACACACACACACACACACACACACACACACACACACACACACACACACACACACACACACAGCTCCACTTCACACGGGTGTGATTTTTAAATTGTTTTCCCCTTTTTTTCCTGACTATGGTCTACTGCATAGTACTGTGTTCTATCCGTCTGTCATTCAATGTTGTATGAGATACTTAAATGGTTTCCTATGGAAATAATAAGCTTAGTCTTTTCTAGGATCTCCTTTTAGTAGACCTTGTACCAGTGAACTGTACCGTCATGAAACTGTACCTTTTCCTATGCAAACTTCTTATAAAGTCTTCAATCAATCAATCAAGACTAAAACTATGAAGAAAAATGATACGTTTTTTTCACTGACGAAAACTACATGACAACTAAATAAAAACCAAGCTATGGTGACTAAAACTAGACTATTGACAATTTTGTCAACAAAATGTAAACTAGACTAAAACGTTTGGGAGGGACTAGTGGAGAAGAGAGTCATTTTATGTTTTGTTGCTCTCAGGTGTTGCGCGTTGAAAATAGCAGATCTACAAGCTAGAGCTTGTAGATCTGCTATTTTCAGCACGCAACCAAGTGTAAAACCAGTCATTACGTTGCCATCAAGGCCTGCCAAAATACATTTCAGTTGACTAAATCAACTGTAGATTTAGTCGCCTAAAATCTTGATATTTAATGATATTTGCGACTAAAATTAGACTAAAACTAAAACTTTTCAGGTGACTAAATTATGACTAAAACTAAATTACATTTTATTCAAAAGACTATGACTAAAACTAAATCAAAATTTGCTGTAAAAAACAACACTGCTCCAAACTAGTCTATTAAAAATGAGAAGCACTGTAAAACAAAAGCATACGAAAAGACGACAGTAGACATTAGTGCAGCAGCCATTTTGTTTACCTTCGTGCCATCTTTGTGGGGGTTAAACGAACACTATCACAGCTACACACCTTCTGGCGGCCATTATCGCACACTTAAACACTCAAAGTGTTTGTTTTCTATGCACATTTGGAGTATTCTCCTCTCTCGCTCTCTTTTTTAACACCTTGTTTGTTTTGTCAGCCAGAGCTAGCGATCCTCGAGGGTCGACTCGTTTTCCCACACTAAAAGTGTGTCTTCAGTTTATCCTCTGGTGTAAGCATGGCAGGACTTAAAAAGGGCCCTGATTAGGCGGTTGTTGTTGCTGGGTCCCATCGGCTGCTGAGATATAAACTCGTGACACACTGGCGGTGCCCATACGAGCCCCAGAGACCTCTCTTTGTGTTAATTAACGCCTCTCCGCCGCAATTAGCTGGTTTTGCAATATGCGCACACAATGATGCACACGCACACACACACACACGCACACACACGTACACGCACACACGCACACACACACACACACACACACACACACACACACACACACACACACACACACACACACACACACACACACACACACACGCGTGTCTTCACACGCGTGCACATTCACAGAGATTCATTCCAAACCCGTATGGCCATTCGTCACACAAACAAAGACATTCACAGTTCCAACAATTGCTAGGTTAATTACTGTATATATTTTTGGGGGTATTGTTTAGGCATATGAGGCCAAGTATCAAATAGGACAAAACATTCACACACACAGACGCATGCATAGAGGGGCTGCGAGGGCTGACAAACTGACTGAGTGACTAATGTGTGTGTGTGTGACTGTGTTTGTGATTGCGTCCCTGTGCATGTGTGTGTGCGTGTGCTGTTTGTGTGTAATTTGTTGAATCTTACAGATTGACTCTGACCTCAGCCCAGTAACTCAGCTCAACTCGACTTTATTTGTACAGGCCTTAATCACTGTTGCAGTCTCAAAGGGCTTTACAGGGCCACAACTCAACAAAGGAAACAAACAACATCCCCTGTCCATATAGACCCTCTGTAAGGCAAGAAAAAAACATCAACGAGAAAATGCCATTTACGGGAAACATGGCTTAAAGATAGACAGACAGACAGATGGACAGACAGTCAGACAGACAGACGGGGATGGATGGATGGACAGACAGAGAGAATGAAGGGCACAAACAGGAGTTTCCAGACACCTGGCAGCCAAACGGCACGTCTCCGCCGTCTCCCCGTGTAGTGAATTAAGGCCAGAGTGCTCCCTGTGTGCTCCAGGCCGGGCTCGGGGAAATCAAGGCCTGGGGGGGCCTTAAGTGAACAAAGCCTGACTTCAGCACACACCTATCTGGGGAGAAACGGTGGCCAGTGCAGGGCCCCTCCTGTGGATCGTGTCAAAGTTTGGAAGAGGACAGAAGTTTGGAAGAGGACAGACACGTTGCATGCATGTACCGACGATACACACATTAGCACACACACGTACATGACGCGCACTCTTATACACACACACGCACCCAGGGGTGTCGCACCAAATTCTCTGGGCCCTGGTTACAAGGATTCACTGCGCCCCCCCCCCCCCCCCCCATGAATGTTCTTCATAGGGTTAACTGGGAACACATTATTACGCATCGTTTTGTGCTTTAACTATTGAAAAATAGCAGATCTACAAGCTCACAGCTAAAGAATTCTGAACATTTTGAAAAGATTGTGAACATTTGTGCAACTTTTTCATGTGAAGGACCCCCAAAATGATATGTATTTGATATATGAATACATATATTCAAGGATTTGCACACATCACGACTTTTCAAAAATAGCAGTTCTACAAGCTTGTGAGCTTGTATATCTGCTATTTTTCAATAGCTAAAGTATATAAAATAAGTAAGGCCACTCCACCTGGGGCCCTAGTAACTCAGTCCCACTTCCTCCCCCCCTTGTGACGCCCCTGCACGCACCCAGGTGCAAATACCTTCCGGCTGATGTTCGGACACGTGCACGTTCGCGCTCTCAGCCGGAGCGGGGCGAGAGAGGTGCTGTCATCTCTGCGGCGAGGCCGGTTAGCCTTTCCTCCCTGTGTTACTTACTTATTTATTGGCCTCGATGGCTGTGATGACAAGGCCACTCAGTCTCAAAAAGCCTCCCAGGCTCCACGACGTCCCCTTCAAGCAGCGGCGTAAAAATTTTAAGAGCCCCGGGCCCCCCGGCCCCCAGGCTCCGATGATTTTGACGCGCGTTAGCGTGTAGTGGAGATGTCGGGTGCATTCAGGGGGCTAACAGTTCTAATGCGTTTAGCTCCCCGCCTCCTCTCTCTCGGTCACTCTGCGTGTGTGCATGTGTCTGCGTCGTTGTGTGTGTGTGTGTGTGTGTGTGTGTGTGTGTGTGTGTGTGTGTGTGTGTGTGTGTGTGTGTGTGTGTGTGTGTGTGTGTGTGTGTGTGTGTGTGTGTGTGTGTGTGTGTGTGTGTGTGCGTGCGTGCGCGTGTGTGCGAGTGTCAAAGTGAGGCAAAGTGTCATTTAGTGAGTGTCAGTTAATAATTTAGTCACTGGTTTGGTCCCCTCTTCTCCTCCATCATCTGTCCATCCATCCATTCATTCGTTCACAGTCCTTTATGTCTTGCCTCTGGGAATGCTGAGGCCATCTCTCTCTCTCTCTCTCTCTCTCTCTCTCTCTCTCTCTCTCTCTCTCTCTCTCTCTCTCTCTCTGGGAGTGGTAGAGCGGACAGAGAGAAGCAACAGTGATACTGACATTTTAAGAGGAGAGAGAGAGAGGAAGACAGAGAGACATAGAGAGAAGGATACCTGTAGGGAGAGAGGCAGAAGTGAACAATAGATAGAATAAGAACAAAAGAGAACAGACAGGACTGTTCATGGGTGACTGGAAGATAATGTACAGAACACTGAAAACCTGTGAGTGTGTGTGTGTGTGTGTGTGTGTGTGTGTGTGTGTGTGTGTGTGTGTGTGTGTGTGTGTGTGTGTGTGTGTGTGTGTGTGTGTGTGTGTGTGTGTTATGATTCTTATGATATAGCCCATCAAGCACAGAACCTTCTCTACTTATCAACCTCTGTCACATTTTATGTATCATCTCACATACACACACACTCACGCACTCACGCACGCACGCACGCACGCACGCACGCACGCGCGCACGCACGCACGCACACACACACACACACACACACACACACACACACACACACACATGCACAGAGTCTCTAACCCTGTCTCTCAGGCTTTCTATGTCTACATGCCAGCCAGATGTAGACAAATCTCTCTCTCCCTCTCTTTCTCTCTCTTTCTCTCTCTCTCTCTCTCTCTCTCCTTCTCTCTGTGTCTCTGTCTGCTTGTCTGTCTCGTTTTCTCTCGCTCTTTCTCTCTCTTTGTCTGTGTGTCATTCTTTCTCTCATGGCTGATCTGAGACCAGTAGTTCCTTGTCCTGCATGGAGCTGGGTCTCACTAGAGGAAGGAGGGAGGGAGGGGAAGACAAGAGGAGAGAGAGAGAGAGAGAGAGAGAGAGAGAGAGAGAGAGAGAGAGAGAGAGAGAGGTAGGGAGGGAGGTGAAGTGATGGAGGATGTAATAATGGAGTAACATTAGTTATCAGTGTGTGTTAAAACGTGAGAGCTTTCAACAGGATCTCTCTGCCAGTGTTCTGCTGTATATTCTTTAATGTTCACTTAAAACCTCCTCTTTGTAATTGAAACCTGATGGCGGAATAATCGTCTTCCACCCGCCGCCCCTCCCACCACTCTCCACTCTCTCTCTCTCTCTCTCTCTCTCTCTCTCTCTCTCTCTCTCTCTCTCTCTCTCTCTCTCTCTCTCTCTCTCTCTCTCTCTGCATATAAGCTGATTTGTGCCTGGGATTGTGAGGTGGATTCAGTTACAGGGGCTTGGTGGTGGAGAGGGCAACTGCAGTGGGCATTACACTACACAACCTCTTAAACCCACATGTGAACACACGCACGCACACACACACACACACACACACACACACACACACACACACACACACACACACACACACACACACACACACACACACACACATGTGTGCGCACACGCAGCATGAACACATGCTGCAAAAAGGGCTGTTAGGTTTATAAGGTTTATAATGCATAGCCTACTGTATATATATTACATTATATTTCTTTTGTACGTACATATTATTTTACAGATCTCATACCCTTGCAAATTCATATGAATGCCCACACAGTCAGTCAACTATAGTCAACTGATATCTGGTTATGGAATGTAATTTTCCCTTTTTTAAATACACAGTATATATATAAAAGACAACACAGACATGGATGAGAACGCAGACAGGGACACAGACGAGCTGTTATAGGAGACGATAAATCAATAAACGAGACAATACATGTAAGCGACATTCCGCACCCTGATGAACAATCTCACATCTCCGACCAAAACGGCGTGTTAAGTTGTTGTGCGAGCAGACAGACTCCACTGCTACCACTGGGTTGATTTGTGAGACGTTTATTTGGGAAGTTCCTCTTGGCTCAGCGAGGCGAGGCAGGGCTGGTGTTTGTGTGTTTGTCGTGTTGTTAGCGGTTATGTTGCTTGTCATATGTGCGCCATAAATAAAGGCTCAAACCCCTGTTAATGTAGCCCACATGTTTCATGTTCCCACCTCCTTCCTCCTAGCTCAGCTCATTTGTTCTAAGGGGGGGTGGGGGTGGTGGTGGTGGTGGTGGTGGGGGGGGGGATTCAGATGGTGCACAGATCTTTTGGAACCGTGTCTCGGCTTTCGTGAGGTCTCTGAATGTCTTTGATATGAAAAGCAGCCGCGGACTTCCCTGTTACTCAGAGAGAGAGAGAGGCTAGCCGGAGAGAAATGTGCTATTCCCATTACGTCACCCATTCACCGCTGGGCAGGAGCACAGTGGGGTCCCAATGACCATCACACACACACACACACACACACACACACACACACACACACACACACACACACACGCACGCTCACAGGCCCGGCTAACCCAGATGTTACACATAAGTGCTGGAATTGTGACCAAAACGTCACTGGTTCGAATTCACTGCCGTCCGGGAAAATGTGGCTTGGTGAAAGTGAACTGGAAACACTCAGTAACTAACCTTTGTGATGCCTTGAAGCAATGCAGTCGACCTTTATTTTGTGATTCATTTCAGTTGTGCCTTTAATCACCATTTCGTGTTTTTTCTTCTGTTTCTTTAATTCAGGGGTCTTCAACATATTCAGGCCAAGGACCCCTTGGACATTTACTGTAATCACTTAAATTGTCGCTACTTTGTAAACTTCACATATCACTCGTTACTTGGTCCGCTCTTTTTTGACCCCTACAACAAAAGTTTGAAAATAGCAGATCTACAAGCTCACAAAGCGTCGTGATCGGCTATTTTCAAATAGCCATGGTATATAATAGGGCTGAAGTGGTTTATGTATGTTTTATAATATTATAATTTATATTTGCAAAGTAACTAGTAACTAAAGTTTTCAAATAAATGTAGTGGAGTAAAAGTACAATATTTGGATCCAAGATGTACAGTAGTGGAGTAGAAGTAAACGTATTGGAAATTGGAAACACTCAAGTACAAATACCTCAAAAGTGTATACTTAACCCTTCTAGTGCCGATCCCGAACAAGTTAGGCTTTTTTTCAATACAATACATTTTTTCTTTTGCTATTTTACTTACCCTGAGCTGCTTGTAGAGACGTGGGTGGTCCTGGCTCGTCCTACGCTTTACAACGAGCCATTCTACATGCTCCAACGATTTATTCCATTGAAAATGGCCAGATGCCAAGTTTAGAGCCCCCCAATTTTTACTCAATCTATGCTGTCGGCGGCGCGACGTATTCCAGGGTGCCGATCCCGAACTATATCGGCTTTTTATATAAAATGAATTAAATAATCGGAGGCCTCACCGAACCTCACCGAAGCCTCCGTCTACATTTTCATCCAGGCCGTCTGTTTACATAGGCCCGCGAGAGGGTAACGCCGCCGAATCGCGCCGCCGAATCCAATGCATTGTCACATCTTTAAAGCTAATTTTCTCTGAACTGTGTTCTTATGGAAGCGGAAAAGTATTTTTTACGGCTAAATCGCCGAAAATCGGGCTTCTAAAATGAGTGATAGCCTATAGCTATCTTGTAGCTCTCTTCATCCGGGTAATTTTCATGACACGCACCAACGTGAAAACGAACGTCACTGCTACGTGGGTCCCCGTATGTTACAGCGGTGGTCTATGGGACTGACTCTGGCACTCTGGCATCTAGTGGCCATCTAGTGGCCATGGCACGCATCGAGTTAAGTACAGTACTTGAGTAAATGTACTAGTTACTTTACACCACTGCTAATGAGAGGCTGAGAAAGGAGAGTGGAGGAGAAGAGAAGAGAAGAGAAGAGAAGAGAAGAGAAGAGAAGAGAAGAGAAGAGATAGGGAGGAAGTTAAGAAATGAGTCTAGGCGAGCCGGTGTGAAGGAAATGGACTTTGTCAAACTGTGGACACTAGGGGTGGTTGGGGTGGTGGATGTTGAAGGGTGGGTGGTGCGTTTCGACGGGGGAGTTGAGGGGGCGCTGGCAGGGTTGCCACGGCTAGCGTTCCGGATGGGTGGCTGGTCTCCTCTCCAGGGGTGTCTCTGTGTGTGTGTGTGCGTTCGTGTGTGTGTGTGTGTGTGTGTGGGTATGTGTGTGTGTGTGTGTGTGTGTGTGTGTGTGTGTGTGTGTGCGTGCGTGCGTGTGTGTGTGTCAGAGAGGAGCAGGGCTGTCAGGTACAGACACTTAAACCCTGTGACTGGGCCAAAGTACGGGTCATTGACGGAGGACAGGCCAGAGGAGGAGGATGGGGGGGGGGGGGGGGGGGGTCTGTCTACAGAGGTGAGGAAAAGAAGAGATGAAAGGAGAACGAGACACGAGAGAAGAGAATGTGGGGGTGGAGAGAGAGAGAGAGAGAGAGACAGAGAGAGATAGATAGAGAGGATGGGGACACAGATTAGTGTGGAATTATTCAAGTGTGAGCCTGGGTTGATGAGGAGAGAGAGCCAGAGAGAGAGGGAGAGGGAGAAGGGGAAGGCTCTGTTCTTCCAGTTCCTCCCAGTAGACATGTCTCTGAGATGCCCTCAAAGCAACCCAGTCATTAAGGAGGTGAAGGAGCTCGCCCTGTACTCATATGCAGTATTCTTCTTCTTTTATTCTACCCTTTTTTATGGTGTGGCTCTGAAAGAGGCTATAGGCCTGAAAGTGCATGAATGCCTGCCCAATACTTTGGAGCTAATTTCACAAACTGCCGGACTGATCACAACATTTCTTTAGCAAATTACCAGTTTGCTAGCCGTCCATAAGAGTTGTCTTTTTTTCTTTTACATAAGATTTGTCTGTATAGGGGGCACACTGGGCACAGTGGTGCAGTCGATAGCTCTGTCGACTCACAGCTAGAAGGGTCCTGGGTTCGATTCCCGCCGGGGGACGCTGTGGGCACTAGGGACGTCCTCCTAGGGTAGATACCCTCACAAAAACATGCAGTAATCCTGTCTCTATAATGCCTTCCCCTGGCCAGCCGGGGCGCCTGATGGAGGGGAAATGAACTGGTTGGAATAACGTGTTCCTTCCACGCGTTACGTCCAACCGGGGAAGCTCCTGTCAGGTGATAAGAAGCGGCCTGTTCACTCCTCATGCACTGAAGCATGAGGTCAGTTCAGGGCTCTCCCCAGGTTGGCAGAGGGAGAGCAGAGCCCAGGATTACAGCTTAGGCAATTGGCACCGTGTGAAAAAATGGGTTACAAAATCGTGGGATAAGAATTTAGAGAAAAAAAAAAGAGTGGTCTGTATGCATGTGTGTGTGTGTGTGTGCGTGCCTGTACTCTGCTTTTGCTACTTATCTTCACACAGCATCGCTACACGCCCTTTCTAACCGACACTTTTACCCTCACCATCCATGCCTAACAAATTTCCTCCATACCTCACAAATGTCCCCTTGGGGCAATAAAGTCTATCCTACCGGTATCTATCCTACTGTATGTGTGGGTGGGGGTGGGGGAAGAGGAAAATACGCAACCACAGGTATGTATGTATGGCAATCCAGGATTCAGGACTGCCACACGCATATGTCTATTAGGCGTGCATGTGTGTCCATACAGCTGCCGGCCGCCCTTGTCCTGAGGTACTTGACATGGAGTGAGCAGGTATACGTGTTGTAATGTCTTGCTCAAGGGCACACGCAGGGTATGGGAACTTAATGTTTCCTGGGCGAGCTGCTCAACTGCCCTGCGACTGATAAAGCGCTTAGGTTTTGTCTTCTACCCAGGGGTGTCGCATCAAATTCTGGGCCCTGGTACAAGGATTCACTTCAATTATTTTGTGCTTTAACTATTGAAAAATTGCAGATCTACAAGCTCACAGCGCAGCCACCGACTGCCGCGCTGCAAGCTTGTAGATTGGCTATTTTAGAAAAATCGTGAAAATGTGTGCAAGTCTTTGAATATTTAAAATCCTTCTAAGGTTTTTTGATGTTTCTATGTCAGTGGTGCTCAAACATTTTCATGTGAAGGACCCCCAAAAATGAGTATTTGGCCACGGGACGCGCATCTCAAATATTTAGTTCCCGGGACCCCCCCCCAGAATCAAAATTTGAGTTGCGCAAAAGTTCACTTAAAAAATACATATATTCAAAGATTTGCACACATTTTCCACAACTTTTTTTCAGATCTACAAGCTCACAGCGCGGCACTCGGTGACGCGCTGTGAGCTTCTATATCTGCTATTTTTCAATAGCTAAAGTTAAAAATAATTAAGGCCCCTCCACCTCCCTTGGGCCCTAGTAACTCAGTCCCACTATTCCCCCCCCTTGTGACGCCCCTTCCTCTACCACGGCCTCCTCTCACAGAAGCAGAGTCTCATGAGTTCAGCCTTCTCTTCTTGAAAACATTTCCAAACAGCGTGGGGTTGATCAACAGCCTGTGTCGCACCCTCTAGACACAACTTGTGTCTTTGTCTCAAGGGTGGCGCGGTGACCTGCTGTTTGGAAAGGTCAACAGTTCAATCCTTGGAAGCCGGGGTGCGTGTGCACGCGGGTCTCCTTACCCGTGAGCCAGACACTACACCCCTTGCCCGCTTGCCCCGGCGTAGCTCTTTGTGGTCAGTGCCGTCAGCTAAATCCCTTAAAACACAAAAAGAAAACCCTAAAAGATAGGCTTAAAGAATGTTGCCTATAGCATTTTGCCATTCCCGCGGCACCGCAGATGTGGTTGAGCTCTCTAAATAACCCCCGGCACCATTTGAGCCTCTGCGCGGTGTTTTTCCCTGTCATTTTCTCACGGAGGTATACACTTATCAGCGGAGGGCTGATTGCGCTATCTGCGACACACACCATCATGCGGTTCTCTTTTTCATCGACGAGACCTCTCAGTGCCCTCCTCTGCTTTTCTCTGTCTTCCTCTCTGGGGCGTCACAAGGGGGGGGGGGGAGTGGGACTGAGTTACTAGGGCCCATGGTGGAGCGGCCTTAATTATTTTATACTTTAGCTATTTTTTTTAAAGTCATGAAAATGTGTGCAAATCTTTTTGATATAGGGTGGTCCGTGGCCAAATACATATATTTTATGGGGTCCGTCACATGAACAGGTTTGAGCACCACTGACATGGAAACATAGTTTTTCCCAAAAACCTTTGAAGGAAGACTTGCACTTTATGTTCACGATTTTTCAAAAATAGCAGATCTACGAGCTCGCAGCGCGCTGTGAGCTTGTATATCTGCTATTTTTCAACAGGTAAAGCACAAAATAATGTGTTCCCAGTCTAAATGGGTTACACCCCCTCCCCCTATGAAGAACATTCATGGGGGGCCCGCAGTGAATCCTTGTACCCAGGGCCCAGAATTTGGTGCGACACCCCTGCTTCCTCTCTCTCTGTCTCTCTCTCTCTGCCAGCCCCCCAGCAGCCCTGCTCTAACTACAAGACCTTTCAGTGCCCTCTTCTGTTTGTCTGCTTCTCTCTTTCTTTTTCTCTTTCTCTCTCTCTCTCTCTCTCTCTCTCTCTCTCTCTCTCTCTCTCTCTCTCTCTCTCTCTTCCCTCTCTCTCTCTCCCCCTCCACCACAAGTACAAGGTTGTTCCTATGTGTGTCATATGATGTCTTGTGGCCCCTGTAGTTGTAACAAAACAGTGACAGTTCTATCCTTTGCCATCTGATCGACACGCCACCCCGTGTCACATGGCACGCACGCACACACAACACACACTGCGTACACTATGGCGTGTGTGTGTGTGTGTGTGTGTGTGTGTGTGTGTGTGTGTGCGTGTGTGAGAGATAGCAAATCGGGTCAATGCCAGTAGCAGCCCTCAGACATGTGCTCCTGCTTAGGTCTTCCAGAGAACTGGGCCTGCAACCAGCCCTCTGGTTGTGGCATCATGGTGCTCAACCTCACTCCAGGCAACATCTTTAACATTCACCGTTGTTATTTTAACAATTGCCGTTCCACAGGGAAGCGTCTTATATCTATTAAAAAAATAAAAGGGCAAGGAAAGTTCTGTGTCCATGTGCTAGTATGTCTACCATATAATCGGGATGTCGTCGGGACAATTCCTCAGATCGGAGTGTAATGTGTGCCAGAAATATCATATTTTTTAAAGATTTGATGTGGATTTTTTTCATGTCATGTTGAATATGTTGGATTTTAATTGTTGTGCAATTATGGCCAGATATCTCTTGTAAAAGATTTCCTGATCAAATTAAGACAATATTAATAAAATATTTAAATAAATAATTTACACTCTTATTTTGTTATCTAAGGCTCTAAGCACCCTCATAAAAAGGGCACAGTGTGTTTTCAACAAATTTTAACAAATGTATGGTAAAAATAAACAATTACAAAATACGAGCGTCAGCAAAATGCCTAAAATACAAAACATAAATACAGAGCTGTGGGATACATGTATTCATGACTGGTGACGCCGATGGAGGGCTCATCTGAGGACAACGTAAAGAGATTAATTGTCATTTTATAAATATAGCATTGTATAACCTGAGTTGAACCGACACTCCTGACTTTGTTGTGTAAAAAGAGTTGCTGTACTTACCAAAAGTACCACAAGTTACTCATTATGCAGGTTTCAAATGTATAAAATCTATAACAAATATTTAAGTAAAGTAAGTACAGCACTCAAGTAAATGTAATGAGCTACTCTCCACCACTGACTGTGGAGTTCCAAGCAGTAAATCCTCATAATGGATGATGATGAAGAACGTGCGATACATGAACCACATGATCTTATCTCTCTGTTTCAATGGCTGTCTGGAATGACCTGCCTGAAGGGCTCAGGCTTCATAAACCACCGTCTTGTTATTCAAACATACTCTTATTGAAAGACCTCTCCGTAAATTTAAATGTCTTATTTCTCACTGCACTTTATCATCATGCTTCTTATTCTGTTGCTGATTTTATTTTATTTTATTTGATAAATGTTCATAGATAGTTATTCTTTAGTATTAGTATTTAATTCATTTTGGCTACAGTACACATTCATCATCACAGGCACACATTTAGTTGCCCTCTCTCTCTCTCTCTCTCTCTCTCTCTCTCTCTAGACTCAACAGCACCTCTCTGGTCACCCAGGGTACTCAGGCTACACCAGAGGCTACATACAGACAGACAGACACACACACAGACACACACACAGACACACACGGCCACGCTATGGAGACGGTGTGACCACCGCTCAAAAAGGAGTAAAGGAAAAGACTATAGAGGCTAGAGAGGAGAAACGTAATGGTGACACTTGGAGGACTTCTGTTTCTATTACTTGTTTACTTAAACTGTTATTTTCTCATAGTGCTGTGAAAATGGAGAGAGAGAGAGAGAGAGAGAGAGAGAGGGAGAGAGAGGGAGAGAGAGAGAGAGAGAGAGGGAGAGAGAGAGAGAGAGAGAGTACTCTCCAGCCTCTCCAGATTTAAGAGCAGTCAAGAGGAGCAGAGGTGGTCTCAGCACACTGCTGTCATACGTACCCAATTTGTGGATCGTTTGACCCATTAGCTTGTCAAAGTTTGGAAAGCAAACAGGCAGCACTGAGAGAAGGGTTTGATGGGTGAATTAATGTGTGTGCATTTGTGTGTGTGTGTGTGTGTGTGTGTGTGTGTGTGTGTGTGTGTGTGTGTGTGTGTGTGTGTGTGTACAGTATGTGTATCACGACCAAAAGATGGAAGTTGACTAGGAGTTGTTGACAGGATTGTGTAAGAGTGTAGTTGTGTTAACTTGTTTGACGAGTCGCAATGGAAAGTGGACTTGCCACCATGTGCAGTCGGTGACTCGGTGGCCATTTTGCTTTTACTTCAACTCAGTAGGTGTTTTCCACCTTAAAGACACTTCACCACGAATCAAACAAACTCTTCATATTCACAAAGTCCTTTGTGCTGGTAGCCATGAGGATATACAATGAGGCACACGATGAGTGCTCTGCTCCGTCAATTAGACCAGTAGTTCTCAACCTTTCAGCCTGCGACCCCCCAAAATAATCTTTGAACTGGACACTGACTGACTCTCACATACTGCACTGTCACTGTAATACCACCAGTATATTCTATTCCTCAGTATGTCAGTAAAACCATAGGATGCGGTTTATTCTACTCATATAATACTGTTGGCACTATATTGATATCAGTGTATGTTATGTTAACGACTGTGCGTATTTGTAAGTGTATACTCTCATATAGCTACTGTCGCTCACTGCTGATGGTATAATCAATAACATAACACAAATTAGACTATCAATTTCAGGAAAAGTGTATCCAATCATTACAAAACATTCAGGTTATTTTCCATAACACGTTCTCCCAATCGCCCACGTGCATGGGCCTGGCATGAATCTGTCCATAAATAAATTACAGTTTGTCAAAACATCACCAAAAGTGATGTTTTGATTTAATGCAATCTTGTGTCAACCTCGCAGAAACAGAATTACTATATTGCCATTTAACTCAGTGGTTCTCAACCTTTTCAGGCCGCAACCACAAAAACAATCATATTTTAACTGGGGACCCCCCACCCTGACGAGCACTAAGAGTTGAGGCATTACATTTTTGTCTAACACAGTTCTATTGTGAAAATAGCAGATCTACATACTCACAACGCCTCGCAACGTGAGGCGTTGTGAGCATGTAGATCGGGTATTTTCACAATTTCTGCCTCTAATATTTGACAATTTGGACCAATGTTTAATTTGTCATTTTAGATGTATTAAAAATTCTTAAATTGTCACTTTAGAAATGTGCAGATATCCTCTATACGCTTAACCTTTATGTTGGTTTGATTACTATTAAGTGAGAAAACAACTTTACAC
The DNA here is from genome assembly GCF_963921795.1 of Nannobrachium achirus. Classification (NCBI taxonomy): domain Eukaryota; kingdom Metazoa; phylum Chordata; class Actinopteri; order Myctophiformes; family Myctophidae; genus Nannobrachium; species Nannobrachium achirus. The sequence goes on from NC_137812.1 coordinate 52,539,248, forward strand.
ATTAAGTTAATCATCTGGGGACCACCCAAAATAGTTTGGGGACCCCCCCTGGGGATCCCGACCCACAGGTTGAGAACCACTGATTTAACTGACAAATATTTGTAGTGAATCCCCATTAGAAGATGGGTCACTGAGGTTCTGGATGGTGCCCAAAATGAGGGCAGGCTCCTCCCCTCTCAGGCACCATCTGCTGGGAGGTCATAGGTCTGTGCATGAGCTTTTTCCTTGTCTGCTGATGACCTTCATTGATGAGCTCATGCCTCCAGGGACACCGGTCTTGAACCACCATGTGGTGTGGCACGGTGACATGGTCACATGTTTCAGTGTTTGGTGAGGAGGAGGACAATTCAAACAGCAGTAGCCTAATACTGCTGACCTCCGAATGTCTTGTCATTCGAGCTGTCTAACGAGGGACCAACCAGGAAAGGTGGCAGCAAAAACTACCTGGTACCGGTGGTGGACAGTAACTAATTACATTTTCTTGAGTACTGTACTTAAAGGAGTAGTTTACCACTTTTCAACCTGTCTTCATATAATAGGTCCTCACTAATGTTCATAATAAAATAGCACAATTATTTTCTATTCAGTCTGGGTCTCATAGGAGAGCTGTCAAATCCTTCTACCGGTGACATCATCGTTTGACAAAAAAAGAATTAAATAATATTTTTGAAAAAAAATATTTCGATTTTTATTATCACAAGAACAATGGCTTCCACTTTAACATTGCAACTTTTTCAGGAATAGAAAGCCTGCAGTTTCTATTAGCTTGCATTTCCCATTGATGATGTCACCGGTAGAAGGATTTGACCCACCCACAGCTCTCCTATGAGACCCAAACTGAGTAGAAAAAAAATGTGATATTTTATCATGAACATTAGTGAGGACCTATTATATGAAGATAGGTTGAAAAGTGGTGGAGTGCCCCTTTAAGTCCATTTTTGGACAATTTATTTATTTATTTTTATTTTGAAAGATCGTGAATTTTATGCAGCTACATTTTGAATTAGAAAAAAAAATGTGTCTCTTGAGACAAAAAAAAATATGTTCAACAAAATGTACTAATTTTCAATACTTGAGTATACTCCACGTATGTCCAATAGAAAACCAGTATTAGTAGTGTTACTAGTAATAGTTTTGAAAAACAATGTTCCAGAGCTGATGTGGAATGGAAGTAACACATATCCATTGATAAATATCCTGTCCTGTGATCCTAATGTTTTTGAACAGATGTTCATATTCCATATTCACATATCATCATTGTCAGACAGAAAACTTTTATCTCCATCTTATTGTGTTTTTTCATAAATGAGTGAATATTTTATACTATATTGTAAGATAGTATTGCACAAAAGTTGAGAAAATAGCCAATCGACACACTTCTTTCATTGTGAGTTTGTAGATCTGCTAGTTTGGCTATTTTTGAAATATCTTGCCTACAATGACATGCCCAAAATATCGACCCAAGTAGAAAGTGGTTAAGTCTGCCTGTGGGTTTTATAAATATTTAAACAATGGAAAGTATTAACAAGAGCTTGTGACTAAATAATAACTGCACTGGACCCATTGGAACACAGGCTCTTTCTTCTACTTTCTTTTCTTTCTTTCTTTTCTTTTTTGTAGAAGGTTTCCACCCTACAGAGACATATAAGGGAGGCAGGGATTGAACTAGTAAAGAAAGAAGGTAGGTTGGTAGGAAAGAAAGAAAGAAGACAAGAAAGTGAATAGTAAGGGGATTTTATAAGATATTTGACCAATCTGCGAAGTAAATCGTTACCAAGAAATTTCTTCACCAATGTGTTTCTAAAGGTGTGTAATAATATTTACTAAAAGGTTGAAATTCAACTGAGGGAAACCTCATAAAAAAACTGATTTGTGTTTGTGTCCCATTAATTTACTATACAGGATTAAAATACAAAAAATAAATATGCTTTAAGTAGCATGTGAGGGGTCAAACTAGGGTTTTTTCATGATGCTGAATCCATTGCAAGCATTTGTTTTAAACGAAAAACATTTCTTGGGCTAAAATCGGACCCACACAACGATGGTTTAGTGATGAATCATCACTTTTCACCGTTTCGTGGGGGCCATTTGTCGCCCATGGAATGTTTTCGTGCAAAACAAATGCTTGCAATGGATTCAGCATCATGAAAACTTAAAGCATATTTATTTTGTGTCGTTTTTCCTGTATAGTAAAGTTAATGGGACACAAACACGAATCATTTTTTTATGAGGTTTCCCCCGGGAGTTGAACTTCAACCTTTTAGTACATATTATTATTACACACCTTTAGAAACACATTGGTGAAGAAATGTCTTGGTAACGATTTACTTCGCAGATTTTCTTATGTTCCCCTTACTAGAAAGAAATTAAGAAATAAAGGATCGTTAAATCATGTCACTGCTTTGCAGGCACGTGCACACATAGACATCAAAGGGGGCTTGAGCCCCTGCCCTTTTATCAGTCTGTAAAAAGTGCCCTCTCCAGACCATAAATGCAGTTTTACTATGGTGAAAGAAATGCAAATGCCCTCTTTCCGTGCCGTATACCTGAAGGTGGCATTCAAGAGAATGGCC
>NC_137812.1:52549320-52559320 GCF_963921795.1 Nannobrachium achirus
TGTGTGTGTGTGTGTGTGTGTGTGTGTGTGTGTGTGTGTGTGTGTGTGTGTGTGTGTGTGTGTGTGTGCGCGTGCGCGCGCGTGTGTGTGTATGTGTGTGTGTGGAGAGGAGAGGAGAGGAGAGAGTGAGTGAGTGAGTGAGTGAGGCAGAGAGGGGGGCGAGAGAGGGAGAGTCGTTGAGGATGTTGGTTTGTAATGAATCTAAGCTGAACCTTGCGGGGTCTCCGTACCATCCACACGCTGTCACGCACGGCACGCCACAGCAGCAGCAGCCCTGCATGCCGCGGCTCCGAGGAGGAGTTTAGAAACTTAGACCTATTTGGTCACCTTGGAAAGTGAAACTATAACAGTACAGAATACCGCAGGAGACTTTTAGCTCAGACATGTACATGTAAAAAGTGTAATGGAGGAGATGATAAGCCGGGAGAAACTGTTATAGGAATCCCATTGCCTAATTTCAAGATGAGATTCCATGTCGGTAATCACAGTGACGCATTTAGTAATTTTCCCTATTTTATTTATAGGACAGCCTGGCAAGAGCCAATAGAAGACGGTGAGGAATAGGAATAGCTTAGCCTCTCCAAAGTGCGTGATGATTGCGCTTCTCACGCACAACATTATTCCACACAGAAAGTGATTCCTCTCATTTATTTATGTGTTGCCGCAACGACACAGTGAAAATATAATAGGCTAGACAAGTGAATTGGAATAAATAAATAGATTTAAAACAAAGACATTTTGCCTTTTGAGAGAGCGCGGTCCCTCCTCTCCTCTCTCTCCCCTGGTCTCCCGTGCATCGCCCGGGCAGAGAGAGAGAGGCGCGCAGGTGGACTGTCTGCGTGGCCCCATCCCTTTTTACAAATGCGCGCCGTTGTTTCAATATAATCAGCTTTGGGACTTGCTGTTATTTATCCTTCCCCCGTACCACTTAGAAGACATCTTCCCATGTTTAGTAGGCATGACATAAATTCTCCGAAGAAGACGCCGCTTCCTTGACAGACCTGCCTTATTGGAAACTAACCGATAATGACTTTGTGTTTGCCGAGCCCGGCGCGCCCAGGGGTATTGGGGTATTGAGGAGAGGGGGAGAGAGAGAAAGCGTTGGGCTCTGGTTTCAGATCTTCCCCTCTCTCTCTCCCTTAAAGATCAACTTAAGTGACACGTTTCTTTTTTTCTTCTTTTCTTTTTTTAATAGACCACACGGACGTGTTGTTACAGGGGCAAATTATTTCAATCGGATCGATTGGGACGCTCGCTGCTGCATGTGCAGCTGTGCGCGCTGTGTTCGGGTAACCGTGGCTGCTGTTATGTACGGAGCATGACCAATAAGCCCGACCATTTGTCTTTTCCTTCGGAAAGGGGGAAAAAGAGGATAAGAAGGAAGAAAGAAAGAAAAACATAAAATAAATCCCCGTGTACTAAAGCACCGGACAGGGTCTTTAGGGACGGGCAATCATAACTGTTATGCGTGAAGTGGAAATTCAGTAATCTGACTTGTTTGAAGCCACAGCAGGTGTAGCCTGTTTGATCCGTGTCGGTGAGGTATAAATGAATGTCACCCCAAAATATGAATGGACATAAAAATGAATTATTACATGGTTTAGATTTGAATAATTTTTGTTTTATTTTATTCTACTTCATGACGATTTCATACAGCGAGATCGAGTGGCTAATTATGGCTAAAACAGCAACACCTGTTTGGCTGTTTCGTTTTGCGTTGAGATTTTTTTTCTTTTAAGATATTGGTGGCGGGTTTTTAAACTTGATTCGATATTTTCAACCGTTGAGATCTTTAAAATGTCATACCAATTAGAAATGTCACATTTTGGACCCAATTTAGCCTATTGCATCTTTCAGTTAATTAAGGCAGGTCTACACGAGAAGCAAGCAATTTACAGGCTATAGAATTAGTAGGCCTTCTGTCGAAATGACAAAAATAAAGGAATACATATTAAAATGATTTATTTAACTTGTACTCTTTTGGTGTTAACATAATAGGCTGTCATATTAGAAACATCTGCACGTCTGTCTGAGTGCCTGGCGTTATATTTTGACCACCTCAAACGAAAAGTGGAATAGGCCCACATTGTCGAATAAACGAGGTTAATTTACTGTTTTATAATTTCTCTTTATTCATGGCATTATTTCCTTGTTATTTTTTTTAGTCCGTTTTTCAACAAGAGATTCACAACCGTTATTACAAGCTATCAAACTGTCGCCGCCACGAACATAAAAGTGCGCTATTTAAAAGAAATCGATGCAATGAACTCGATAAATACTGCCCGTTTGATCCTTGGCAAGGAGGAGGAATGCGTGGACTTTCCACGTCCACACAAACTCCTATAAGCGTTAATAGGCGTCCGTGTTGTTTTAAAAGATAATTGTTTATGTGTGGGAGGGAAAAAAGCCATCAATTAGTCTCAGAATTATTTCGCCAGCTTTTTATGGAGTAATAATATTTTGACGCAGTAATTGACCCCCCTTCCCCTCCTCCTCTATGTGTGCTGGTTATGAATATCGACCCTTGCAAGTTAAACAGCCCGGAGTTAAGTGATACCTCGACCCCTAATTGCTCCATCACGACTAATTCCCCCTCAATAAAAGCAACATTAAGGTCGTGTCATTTTATTTTCTGCGCTGCGCTTCAAGACCGGCGGATATGGACCAACTCAAAGGGGATTACCAGAGCTCGTAAAATAGTAACGGAGCTATACGTTCAACCTCCATGATGTGAGGTTAGCCCGCAGGCCCATCTAATGCCATCCAGACGCAGGGAAGGTATATAGTCTAAGCTCGCTTTAAGAAATAAGTAAATAAATAAACAAACAAAACGTATACTAAATATAAATAAAATAGCGCCGATAGCGTTATAGTCTATATATCCGGTTCAGTGTGTTGTGATCTGAATAAAGCTCAGTCTCTCTAAAACTAAAATAGACTCCCTTTCCCTTTTCTTTTTGCAAGGGTGCTGTTGTAACGCGGCTTCCTTTGAAGTGCGGCAGGTCGACTCTGAGCGGAGGGCCTGAAGAGGTACGGTAGCTGCACTGGCTTCTGTCTGCTTCTCAATGCCTCAATGCCATAAGATAGCCTGATCAGTCAATATATCGATAGTGTTGGAAAGATGGGGAAATGCTCTGAATAATAATAAGTTAATAACACTATAATAGCTCAAATGTAACAATAATACTAATGATAATTTGGCCAACAAATTATTCACATTTTAGAATAGTCTGTGCTTCTTGTTTTGAACCAGTTGTATTATTATTATTTAAAAAGTATTTTTTTCTACACAATGTGCCTTTGGATCGAAACATGTCTCGCCCTCTTCATTTCTCATACAGAAATGTCCAGACCTCTGAAATCCGTTTTTAGAAGAAAATCAAACAAACAATTAAAATAAAATCGAGAGTAATAGTGCGATAAATATAATGATTTATTTCACTTTACTTATATATATATATATATATATATATATATATATATATATATATATATATATATATATATATATAGAATATCCAGGTGTTTCTATTGTTTTTCTTTTTTCTTTAGTGCAGCACTGTTATAAGTTTCATCTCGTCAGAAGATAGATAATCTGACTCTGAGGATTCAACGAAAACGATTTTTGTTTATTTTATTTTATGCAACAAATATTCCCCAATTCACAATCTCTGGTTTTATCCCTCCTGCTAGCTACTGCTTAGATGATGATATATTCTCATATAGCGGGCATCGCCCTATAACGAAATGTGCCATTTCAACAGATATTTAGTTTGAAAATTATTCGGATATACATTGTTGCTCTAATTTTTTCCCCCTCTAATGTCATTTGCCTAGTACAGGATAGGTCTTTGACACCTGCATGCTTGTGCGTGTGCGTGTATGTGTGTGTGTGTGTGTGTGTGTGTGAGAGAGAGAGAGAGACAGAGAGAGAGAGAGAGAGAGAGAGAGAGAGAGAGAGATGCCAGTATGTGGATGGACGCAGCACACATACATTCTTTGTAGACTAGCATGCTGTGCATTTATGCGGTCTGCAGTCAATAATAGAGTTGATATGATCCACTTCGGCACAGATCACAGACGGCCCTAATCTGCCTATTAACATACTGTACCGTTAATACACTTACAACATGGTCCTGCGTGTGTGTGCGTGTGTGTGTGTGTTGGTAAATGTGGTTTAACGGGACAATTGGCCTGAATACACACCACACTAACAGGACATTTTGGATTAGCAGGACAGGACTGGTGTCCTGCTAATTCATGGACAATTCTGAAATAGCAGAAGTGTTTCTATTGGTCTAGAGAGCCCAAATCCACCTTTTTTTTTGATGTCCTGTTAATACACATACACCCGACTTTTTTGTGTCTGAACAGCGCCCCCATAGGTTGTGTAATGCTATTGCATGTTCATACACACGCTCATGAATATTCACACACAGTGTATGTTTTGAAGCACCTGATTGGCTGGGTGTCAGAGTCCTGTTAATGCACATACATGTTTTTATGAACATTTCAATGACATAGCATTTTGGGTGAATAACGTTAGTCATAAACACTCTTCAGGGGTCTGCCATTATAATAGCAACACCACAGGCCCCATGTGGCCCCCAGGGGCCCCTGGCTGCCATAAGCACACCGTTGCTCCGATCCACACTAAACTTGGCACACACACCGTTCAGGGGTCTGCCATTATAATAGCAACACCAAGGGCCCCATGTGGCCCCCAGGGGCCCCTGGCTGCCACAGGCACACCGTTGCTCTGATCCACACTAAACTTGATTGTACAAACACCGTTCTGGGGGTCTGCCATTATAATAGCAACACCACAGGCCCCACGTGGCCCCCAGGGGCCCCTGGCTGCCACAGGCATACCGTTGCTCCGATCCACACTAAACTTGGCACAAACACCGTTCAGGGGTCTACCATTATAATAGCAACACAAGGGGCCCAATGTGGCCCCCGGGTGCCCCTGGCTGACACAGGCACACCGTTGCTCCGATCCGCACTAAACTTGATTGCACAAACACCGTTCAGGGGTCGGCCATTATAATAGCAACACAAGGGGCCCAATGTGGCCCCCAGGGGCCCCTGGCTGCCACAGGCATACCATTGCTCCGATCCACACTAAACTTGATTGAACAAACACCGTTCAGGGGTCGGCCATTATAATAGCAACACAAGGGGCCCAATGTGGCTCCCAGGGGCCCCTGGCTGCCACAGGCACACCGTTGCTCCAATCCACACTAAACTTGGCATAAACACTGTTCAGGGGTCTACCATGTTGGTGGTTTGCCACACCATGGGCCTGCAACATGATTTGCATAACATACAGACAATGTTTCTTAATTATACAAATTTAACCAGATATTGCAATTGTTGTATTGTTATTTTGTGTAATAATTAATCAAAACATCCCAAAAAATCACGTTTATATTAATGTCCATTTTCCAAGTTTGCCAACATTTTAGCTCACTCCATGGAGGCTATGCATATTTTACAAACCACTCATCCAATTGACTGTACATTTTGTGGTTCTTACATGTTTCTATTTTTTATTAATGAATTGCATTTGTTTTCTTAATGAAAATCTTGGCCGGATTTAAAAGGCATTTTTAGAATCGGCCCCAGGCCTAAATGGATTAATGCAGTGGTTCTCAACCTTTTCAGGACACAACCCCCTAAATTAATAATAATAGCAGATCTACATGCTCACGAGGATGTAGATTGGCTATTTTCACAATTTCTGCATAATATTTGTCAATTTGGCCAATGTTTAATTTAAACTGTCACTCTAGAGGTATTAGAAAGTACTTAAACTGTCACTTTAAAAATGTGTAGCTATACAAGTGATGACCATGGTAATCAAATGGCTATTCGCATAACAGGTTAACCAGGCAGGCAGTGAGTGGTGGGCTTGCACATACCCCCCTATTCATATGGATAGGCTACTTTAACACCTACTGTAGGTTTCCAGCGGTGACTGTATGTGCATTGTGCGTGTCTCAGGCTACCTGGCTCCATTACTGTGATAGATGAGATTTGTTCAAAGCAAACTTTTAGTTAGCACGCACACATCTAAAGGCGCTCGTGCATGTGACGTCAATAAATGACCGTCCGCCCTGAAAAGAAAACCCCAAAGCACCACTGGTAGCAGCTCTGCACAGTCATGTATGCTGATCAGCGTAGCTCCTATATACAGTATCACATGACCACATCATGACCATGACATCATGTACAGTACATATGAGTTTAAGTTAACTCCGACATACAGGAGTAGGCAGGCACCCAGGCACCATTTTTACCCTTGGGTAAAAATGCTAATTAAGTTCAAGCCTACAGATCATTTTGGTCACTTTATCATCTAATCAGGCTTTTATGAACACCCTGAACAGTTTTTAATATTTATATATTTGATGTAAATGTTATCTTTCCCCCCAGGCTCAGGGCCTCTCCACATACACACCCATTGTAACTTCAAACTTCATTAAAAACACACACTATTTTTTTCTGGTGACTCATACTACCCTCCTAATACGTGAGCAGGCCGTGTTTTCTCAATAACCCTTTTCATTTATTTTTAATAATTCTTTGGGAAAATTTGAAAAATTAAAATTATTACAAATAAATGAAAAATTGTATCGAAAAAAAAACATGGCCTGCTCATGTATTAGAAGGGTAGTATGAGTCACCAGAAAAAAATATAATGGAGTTTGAAGTTACAATGGGTGTGTGTGGGGAGAGGCCCTGAGCCTGGGGAGGCAGACCCATGCAAGGCAGAGTTTTTTTAAATGGAATATCCCTTTAAATCCCGATACTGATTCTAGAATTATTCCTCTACACAGTATTACACAGTATAGGCAAAATTCTTGTGTTACGAATTGTGTGTACTTCACTAGCCTTCAGATACAGTATATGACACCAAAGTAGCTTACTACAATTCTAAGGTCAAATTATTCTAAATAAGCTTGTGACCTTGACCTTTTATCACTGAACTGTACTGTCTGTACTGTACTGTCTGTACTTTTACTGTACTGTAAAAACAGTGCAGTAAAAGTTTGTTTATCGGTGATGACACTGATTGACAAATTGTAGCATTCCCTGTGGGATCATAAAGCACCAAATAGAGTGTCTCGTTTGGCTTGAATAAAGCATAGCCTTATTAGCCTACTACCAAGGTTGTCCCGAATATGCCATTTCCTCATATGTGACACAATGTTACTATAGTCCGGCCAGTTTGTGCAGTATTTTGATGGAATCGCGCACTTTTTTGCCTGAAATGCTCGGACTACAATCAGTCTAACCTGCTTGATTCCTCCAGACTCAAATCTAATCCTCATCTCCTTGCTTGAGGGAGCAGGGATTTAAAGTTCCTTGAAGTACACAAGTTCCTTGAAGTACACAATAAAGAGGAGCTCAAGTGGGACACAACGCACGTGAGGATAAAGAATTTGCAACTATATTGCTTTTATCGCCTGAAGAGGTTCGGAGTCTAGGCTACTGCATCCTCAGGCTGGACTACAATAGCTCCATTGAGAGTGTTCTGTCACACCTGGATTCGACCACGAGAATTATTAAAGTTATATCACTGGATTGATCCAGACAGACAAACAGTCTTTTAATTATATAAAAGAAAATAATGTGTGAATTAAATCAAACAAGCCACCTGTCCTGTTCTCTGATTGGCTGTAGCACGTCTCTACTCTCAGTGCTGTCACAACCCATGTTAGGCTTTTAGGTTATAGGACGGCAAAAGGATCATCTGGGCTAGCATGTTGCATTGTGAACCGGGCTTAAGAAATCTGTTATACAATCCGGGATGAGGTGCGTGTGTGCGTGGGTGCATCCGGCAGTGGTAGGTCACGTCAGACAGTGGGTAGGTAGGAGTCTATGGCATCTCAGTGATGTCATGATGACTCAGACATGCAACAAATCGGTCATATATCTGCACAAAAAGGGGTAAATTGCCCCCATTGATTACGGAAGGGTACTTTAGAAATCTGAAGATACCCTTACACTTAAACCTTATGCTGTTTACTGTTCAGAGAGAAAGCAATGGTGCACAGTCATTTAGATAATCATCTGGGGACCCCCTCCCCAAAATAATTCCCTGACCCAGAGGTTGAGAACCACTGCTTTAACTAACCAGAACAAAAAAATAAGCCATGTGCATAGATTACACAGATTATGAGTTCCATTTGGTTCCATTTGTATATAGTCACTAGTAAGACTACCCTAAGCATAAAGTAACACGTAGGATTTACTTTCACACATATTCACAGTATTTAAAGCCTTGCCTTGTACAGACTGCATACAAACAAACCAACTGACTGTGGGGGGAGGGGCAGCTTCTCACTCACACAGTTTTGAGTGAGTGCAGTGAGGGAGATGGGGGATGGGGGATGGGCAGGCAGCACAGGTGAATTTGATCAGTGGCTGATTGCATTGCAAGCTAGTAATCAGCAAGTGGGCTACAGTGGAAAGAATGAGTGAAAGGGTTTCCCTGCACAAGGTGAAATCTTTGAAAAGAGTGGAGGAGAGCTTAACTCAAATTGGTTAACAATCGGCAGACAAACAGGCAGGCAGGCAGGCAGATAGACAGACAGACAGACAGACAGACAGACAGACAGACAGACAGACAGACAGACAGACAGACAGACAGACAGACAGATAATGTTAATTTAACCTTGCATCATGAGACTTAGTGTTCATTTGGTTCCATTTGTACTGTCAGAGCAGTGTAGATGTTGTTGACTAAAACTATGACGAAAAGTATTTGTCGATTGCATTTCTTTCACTGACAAAAACTAAATAAAAACTAAGCTGTGATGACTAAAACTAAGACTAATTATATTGACAATTTCGTCAACAAAATCAAAACTAGACTAAAACGTTAGGGAGGGACTAGTGGAGTAGAGAGTCATTTTATGTTTGGTTGTTCTCAAGTGTTGCGTGCTGAAAATAGCAGATCTACAAGCTCACAACGTGTCGCGCAACGCGTTGTGAGCTTGTAGATCTGCTATTTTCAGCACACAACCAAGTGTAAAATCACTCATTACGATGCCATCAAGGCCTGCCAAAATACATTTTAGTTGACTAAATGAACTGTAGATTTAGTCGCCTAAAAATGTATGATATTTAGTCGACTAAAATTAGACTAAAACTAAAACTCTTCAGGTCACTAAATTATGACTAAAATTAAATGACATTTTATTCAAAACTAAATCAAAATTTGTTGTCAAAAACAACAGTGTCAGAGTCCCTGGGTCTGAACAGTGGTTCTCAAAGTGGATTCCAACCTGGAATTCACTTTGAGAACCACTGTGTGAACAGAATATGAACATTTTTACATAACAGCATGGTAGCAATATCAGAATAATGATAGTTGACAAAGTAACCATCTTGGTGGTGCCGGTGGTGATAACATTAATATCCAAAGAAAACATTTGCCTTGTCATGGCATGTTCGGGGACATCATGAGCATTTAGCAATACAAAAGATTTGCATTCATTCAACCTTTATTTAATTTCTCGAAAAGATCAATTGAGGGAGATCCTCATTTACTACTTTATTGAAAATAGATGTTTTGATTTATGTAAATGTGGGGGTTTCTGGACTAACGCTGGTATTAAACATAATTCTGGAAAAAGTGGCCTATTTATACATTTGCAGGCAACTGAATAATGGGGATGCAGTAACGCACTGTAGCTTATGAGATACTGCAAATCAATTATCAAATTATAATTGCCATAATTATTCCTTGCAGCTACAAAAATGATGTCATACAACATGTAACTCAACATTAAAGTAGGGCTGGGTGATAAATCTCAGACCTGACTTTCTTTTTTTTTTAAGATTAGTTTTTTGGGCTTTTTATGCCTTTATTTGTTAGGATAGTAGACAGACAGGAAATGGGGAGGGAGATGGGGAATGACATGTGGCAAAGGTCGTCCGGATCGGGAATCGAACCGGCGACCTGCATACCTAGACTTGTGGATCTGCT
>NC_137812.1:52566820-52569320 GCF_963921795.1 Nannobrachium achirus
GTTTCCCTTCAGGAAACAGGAGAAAGCCCAAATAGGTGACATTAAGCAGATTTATGGGATATTTCTGCTTGTTTTGTTTCACTGACCGACGGTTTATTTAGGCTCGGCGTGGAGTAAATAAATGTGGCGTGCACTTGGAGCCAAGCGGCACGTGTTCTGCACGGCCGTGCTGTATGTGTCCTGTGGTCCGCAGTGCACTGGGAAATAAAGCAGTTGTGATGATGTAGTCTACACAGTATTTCACTGTTATGACAAGGCCTTTATAGAGGGCAATTAAAAACAATAAAGCACAGTGTTAGTGAGTGAGTGAGCTAGGATCACCAGTTGCACTGTTTTTGTGCCATTTTGTTGTTTCAAATTGTATTGTTGAAACCAGGGGTGCCCAAAAGGTAGATCGCGATCTACCTTTTGGGCACAAAGGCTGTGCAGGTAGACCACATGACATGCCCCTAAATTAAAATATAAAAAAAGTATTTAAAAACAAAAATCATAAAACCTCTCCCCTTTGCCACTCTGCCACTGAATATTTTTCCAATTTTATGCCTATAACTTCTCCAATGTTTTTTTTTTAACCGTGGAAACAAACAATCTTTAAGGTGACTTGATTGATTGACATCAAGAAGGATCGGTCAGCTCCCTCCCAATACAACGCTTTGTTTTCAAATGTTGCGTGCAGACGTCAGTATCATCAAAGTTATATAAAAATTTGCATGGTAAAGAACAAAACCTACTGTAGCCTACCACACCACTTCCTTATAGAATAGGTGGAAGACTTTTTTCCCCAACTATTTCCCATTCAGAGTGCATTTGTCTTATACTGTATCGCCAGCGCTGTTATTCCAAAGCCCCCTATACATTTTTGTATAGGGGGATATCTATCTTCAGCAATGGGATAATAATTATTTTGGTCATTTTAAAAGTAAATCTCAAGTCAATAAAGTGTGGGCATCCCTGGTTTATACAATGTCTACGATGTTTGATTTTGCTTTTTTTTATTTAGTAATTTATTTTAATTTCCAACTTGTGGTGGCCATTCATGTCTCTCTCTCTCCTCTCTCTCTGTACTTCTCTCTCAGTCTCTCCATTCCTCTTGTCCGTCTTGCTCTCTCTTTTCCTGTCCGTGTTCCTCTTTCTTCTCCTCCTGGCTGGGTGTTAGTTATTTGTCTTTGGCTGGTTTTCCTGCGTGGAGGTAGCAGAGGGCGGGGGGTCAGGGGGAAGTCGCCGGTGTGAACAGGAAGTGTGTGTTTGAAGGGCCAGCACTGCTCAGGATGTCACCACCCCACCCGTCACCGGCTAATGAGCAGAGCATTAGCACCGAGCCAGGGGCTACCGCACATACACGCACGCACGCACGCACGCACGCACGCACGCACGCACGCACGCACGCACGCACGCACGCACGCACGCACGCACGCACGCACGCACGCACACACACACACACACACACACACACACACACACACACACACACACGGAAGGAATGCAGCAGCTGTCGCCAGGGTCTCAGCAGTTATGAAGGGGTCACAGCATAGGTGTGTCTGACTCTTCGTGTGTGTGTGTGTGTGTGTGTGTGTGTGTGTGTGTGTGTGTGTGTGTGTGTGTGTGTGTGTGTGTGTGTGTGTGTGTGTGTGTAATGGATGTGTATGTTGCAAAGGGTCACAGGGGTGCATCTCCCGCGCACACACACACACACACACACACACACACACACACACACACACACACACACACACACACACACACACACACACATACATACTTATCATATTTGGGCGAACATAAGACCATATAAAGAGATGTTATAAGGTACTGTACACTTCATACCTTCATACATACTGTACAAACACAGACGTAGACTTGAGCATGCATGCCTGTGCTCTCTCTCTCTCTCTCTCTCTCTCTCTCTCTCTCTCTCTCTCTCTCTCTCTCTCTCTCTCTCTCTCTGTGCAGTGCAGGGTGGCATTAGGTGTGTGACCCTGCGCTAAGTGACAGGAACTTGGGCCATACTTTCACCAAGGCTTCTCCCTTTTCCTGTTTTTCCTCGGCCCCTGTTTTTATGTTTACCTTGGGTCCGTGCCAGGGTGCACGGGCACATCGGCAGACCTATTTTTACCTCCTGTCTTTAAGTCCCCCCCACCCACACACACACACACACACCACATACCCAGCTAGAGGTGGGACGATACGCAATATTATCGTTTATCGTGATAAAAACACTCGCGATAATCGTATCGTGGAGATTTAATTTATCGTGATATCGTCCTCCGTCATGCACTGGTTTCAATTCACCTTTTATTTGCCGAGCTGCATATCCGGTACCACTTAAACCCTCTATAATTGGTAAAAGGTTCTTATAATATACGTACTTGATACAGTCTTATTTTCACACTCTATCAAATGTCTTTGCCCCAGGATAATGGATTTTGATTATCGTGATAATATCGTAAATCGCAATTTCTTTTGTCACAATAATGGTGATATGAAATGTTCATATCGTCCC
>NC_137812.1:52576820-52579320 GCF_963921795.1 Nannobrachium achirus
AGGATAACTGACTGAATGATAAGACATGTTTTCATGAATCAAGATGCACAGTGTGCAGGCCTGGGAGACGTACTTTAGATCTGTTTTGGTGTTCCAGAGGCATGCTGGGCACTGGGAGACGGCTTGTGATTAATACAGTATCAGTGGGAGTGATGGAGGAAATAACCAATCAAATATCCTCTTTCAATGGAGTGGTTTAGCAGCATTATTTCCATGTCACAAACTGTATGCCTACTTGAGTTATGTGGAATTAGCGTTATAAATGTCCTTTCAGCATCACCTACCTGTTTTGCATGTTCAGCAAGCAAGAGTTACTTATTTAATATTTTCTTTTTTCCATGACTAATTCACAACTACTACTTTACTACTTTATTTTAACTTTACTAAACAAGTTTGTGATCCACTTGTTTAAGATGCACTGATAAGGCGCACATATTTATTTCTATTTCATCACATACAGAACACACACTGCTGCAGTTTAGAGCAACAAACAAGCAATTACAACATTTTCCATAAATATTTTTTCTAATCCCCCGAAGCTTAGAAAATTCGTATTTCATGGGTTCATTGTAGGGCTCTATAGCGTAACATGCATATCTGACCTGTTAATTCCATAAACAAATTCATGCATGCACGTACACACACACACACACACACACACAAACAAACACACACACACACACACGTGAGCACGCACGCACGCACACGGTTGCCTAGATATAGCCTAACAAAACAGCTTTGTATGATTTTGGAGATTTCTATTTGGAACCGAAAATACTGTGACACATTTTAGCCCACAGTCACCAAAATCAAACAGAGGCGAGGGGAAAATAACCAACCCCTGCAATGCCACATGTCACATCAGTGTATTGGCACACTGATATGTTTAAGAAATAAATTATAATAAGTAATACATTTGTAGAGCTCCGTTGAGTTGCATTGTTTATGAAATGTGGTCTACGACTAATGTTGGAGAGAACTACTGTATACTAATACTACAGTAACATTTTGGAAATAAACATCTCTAGCTAAATCAGACAGGGGTACTTGAGCACCTGCCAGAGAGACAGACAGACAGACAGACAGACAGACAGACAGACAGACAGACAGACAGACAGACAGACAGACAGACAGACAGACAGACAGGGTGTTTGTGCCATCCAGCCAGGTAACCAGGCAGACAGACAGGGTGTGTTTGGGCCAGCCATCCAGCCATCCAGCCAGCCAGGCAGCCAGGCAGCCAGGCAGGCAGGGATGTTTGTGAGTTGTGTGTGTCTGATGGTAAATGGCCACCTCCATACCTCTGTGATCTAATAGACAGCCACTTAGTCTTAATGGACAGATTGCCTTTCCTCTCTTCTGATGACGACTGCACTCTGTAAAGGTGCAACTGGCAGCTTGACTTTCCTCATTCCTCTCTCTCCCTCTCTCTCTCTCTCTCTCTCTCTCTCTCTCTCTCTCTCTCTCTCTCTCTCTCTCTCTCTCCCTCTGTGAGGATGAGGGAGGAGTATTTCCAGTAGAGTAAATATTAATGTATTGTTCACATTAAGACCAGGCCAGTCATCTCTGCTACATGCAGCTGCCTTAGCCAACCCCTCTGGCTACATCTGACAGTCAAAGGACTCTCTCTCTCTCTCTTTCTCTCTCTCTCTCTCCCGTACGCACTCGAACTGCGCACTCGAACTTGCGCACGCTCGCTCGCTCGCTCGCACGCAGGCACGCACGCACACACACACACACTTTGATTTTGTGTTATTAATTCAAGATTTTGCAACTTTTTGTATGTATCTCTGTCATCAATTTGGAGTGTGTTTGTGTGTCTGCGTGTGCGCGCACATTTCCGTGCGTGCGTGCAGGGACTGTTGTGAAATTGAATAGAGAGTGAGTATTGATCATTTCCCCCTGTGTGTTATTAGTGCTTGCTACTCCTGACAGGAGTAGCTATGAGCCCCCCCCCTCCCACACACACACACTGACCAGGCCACACACTCACATACTGTATACCTCCCTCCCTCTCTCTCTCTCTCTCTCTCTCTCTCTCTCTCTTGAGCATACAAGACATGTGTTTTACATACCGGTATACCTTTGGCATTTTACTGTAATACAGTAATGTACATGTTTACACATACCTACATACTGTATCATGTAGGTAAGTGTCATAGACTCATACAGCAAACCTTTATACTGTAAGTGACCACACAAAATGTTATGATTTGCTTCCATGCTACGTTATAGAATCATACAAATATTATGATTGTTTAAATCATACTGTACGTCACATATTGAAGAAGTAAAATAGTAACATTTGAACGAATGTTGGTTCAGTGGTGATAGTAGCATGATGGATAGGCCTGGGTTGGCTAGGTCTGTCAGTTGCACTGTAAAATCCAAAGTCCAATTGAATTCAGAGTTTGTTAAAACGGACCCTTATCACTCATTCACCATCACAATCTCGCTGTCAATACATATTTGATCTGATTAGATTTGATCATCTTTGTCA
>NC_137812.1:52584320-52619320 GCF_963921795.1 Nannobrachium achirus
TCTGTCATATGTATCCTAGTGTGTGTGTGTGTGTGTGTGTGTGTGTGTGTGGGTGTGTGTGTGTGTGTGTGTGTGTGTGTGTGTGTGTGTGTGTGGGAGCGTGTGTTGCTGGGTTAAGGCCATGTCAGGGAGGACCAGCATGCATCTCTCTCCTCATGGTACCGCGTGTTACCACTTCTACTCCCTCATTCCTCCTCTGCACGCCTGAAACCCAACCTGAGGAGGGAGGGAGGGGGGGGGAGAGAGAGAGAGAGAGAGAGAGAGAGAGAGAGAGAGAGAGGGTCCAAATAGTTGCCAAGAGGAAAACGGACCTGACCTTTGTCTTGAAGCAGAGACTGGTAGTGTGTTCAAAATACCCATATACCGGTAGATCATAGATATTTAATCGTTTGACAGCACAATCATCAGTGTATTTTGGATTCATGTCAATTTGTGTTTTCAGATTTTTACCACTTGAACCGTCAATACTTAATAAACTTGAACTTTCAGTCTGTACTTAGTCTAATCTTTTTCCCCTCTACACCAAACCTCTTTGCCAAAAGAGTTGTGATCTATAGGCTTGAGGCGTTGTGAGCTTGAAGATTTGCTATTTTTGGCTAAAGTTCTCAGAGTATGGACACTGGGGTTCAAGTTGTTAAAATAAAAAGGATTGGAAGATTTGGAGGACCCCCTGTAGTAACTCTGGGGACCCCCTAGGGGTCCTGGACCCCCTGTTGAAGACCCATGATATAGATGGTTCCCCCCCCCCCCAGCTGTGTGTGTCTGCAGTGCGTTGTGCTGTTGTGTTGCTATACAGTACATAATGTTACTGCTCTGCCAAGAGTGTCACAGTAATGTGACTGGGAGCCCGTTCCAAGAAATACACTTTTTCCTGTTTCATGGAGTCGTTTGGCTTTCAGCACCGTTATTATGTCCTCTGTGTGAGCTGAGGAGACGCTTTCTCAACTCTCTCTGCTCTCTGGTTTGCGTCTCTCGGCATGGAACCTATAGTTCTCTGCTTCCCCTTTCTGCTTTTCCTCCATGGCTGTGTGTCATTATGCTGTATACTGAATATACTATAAATGATGTGTGTGTGTGTGTGTGTGTGTGTGTGTGTGTGTGTGTGTGTGTGTGTGTGTGTGTGTGTGTGTGTGTGTGTGTGTGTGTGTGTGTGTGTGTGTGTGTGTGTGTGTTAAAAATGACAAAACTTAAAAGGGTTAGAAAAATGGCACTCATAAAATCGCCTTCCAAAAATTCTGATATCCTCACCAAGAGTGTGTGTGCGACTGTGTGTGTGTGTGTGTGTGTGTGTGTGTGTGTGTGTGTGTGTGTGTGTGTGTGTGTGTGTGTGTGTGTGTGTGTGTGTGTGTGTGTGTGTGTGTGTGTCACGCAACAAGATAAATGATGTCAGTGGTAAAGAGGCCTTTCATTTTGAAGAATATGCCCCACTCACCCACCCCGAGATAACATCTACACAAACATAAACACTGTGTGCGCCTTTCTCTCTCTGTTTCTCTGTCTCTGTCTCTGTCTCTCTCCCTCTCTCTCTCTCTCTCTCTCTCTCTCTCTGTCTCTCTCTTTCTCTCTCCCTCTGTTCCCTTTCTGTTCCCTCTCTTTTTCTCTCCTACTTTCTCTCTCCGTCTCCCACTCGATCCTTCTCTCTCTCTCTCGCCTTTCTCTTACTCTGCCGTTCTTACTCTCTTGTCATCTCGCTCTGTCCAAAGTCTCCAAAATGTTTGTTTCCTGCCTCGTGTGTGTTTATAAACAAACATCTGTTGTACCGCACAAGGTCATACATACACACGCACGCACGCACACACACACACACACACACACACACACACACACACACACACACACACACACGCACACGCACACGCACACGCACAGATACTCCATACACCGTCACATACACATCACACAGTACGTGGTATCATTGGTTTTGTTCTATTGATGTTGATCTGACCCGCCGTGTGCACAGAAGCCCTGACCTGCACTGAAGTATCACTGAAACCTTCTCATAATGACACAAATAAAACAAAGTCTGATGCGTTCACTACCCACCATAATAAACCACCCCTCTCTCTCTCTCATTCCCTCCATCCTCATCAGTATGGTGGAGGTATCTGCTGTGTTGACGTTAGTTACACTCTGCTGCTCATCTGAGAGTTACCATTAGCTCTCTCTCTCTCTCCATCCCTCCAGTCTTTTTCTGTCAGTCCTTCCCGCCACCACCTCTCTTTCTCTCTTTGTCTTTCTTCGCTCCATCGGTCCCTCTATCTCTTTCCTCCCTCTCTCATTTTCAGGTCTCAGATGTTCAGCCTCTCTCCCTGTGTCCCGGCGGGTGGAGCGATGGAGGGAGGTGTATAGTGAGAGAGGTGGAGGTGAGAAAGAGGAGGTTGTTGTTGGGAGTGGGCAGAGGTGAGGGGTGTGAGGCCTCTGTGGACCGCTGGGACCACCGCTATCAAAGAGATGCTAATGACCGTCTGCTAGCATTACAGAGAGGCCTGGATGAAAACAATGACCAGCAGTCCCATTGTGAGAGAGAGAGAGAGAGAGAGAGAGAGAGAGAGAGAGAGAGAGAGAGAGAGAGAGAGAGAGAGAGAGAGAGAGAGAGAGAGACTGGCTACAACCACCACTACTGACCTGTCTGCAATCTCGTATGTCATGTCTAGCCCACTTACACGGCAAAGTCGTCAGACTTGATTTTGATCCAATATGGATCCAAATGGAAGGGACGTCCATAGAGCATCGCAGTGGGCATGGTTTACTGGTCCCACTAAAAAATCTCCCGTTCATTTCCTCATAGACTTTCACGAAAATATTTATAGAACCAAAAGCCATCCAATCATCAACATGAAACCTTAATTTGTTTCTATGAAAAGAACATTTTGAAAATCGCTAAACAAAGGGTATTTTTTAAATGTAGTATATCAAATAATTAAATATTAAAATATGTTTTCATATAGGATCAAAGGTTTTATGGTCATGATTCACTGCCATCCTGGATGGCTTGGTTCTAGGCTTAACATAATTGTTATAAATGTTTTTGTAAAAGTCTATGGGGAAAATGAATGGGAGATTTTTAGTGGGACCAGTTAGCTACTGTTAAAGGTGGAGTAAGTGATAGTTTATTGTTAAACACATTTGTGAATGTGTGCGTGCGTGCGTGCGTGCGTGCATGCGTGCGAGTGTGTGTAAAAGTTAAGAGTCTTAAAAGTTGTGCGTTGCATGGCCGCTGGTAACACTGGAGTCCTGGAGTCTGCTGGTCATTTGGAACGTCCTGTACTTGGCCCCTGGTCTGCCAGCCACATGGGCCTGTTTACAGGTGCTCTGGCAGGGTCACCCTAATGCAGGAGAACGTGCTGCCGCCCACTCCTGTGGTGAAGATTACCCAGCTCCCCTTGCAGCAGTCATTAGCCATGACAGAGGTCACGAGGGGTCACGTGCTAAGCACTCCATCGACTGTAGAGTCAATAAAAGACCATCCTTATAGTGATCTATTTAAGCTGCGTGTGCGAGTGTGTGTGTGTGTGTGTGTGTGTGTGTGTGTGTGTGTGTGTGTGTGTGTGTGTGTGTGTGTGTGTGTGTGTGTGTGTGTGTGTGCGATTGTAGATGAAGCAGTCACCAACATTACTCTGTACTCCTGCTGTGAATTGAGTTTAAGCAGTCATGGCGACTATTCCAACTTCCAACCAGTGCGTGTTTACAGCCCATACCACCATTCACTAACATCCCACTTCACACAATTCTAATTCTACTTTCAAACCTAGTTCAGGCATGCCATTATAGGTGAAAACATTTTTCTCTACAGAAATACCTCAAAATTATTCTACAAACATCACAATGCGTTGCATCGTGAGCTTGTACAATGTACATTGGCGATTGGCTATTTGTTATACAACGACGTAATTTCTATAGTGCTTAAGTGGTTGACCTGTACAGTATCTTGAATGATCAGAATGTATTGAACTACAAAACTGTTAAGACACAGTAATACCTCATATCAGTACTAATTGAAAATCTCCCTACTGTGTACTTACATGAAAGTCTGTACAAAAGTGTGTACTGGCAACTCTTTACATTATCACCAAATGGTAAACGATTGTTATCTTCATTATGTAGGAGGAAGCTCTTATACAGAATGTCGGACTGAAACATCACATCTCCAATCACTGAATCATTATTATTATTATTTTAATGAAATAGGAATAAAAAAGGAACAGTTTTGGACATAGGGTGGTTTCACCTGGCAGCGGCGATGACTGTGTACTATTACTGTTATTTCTCCATTGGGTAATTCAGTGGAATTATAGGCAAACCTAATGTGAGGCTTTATACAGACTTTAATGACAGTGAGCCTCACCCACTGCAATAATTGATCTGTAAACTCTCTCTCTCTCTCTGAACCCACCCCTCCAATCACTGCACTTAATCTGTTGGCTTTATGGAGCTAAATCTTGTTTGGGTGTATTAATAAGAGAGGCTGTAGGATTATCCCTCCAAACCATTATCATCCCCACTACACACACACACACACGCACGCACGCACGCACGCACGCACGCACGCACGCACGCACGCACGCACACACACAGTACAGTATACTGTACTGTACTGTAACTGTATATAGACAGTTTCCCTCTGCTTTGCTTGCGCTGCACACACACTCTGTGTCCAGGGTGTTGTACTTACAAAGTGGGACCTCTCTTGCATCACACACACACACACACACACACACATACACACACACACACACACACACACACACACACACACACACACACACACACACACACGTACTGTACACACCACCAGCACCCCTGTGTGCAAGGTCTAATTAGATTAATTCCGACACCAAAAATGATTGCTCTGCATCTATTTTTAATGTCCAGAGCATATCAAAGAACTGCCATAAGCAGTGTGTGTGCTATTAATGCACAGAGAATACACCCCCCCCCCCCCCCCACCCCCCATAACCGTCCCCCTGGAAGGAATGCAGAGAAGGGGGCGAAGGCTTCTTAATGTAATGGTTGGAATGCCAGGGACTTTGCTCAGTCCGCGCGCGCGCGCGTGTGTGTGTGTGTGTGTGTGTGTGTGTGTGTGTGTGTGTGTGTGTGTGTGTGTGTGTATGCGCGCGAATGCGCGGTAGTGCACGCTCGCTCCCGTATATTAGTGAATGTGTGTTTGTGTCACCACAGGCTAAGAGGGAACATATGTTGGACGTGGACCCTGCCTGCCCCCCCCTCCACCCCCCCGTTAAAAAAGACAGGATGGAAAAACAAAACATAAGTGATCGTCCTCCTCCTCCATAGCACAGCAGTGTGATTATTTTGCGGTTATGACATGCACTCCCAGCTGCTGCTGCCGCCGCCGCCGCTGCTGTTGTTGTTGTTGCTGCTGGGTTGTTGTGGACACCACACTCTGTGATAAACACTTCAGTCACACAGACTAGGGGACAAGACTGGACGTCCAACTAGTCTGGACGGTCTCCATATTTATACATTTGCGTGTCTTTAGTTCTGTTTATGCCGCTTGTATTCCACATTAATACTGTATGGAGCAGTGTTTCTCAAACTTTCACATTTCAAGGTCTCCCCTTAACTCTGACCGGGTACAAATGGAACCAAATGAACCCAGTAGGGTTACAGACTTTTATGGATCCATTTAGACCCCCCTGAAGGAAGCCACAGAGTCCCTGGAATCCACTTTGAGAACCACTGGTATTGTCTGTAACTAAAACAAATTGTCCTTCGTGCATTTATTGATGTAACATATACATCCTGCATTGGTACATTATTACGGTTACAATGTCTCTCGGCCTGCCTGTTATGTGGGATCATTGTTTGTCACTTCCAATGGCTGATGGGCGAGCAGAACTAAAAATGTTCTAACAATTGCTGCGTCAATCTTATCCCTCTTCACCACAGGAACCCTTGCATCCCTATTCGGCAACTTTCTACAAAAATGTGTCATTGCAAAATGATATATGTATCGTCACTGTTGGGCAGAAACCTCGTATCTCCAAGTTTCAAATTTGTAAATCTTTTCACAAAGTAAAGCACTGCTTCATCGTACAAGGCCATTGCACAAAAGTAGTGAAAACAGCCGATCTACAAGCTTGTAGATTGGCTGTTTTCACTAGTTTAAATCATTTTAGAAATGATAAACACAAAACGAACGGTTTTGGACATAAAAGGTTTTCCGCCCGACAACGACCCCCCCCCCCCCTCTCTCTCTCCCTTTCTCTCTGTGTCTCTCTGTCGCTCTCTCTCTCTCTCCATCCCTCCTCTTTTCTTGCTCCTCTCCGGCCCTGTAAAAGGCAGGTATAAATATTTGAGGGACAGAGAGCTCGGGGGTGTGAGGAAAAAGGGCGTTTAGCCGCTCCCAAAACACGTGAAACGAGGAGTCGAGACGAGTTAAAAGGAGGGTTGAATTAAGGGCCATCAGGTCATTTACAAGCTCCTCTATACTGTATCTCTCAAGTTCTAGATTTCCTTCTATTCATATTTCCTTCTTTTCTTGCTCTCATGTGCGTGTGCATACGCATGCATGCATGCACGCACACACACACGCCCACACACACACACTGAGACAAAGCAGAAATTCACATTGTACGTGACATACTTTGGGGCCCCACACACCTAGATACATTTCCATAAAATATTAAGGAGGTGTTTCCTGTAATTATAGCAGTGTTTGCCCCTGGAGCCTGCTATGTAATCACACACATACAGTACATGTGTGTGTATGTCTGTGCATACACACGCGCACGTACACACACACACACACACACACACACACACACACACACACACACACACACACACACACACACACACACCTATGTAAAAACAGCGTGGTACAAAGCTGCATGTCGATTGGTGTAATTTAGAAGCTCGCATAACACATGCTCAAATTTGACACACGCACACTCAATGGACTCATTCATGTTCACAGACACACACACACACACACAGGCTTGAGTAAACTCATACCTTCCTCACACACTCTCTCTCACACACGTGCATGAACACACACACGCACGCACGCACGCACGCACGCACGCACGCACGCACGCACACACACACACACACACACACACACACACACACACACACACACACGAACCCTAGCGTCCCTATTCTGGGGGTCATAAAAGGCCGACATTCAGCGTAGAATATAGGCAAACATTCGGCGGAAATAAGAGAACATTTGACAAAAAAACAGGTGAACGTTCCATGATAATTCTTGTCGGCCTTACAAGCTCACAACGTGATCTTGTATATCTGCTATTTTCTCCATCCGTCATACGAGGAAGTACAATAGGCTGTAAGTGGTTAATATCCTGTCTTTCCCAGACACCCTATTGTGACGTTATCTCCGCCGCCACTATCCATATATTGATCCACTTCTCCTCTTCTCCCCTCTTTAATTCTCTCTCCTCTCGCTCTCTGCCTCGCTCCATCTGCCCTCGGACCCCCCCCCCCCCCTCCTCCCACCCCCAGCCCTTATCTAATCTGCCTATGCCACTAATGGCAGCCATTCCCGGGCCATGAACAAGTGCCATAATGGTCTCTGGTAGAGCCGTTATGATGTGAAATGACCCTATTGATTGGCACGCACCCCCGCTGACAAAGGAGGGTGGTGGCAGTCACTTATTACTGGTAATGAGCTGTGGGATGGGCCCTTGAGCGCACGCACGCACACACACACGAAGCATGTGCAATTATGTACGGGTATGCACACACATTTTTACACACACACACATTTTATATATATATATATATATATATATATATATATATATCGTCACTTGTCCGACAGAAACCTTGTATCTCCAAGTTTCAAATTTGTATGTTCTTTCGCAAAGTAAAGCCCTGCTTCATCGTACAAGGCCGTCGCACAAAAGTAGTGAAAACAGCAGATCTACAAGCACACAACGCCTCGCGGTGCGAGGCGTTGTGTGCTTGTAGATCGGCTGTTTTCACTAGTGTAAATCATTTTTAAAATGAAAAATGCAAAACAAACGGTTTTGGACATACAAGGTTTTCACCCGACAATGACGATATATATATATATATATATATATATATATATAGAGAGAGAGAGAATATATATTTACGCACACAAACACACTCATTCTTACACACACACGCACGCGCGCACACGCTCGCTTTTGCATAATTGCGGGACCATCGCTTCTACCTGTCTGTCTGTCGTGGTTATTAACAGTGGGAGGTCCCGGGTGACGAGCTTTTAATGGCCGCCACTCTGTGTTGTCACGTCGCGCTGGCAGATGACATGCCGCCGCCGAGGCTGTTGTCTCAGCTTGCCTGGTACACGCACACGCACCTGGTGGCTCTCTAATGAGCGGCACAAAGTGAACAAGGTTCATTTAAGGTTTAGTAAATGAGACACACTCACGCGGTTTGGTAAATGATGCAAGCATGTTGTTGTTTTTCTTCACATGTGGTTAGTACACGATTTAATCTCTTTTGAATATCGCATTTACATATTCACGGATTCGCAGTGTCTAAGCAGGCCTGGTATCAGTCGCATGATCTATAGGACGGTGGTTCTCAACCAGTGGTCCAGGGACCACCAGTGGTCCTTGAGGGGGTTCCAGGTGGTCCCCAGTTAAATGATGGAGAGTCGGTAAACAAATGGACCCTTACAGACCATTTGGTTTCATTTTACGCTCTCAAGAGTTAAATTAAGGTTAAACATCTGCATTACTTAATTCACAGTAAAGTCTACAAAATTAGAGAATGTAGAATAATTGTTATTTTGTTATCGCTCCTATGGCACCACATCAAAACAGCATGGAATCGTGGACAAAATCTTAACATACTGTAATCTTCTATACGTTTTGGGTCTGAGAGCCTACATCTCATCAAATTTGTGTTCCATGGCTCAAATGCTGAATATATAATGGACCTTGATATTGTCACTGTCGGGCAGAAACCTCGTATCTCCAAGTTTCAGATTTGTATGTTTTTTTTAAAAGTAAAGCCCTGCTTCATCATACAAGGCTGTCGCACAGAAGTAGTGAAAACAGCAGATCTACAAGGACACAACGCCTCGCCGTGCGAGGCAGTGTGTGCTTGTAGATCGGCTGTTTTCACTAGTTTATATAATTCTTTTAAATGATAAATGCAAAACGAACGGTTTTGGACATCCAAGTTTTTCACCCGACAACGACGACATGTGATATGGCAGGGACCGAACATGGGACCATATATTATGTTGTGGCAGTGGTTCGCAAAGTTCACTGGGGTCCTTTTGGGCCTGTGGGGTCCATTTGGGCCTGTGGGGTCCATTTGGGCCTGTTGCTCCAAATGCATACCAAACTGGGGGGTGGCCGTGAAATGGGGGAAAGCTTGACGGGCGCTGTGTTCCAGGACAGTCACAGTGCGTCCCTCTAACCTCCCTGCCACCCCGTCGTGGTTATGCAGTGATTCTATATGCGCTGCATGCGTGGCTCTCTCTGCGCTTAGCGTCCAGCTCCAGATGTGGGCCGATGCGGGCGGCAGTAATAGGATCTGCAGCGGGGTAAGTGTTTTGTTGGCCAAGAAAAGCTGGGAGGTTTGGGTTAGACACCAGCACTCTGAGCCCACAGGAGGAGATCTGACTGCTAGCGCTCTGCCATGTACACAGGAGAGGACGCACATGCCAAGCTGCGTTATGAATGAAGGGAGTCTTCTTCCTGCCTGAGTGTATGTGTGTGTGCATGTATAGAGGTAATTTTCAGGATGTGCGTGCACGTGTGTGTTACCGCTGTAATTTTTTAGTTTGTGTGTGTGTGTTTTGTTTGAGTGCACATGAGGTGTTCTAATATTGCATATCGTGTATCGCGTTACTGCGAGTGCACGTGTACGTGTGTGTGTATGCGTGTGTGTGTTCTGTGTGTGTGTGTGTGTGTGTGTGTGTGTGTGTGTGTGTGTGTGTGTGTGTGTGTGTGTGTGTGTGTGTGTGTGTGTGTTCTGTGTGTGCATATCGTCGCTGTCGGGTGGAAACCTCTTATTTCCAAGTTTCAAATGTGTATGTTCTTTCGCAATAAAGCCCTGCTTCATCATACAAGGCGGTCGCACAAAAGTATAGTGAAAACAGCAGATCTACAACCACACAACGCCTCGCAGTGCGAGGCGTTGTGTGCGTGTAGATCGGCTGTTTTCACCAGTTTAAATCATTTTTTAAAATGATAAATGCAAAACGAACGGTTTTGGACATAAGGTTTTCACCCGACAACGACGATATCGTGTATCGTGTATTGCGTTACTGCGAGTTTGTGTGTGCGTGCACATGTGTGTATGCACGCGTGTGTGTGTGTTCTGTGTGTGTGCATACGTTGTGTGGTTTCCTCCATGTTTTCCGTGCTGGCAGTGCTCGGGCTCCCAGGCTGTACTGTAATCCATGGGACACAGTGCGTGTGTGACACATGTTTTTTGTATCCATCCTCCTCCTTGTCTTTTCATCTTCCGCCACCAGTGCAACGCTTCCTGCTATTTTCTTCCCAGCTCGGGACAAACCAGGAACAGATGTGAGGGGAGTTCTGGAACGCGTCCCCTCCCCTCCCCTCCTCCTCCGCCCTCCCCCTGCCTCTCCTTCCCCTCCTCTGGTGCTGTGACTGTTCTGTGACAACCTTTGCACTCTCACTCCTCTCATGTCTTCTGTCCTCTCTTCCCTACCTCCCTCCCTCCAGGGGTGTTGCACCAAATTCTGGGCCCTGGGTGCTTTAACTGTTGAAAAATAGCAGATATACAAGCTCACAGCGCGGCACTCGGTGCCGCGCTGTGAGCTTGTAGATCTGCTATTTTTGAAAAATCGTGACATTTGTGCCAGTCTTCGCGTATTTTAAATCCTTCTAAGGTTTTTTGAAAAACCTATAGTGGTGCTCAAACCTTTTGATGTGAAGGACCCCCAAAATGATATGTATTTGGCCACAGACCCCCATCTCAATATATTTAGTTCCAGGGACCCCCCAGAAGCAAAATTTACATATATTCAAAGATTTGCAGACATTTTCACGACTTTTAAAAAATAGCAGATCTACAAGCTCGCAGCGAGGCACTCGGTGCCGTGCTGTTCAAAAGCTAAAGTATAAAATAATTCCAGGCCCCTCCACCTTGGGCCCTAGTAACTCAGTCCCACTTTCCCCCCCTTGTGACGCCCCTGCCTCCCTCCATCTCTCCCTCTCTTGTCTTTTGTTCTCCAGTGATAGCCCATCCCATGTCTGCTATGTAGGGTCGCCATGCTGCACCCACCACCCACACGCTCTCCCCGTTGGACATTTAAAAGTCTGTGTGTGCGTTTATTTGTGTCTTTAGCTTGTCTGTGTGTGTCTGGGACTCTCTGTGACGTGCTTACCCATAGACTCATAGGTCTATGGGCCGAGCGACACCAGATGTGACTCAGGGATTTACTTTCGAGTCATTGGTATGACCGTCATTGCTTGGACAGCGTCGGTCGGGGCTGGTGTGTCATTGTGTTTCATTTGGTTTGCGGGAGGCCAGTTTATGGGCGATGTCTTGCGTGTGTGGTCACCCAGTCCCGCAGTGACTCATCACATTCACTGGAACACAGAACTCTGTGAACAAGAAAGAGGAAGGGACAGTCTGCCAATAAGTGAAACGATCATTCTTCAAAAGAAGTGCATTCTTTTTCAATGATTGTCACAGGAGAAAGGGAGTCATTTTGGGGAAATGTGCATTACCAATATTACCAAAACTCTATGTTTCGTGACACTCTCTAACCACGTTAGTTCACATTCAGACTTGGAAACTGAGTCCCCTGTTTAGGATAGCCAACTGTGGGAAGTTCTTTAGTAGTGCACACAGTGTTCATACTTTCCCATACGAATCAATTGGAGCGTTGCAGTAATTAAACATTCATTCAATACATCTGATTATTTATCAGTTCCTCAAAGCGAATAAATCAATGGCATATCGATATTGCGTGACCAAAACGGAGATTTATTTGCGCAAGGCGAGGGTCTGGGAACGGGGGGATATATGGAGGCATGTCTGGGAAGAGTCAATATTATCATACGAAAGCCTGTGAAATTAATGGCGTAATATCTACAATGAGAAATGCTTGTCTTAAAGACATAATCCCCAGCCTCCTTCTTAGGAACACACAGGGCCATTTGAATCAATGGGGCTTTAGTCTCAAGGAAATTAGGACATGCGTGTTTTCTCACACTTTGGAGTGTGCTTTCCCCGCTGAATGGAAGAGGAGGTTATAACCACGTACTGTAGCTGCCCTAATCTGGGGCAAAACACTCTGCAAAAATAGAATACACGTTGTGAGCTTGTAGATCGGCCAGGTATTTTCTGTTCAGATGTGTACAAAAGATCTTGTATTTGTTTTCCCTCTGTATAGGAAAAAAAACGGAGGGGGCCTAATAAGTGTAAAACGTTTAAGTGCAAGTTCAATATTTATTGTATTATTATATCATTTTATCCTTTTTATCAGATGAAGTTCTCAAATATGTAATTACATTTGTGTCTGACCTTATTTAAACACAATGGCACCATTCATTTACCTGTAACAACACAAAGAGAATATGGTGGAATCTTAATGAGAGTGCAGCTCAGTCATGTACAAATACAGTAGCACTACAGTAGAAATACAGCAGCACTACAGTAGAAATACAGTAGCTCTAAAGAAGCATTACAGTACAATAAAGATACAGTAGCAGCACGATACAAATACAGTAGCACTACAGTACCATTATACAGTAGCTCTAAAGTAGCATTGCAATACAAATGCAGAAGCATTACAGTGGCAGTACACAAATACAGTAGAACTACAGTACAAATTTAGTAGCATTACGGTAGCTGCCAATATACAAATATTTTAACATACCTAAGAAGACATATCAATGGGTTTACCCTAACCCTATAAAATAATTGGCAATACATAAAACTGGGTTTAAATAAATGAATACACAATTGAAATAAGTTTTAAAACATACTGGCATAAATATGTTGCATATATATTTTGGCCAATCAACATATAATATATTTTCCTGTGCTGTGCTGAGGCTGAGGGGCCAGTTGGTTAAGGCCTGTAAAATAGCTTGTGTGTGTGTATGTAACCCTCCTCGGCCCTTGCCCATTGGGGACAATGTCAGGAAGGACACGGAGACTTCTGCATTTTACTAAAGAGCGGAGGCTTCCTGCACACACCCCGAGAATTAAAATGTCATTACTTAGCTGGCACACAGGAGGAGAGAGAGAGAGAGAGAGAGAGAGAGAGAGAGAGAGGTGGAGGGAAATAGAGAGAGGAGAGAGTAACGGTTTAAGTGAAAGAGATGTAAATCAAGTGTTGCAGGGATAATTATGAAAGAGAGGGAAAACGGTGAAAAAACCGAACGAGCGAGTCGCAAATAGAGAGAGAAGAGAAAAGACAGAGAGAGAGAGAGAGAGAGAGAGAGAGAGAGAGAGAGAGAGAGAGAGAGAGAGAGAGAAGGAGAGGTGGCGTGTAAGTCTTTCATTAGCTGAATGAAATGAAGATGAAATCCATTCTGCTGCTTACAAGGCCACGCTTCCCTGTGAAAATGAACGGAGTGATAATGATGTGCCAGAGCTAATGAAGGCATGCTGTACAGGTAGAGAAGCAGGCTGCTAGCGTAGCCTGCCAGCTAGAGCTGCCTGCAGAGGTCATTAACCCCTCTTATCTCTGACCTCTGGTCGCCGCACTGACCCTGGAACTGGGCTGCTGAATTGCTGATTTGCCGTCTAACTTAAAGTAAGGAAACTTACTTTAAGCACTACTAACTTAATGTAAACAAAATCACTTCTTCCTTTTTTTTTTGGCTTACTACATACTTTACACACTTGTATTTAAATATAATTGACAAGATGTGAGGGCACGTTTTTAAGCGTCATTCCCACCGGAATATCGTTGTGTTGTGGGCGCTTTTTCTTCGTTATCGGTATCGCGCCCAGTTGGAAAGGGCCTGTAGTGAGGCTATTTTGTGGGATAAATCAGTGTATTGCCCTTTTCTTGTGTTAAATACAGTATGTCTAAAGATGTTGCTCAAAAGAATGGCTGAGCGTTGAATTACAACGTCCTGCTAAGATGTCACAGCTTCACGACTGCTGTCCACACAAGTAAATACTTTTAAGGAGCGAGAAACCCTGCCTCTTTATTTGTTTTATCAGAATTCAGAATATGAAAGGAAATCTAAAATGTAGGAGTGGTTTCTGAAATGTAGGAGTGGTTTCTAAAATGTAGGAGTGGTTTCTAAAATGTAGGAGTGAATAGATAAGCCACCTCACGCTGAACTAATGGTACGCAGTGAGCAAATATGTAATGAGTGGCGCCAAATATTTATTTTCTACCCAGAAACTGGAAGAACACCGAAATAGCAGCAGAAAGCTCTGAATCCACAAGCCTATGGGCAAATTGAACCATATCATTGCTCCCTATCACAAGTGACTCATTGATATAATATATATTTATATGGGTTTCATGACTCTTTAAGATTTAACATACAGTAAGAGTCCGCGCCCCGAATTGTGTTCCCCAGTCGGTATTGCTCCCTCCAGCCTGGTGGGCTGACTCTCTCTCCACCCATACGGTAGGTAGGTAGGTGGAGAAGACAATTAGGAGCAGAGGAAGGAGGTAGGATGGTAGGGGGCAAGTAGAGGACAATCATTAGACAAGGCAGAAGGAGGGGATGGAGACAAGGAGAGGAGAGGAGAGAGAGGGAGAGGGATGCACAGTGGTCCCCGAGCATCTGGCGGAGCCTCGTAGGGAGCCGGGGTCCCTGTCATTAATAGTGATGAAATCATTTAAACCATCAAGATTAAACGAGCCAGTTAACAGACACTCAACACTCTCACGTGCGCACGCGCACGCACGTGTGTGTGTGTGTGTGTGTGTGTCCTACAGTTAGGAATAACACAAGGCGAATTAAGGTGTGTGTGCTTTTGTGTATGAGTCGTCTAGGCGTGTAGCCTTTGTTATTTAGCTGTTACTTTAAGAATGAGAAGAGTCATACATATCGTCGTTTTCGGGTGGTCCAAAACCTTCCTTTTTAAAATTTATTTTAAAAACGGTTTAAAATAGTGAAAATAGCCGATCTACAAGCACACAATGCCTCGCATGTCGCATCGCGAGGCATTGTGCGCTTGTAGATATTTTTGTATATTCTTTTGTGATTACAGTAACACACGGCTAACACCATGCACGTCACTGCCATACGTTAGAAGCATATTATTATCAACACTTTATTGTCTCCACCAGCCGAAGGCTGAGGGAGAGTATGTTTTCCCCTCCGTCCGTCCGTCCGTGCGTGCGTGCGTCCGTCCGTGCGTGCGTCCGTCCGTCCGTCCGTTTGTCCGTTACCAGCTAATCTCCGGCGCCGTTGGCCCGGTCGCTGCCAAACTGTGCACACACACTCCCTCGACACCAATTCAGAACCTCTGCCCCAAATATTTCACATGGCCCTGTTCTAGCGCCACCAGGAGGCCGACTTTTGCAAAACTAACTTTTGCCAGTACTCCTGCAGATTTTGTCCAAAAATCACGTAAATCAGTAGACAGTATCTCTACAGTCATGTGATCGACATGGATGTGTCAGATTTTCCATATTCCATCCTGATTGGCTAAAACTGGCTTTCAAAGTTTGCAGGATTGGTCAGTTTTGAATAAAATGCCTGAAATCCTGAACGCAGTGTGCGATTTTGGTGAAATTGTGCATGCACATTCCCAATAGGCAGAGGAATAAATGCCACTTAAGAAAAATCGAATCAGCCTCATGGTGGCGCTAACAGGCCGATTCATGTTTTCACCTATAACTCCACCGATTAGTGTCAAACTTTGTATGCACACTCCTTAGAGGCCAAGGTAAAACCTTTTCCCTGCATTTTTTACATCAGCCTTTTATAGCGCCATCAGGAGGCCGACTTATGTAAAACACATTACATGCCTGACCTGGTGGAGACCTGTGCTCGGAAGAGCACTGCTTCTAGTTCATCTAGTAGTCTCTCAACCACATACCTGCCAGATCCATTTCTCATGTAACATGCCAATGCAACCCCTCAAAACGATTCCCCCGGAGGTATAGGAGCAAAAAATGCAGCCCTAGCTTATGAGTGAGCTTCCAAAATGGTTCCAATATGCACAGCAGAGTTTTAAAGGCTCGCTGCCATTGTGCTGGCATTACACCCGCCGAGCAGAGCAGCACCATAAACTCAGTGGTAGGTAGGTAGGTGAGGGGCAATCAGTACATGTGGTCCTTCTTTTTTTGTGTGTTTTATACGGGGGTTATACAACATTAGCAACAGCCCTCGCTCAAACTGTTTTAACAACAAACAGGACAATTATCTATTCTTGGCACTCGTTATGTGCGTCATGTGCATATGGCTCCGTGTACTGTATACCGTGTGCGTGCACGCGGCGCGTTAGCATGTGCCGTAGCGTTTGGCTGCTTTTTGGTCAACGGCAGCAAGGGTGAAAGTGAAGTATGTCAGTGGTTCTCAAAGTGGATTCCAGGGACTCTGTGGGTTCCTTTAGGGAGGTCTGAATTGACCCATACAAGTCTGTAACTCTGACAGTGTACAAATGTACAAATGTACAAATGTACAAACATTTGTACACTGTCAGAGTTAAGGGGAGACCTTGAAATTTGAACGTTTGAGAACCACGGTCTACGTCACAGTTCATCATTGTTGTGCGCATGCGCGCGCACGCGCGCGTGTGTGTGTGTGACTGTGCGCGTGTGTGTGTGTGTGGGCGCTCGCATGGAGTAGCGGCAGAAGGGGTGGTACCACAGGGGGGGGCGGAAAAAGAACAACAACCCAGCAACCTTTGAGCAAAGAGATTATTGGTTCACCGCAATTTACCAGAGATGTGGCGTCATTAGAGCCATAGCCTGGTGGACAACCTCACCACCGGCTCAATCTGCCATGAAACACTACACTGCTGCAGTAAAACATCAGCATCTGCACCAAACTGGAACCAGATGAGAACCGTCAAGGATACACTGTGCTTCTTTTTTCTCTCTTTTTCGTTCCTCCTCTCTTTCCCCTTGTGTGCATGTGTGCGTGCGTGTGTGTGTGTGTGTGTGTGTGCGCGCGCGTGTGTGTGTGTGTGTGTGAACAATATAATGTCCATATAATGTGTGTGTTTGTGTACGTACAGTATGTGTGCTCATGCCGTGAGGGTCGCGAGAGTTGTGAGAACGGTGGTTTTGTGCAAACGTGATGATATGTTCAGTTAGTGTGTGTGTGTGTGTGTGTGTGTGTGTGTGTGTGTGTGTGTGTGTGTGTGTGTGTGTGTGTGTGTGTGTGTATGAGAGAGAGAGAGAGAGAGAGCGAGAAAGAAACTTTGTCTACATACAGTATGTGTGCGTTCGTCTGCTTACTGTACTGTTATGTGTATACTGTGGTGTTATGGACTGCGCGAGTAATGGAGGCCACAAAGGAATCCCGTTGCCAACATCAACAGCAGAGCCCCGCTGGCAGGGCTCCATACACCACCCCCAGAGGCACGGGGATCGTGTTTAGACCCAGAGAAGAACTGCAGAGGAGGGTCACCCCCTATAACATATAGCATCCAGTTATTCCTTGGCATACCCTCACGCTATACCCCTTACACTTTTTCTCAGCAATCACAGCCATTAAGATGTTGTTTGTCATGTGGTGTGGAGAGAACAAGCAGCCACATCTCAGCCCCCATAGAAAACTTTAGTTAATAGTTACTTTGCAGATATGAATGATGATATTATAAAAGATACATAAGCCACTTTAGCCCTATTTTATACCTTGGCTCTTTGAAAATAGCCGATCTACAAGCTTGTAGATTGTCTATTTTCAAACATTTTGTACTTGGGTTAGGGTTAGGGTTAGGATTAGAATTAGAATTAGAATTCCAGACTATTACTTACAGAATATTTCCACATTGCAGTATTGATACGTTTAGTTAAAGGAGCTATAGTCAACTTTTTCTTGAAAAACGGATGCTAAAATAAAAATAATGTTTCGAAAATATTTTATAAAAAAATAAGCTTCATATATGTGTTTCAATTAAAAAATGACCACAAAAAGCGGAAAAATAAAGATAAAATAATCATTTTGGCCCTTTGTTTACATTTTTCGGACCCTGTAAATGTAAACAAAGGACCAAAATGATTATGTTATCATTATTTTTCCGCTTTTTGTGGTCATTTTTTTTATTGAAACACATATATGAAGCTTATTTTTTTATAAAATATTTTCGAAACATTATTTTTATTTTAGCATCCGTTTTTCAAGAAAAAGTTGACTATAGCTCCTTTAAGTAAAGAATGTGCATACTTTTCCCACCACTGCTGATTTATACCGTGTCGTCATGAGCTTGTAGATCAGTTATTTTTGGCGAGGTACACCATGGTAAGACTAAGTACAAGTCGGGCTATACGTAGGCCTCTCCACGCTGCTCGTCACACAAATCAGACTATTAATACCCAGCATTACGCTGAGGTAGAGCAGAATGCCCCAGATTTATAGTCCACATTAACATTGAGACGAGAACATTACGGCGCTTATTGTGAATTAGGGCATGGGCTCTCTGTCTTGTTTGCTTCTGGGGAGAGGTCGACGTATCCTGTTACCCCTACAAACCCCCTGGCCTTCGACGGGGACAAGTGTGCTTTTTCCATCTTAAGGCCCCAGACAACTCATTTCCAGTGCTGTGCGGGGCTTTCTTTCGAGGGTTGTGTAACGTTATTCGATCGTCAGAGAGGGCCATTGCCGTGCGCAGGGTGGTTACGCTGCGCAGATGTACGATGGCGATCGCTTTGTTGAACTTGTAAAATGTAAAGATGTGATTTTTATACCAAAGTCACGTCCTGCAGGATGACCTGCATGAGAGCAGCTTTGAGTTTCCTTGACTTGACCTGTGTGATTAGGTTAGATAAACAGATAATATCGTTGTTGTCGGGTGGAAACCTCGTATCTCCAAAACCGTTCGTTTTGTATTTATCATTTTAAAAATGATTTAAACTAGTGAAAACAGCCGATCTACAAGCACACAGTGCTTATAGATCGGCTGTTTTCACTATTCTTGTGCGACAGCCTTGTATGACGAAGCATGGCTTTACTTTATGAAAAAAACATACACATTTGAAACTTGGAGATACGAGGTTTCTGCCCGACAGTGACGATATGTTATATGTGTGGTAATGGAAGACTGAAGTCAATGTACATTTGTTGAATTTCATTCCAAAATGAGACACTGCCGGACAAAAATGATCACATTCCCTACTGTTTCTGCATGTAACTCTTACAACTTGGATTCAGAACTAGGCTATACTGCTTGCCATAGGCTATTGTTTTTGGAAGTTGTTGGAAATATAAATTGAGATTTCAAGTAGCAACATGTTTCTTTCTTCTCAATAAAATGAATTGAATTTATTTGCACAATAATATAATGCCCTGAACATTTCTATAAAATATAGAGTCATCACCTTGTGGGACCCACGGCAGATATTGGCTCTGCCCTTCTAAAAAAATAAAAAATAAATAAAAAATAAACTAACATCACTAACATCACTTCAGAATTTCCGCCCTGTCTCTTTTTCTCCCTCTCCCCCTCCCTCTCTCTCTCTCTCTCTCTCTCTCTCTCTCTCTCTCTCTCTCTTTCTCTCTCTCCCAGCCAAGCCATTCTCCTTTGTCTTGTCATCTGTTTTCTCCCTCCCCTCTCCTCCTCTCCACTGTACATCTCTCTGCTGCCTGCCGTCAGTGAGCGACCGCGGTGGCATCTTATCGACAGGGCAGTACATTCTAGACATATCTGGGGGATTAAGTTGCAAATTTAAGCAATGGGAAAATCAATGCTTTCCTCTTTTAATTCATGAGAAAGCCTGTCAGTGGGAAAAAAAAACAGGAGGGAGACGAACGTTGGGGGGGGGGGGAGTTGCTGTTGAGAAGGCATCCATCCCAGAGAGGAGAGAGTGGAGGAGAGGAGAGGCAGAAGGAGGAGATAGGAGAGGGAGGACAGTTTCTCTCCAAACAATGGTGCAAGGCAAAGAGATAAGGCATTAAAAAAATAAATCCAGTGTCTCCACATTCTTATCGATGTATCAGTAGAAGTCACTACAGTATGTTTGCTTGACTTGTCTCTGATAGAGCAGTACCTGGTTCTCAACCTTTTCAGCCCGCGACCCCAAAAATAATCATATTTGAACTGGGGACCCCCTACCCTGACGAGCACTAAGAGTTGGGGCAATACATTTTGTATAACACGGTTCTAAATTGTGGGGCGTTGCGAGGCGTTGTGAGCATGTAGATTGGCTATTTTCGCAATTTTAGCTTCTAATATTTGACAATTTGGCCAATGTTTAATTTGACATTTTAGATGTATTAAAAAGTCCTTACATTTTCACTTTAGAAATGTGCAGATACCCTATACACTTAAACACTTTATGCTGGTTTGTTTACTGTTGAGTGAGAAAACAGTGTTGCACATTAAGTTAATCATCTGGGGACCCCCCAAAATAATTGATAGAGAGACTGTTGAATGTACACGCTGCATCACTCTCTCATTTTTCTTACAAAGCATTGTTGGATTGAGAGAAGATTCCATATTCAAGGTTTGACAGTGTATGGCCTCATCAGCCAAGGTTGATAGATAATCTGTGCTGGAGCAGGGCATTAGGTAAGAAAAACATTGTTTTATTCTTGGCAATGAAAGACACAGATCAGTCAGACACAACGCGTGTTGATGAAGCTACTTGCTTTGCTTCACAGAGAGCAGTTACACTTATAATAGCTCCACGCCTTGATAACTGTCTGGAAAAAAAAGCTTTGGAGTGTTCTCTAGAGGAAAAACCCACTACGCGTCCCCGGGAAGCACTTGGAGCAGCCGGACATTTGAGAAGGACTCGAGGTCCAAATGTGGATTTGTGAGAAGGGACCGTGTCCCTGGTCCTACCCCCAACCACCCCGTGACCCCGACGCTCAAACCGTCAGAGTCAGCAGCGCTGGGATGAAGGCAGCCGGCTAGGGAGAGGCTTTAAGAACTAACCTCAACTCCTGGCCAATAAAAACAAGGTATTCTGTGTGCAGATGTATAATTTTCTCTCCTTGCCAACCCTCCTGTGTTTTTTCCGTGTTAATGCAGAGGAGTCACACACAACACTCACGCACACACGTCTTGTAAATCTAATCCCCTTTCTTCTTCTCCTGAAGCTGTTTGGAAGTTGGGACACTCGGCCATATTTCAGCTGGCTCTTTCTTTCTTTTCTCTTTTTCCCATTCTTCTTTCAGCCAAGCATGTTATACCTTTGTTGCCTGACATTTGCCGCGCATACCTCCGACACAAACGGTTATTTGTTTAAACTTTTGCCATCAGAAAGTATGCGTGTGGAGTGGCTCCTATTAAGCTGTTGAGAGAGAAGCGTCACACAATAAAGAGAGCAACCGTGGGCGAGGTGAGGACAGGGAGATGAAAAACGTACCTTTCAAGGAAGAAAAGCTGGAGCAGACTTAGAAATTTTGGAGAAGGTATTTTAACCGGCGCTCTCTCACAGAGTGATGTGAAACAACAAGTGAGCAGATGGTTGGATCAGAGACACTTTATCACTTTATGCATGGCTATCAGTAATCACTCAGGGGTTCCCAAACTTTTTTGTCTCAGGGCAGCCCATAAATATTTTTCTTAATCCGAGGTACCCCTACATTATAATTTTCACTCCCAGCACCTTATATTTATAGCATATCGTCGTTGTCGGGTGGAAACCTTGTATGTCCGAAACCGTTAGTTTTGTATTTATCATCTATAAGATGTACTAAACTAGTGAAAACAGCAGATCTACAAGCACACAACGCCTCGCATCGCGAGGCGTTGTGTGCTTGTAGATCGGCCGTCACCCACTTTGAAAACCCCTGCACTAGACTCTAACCTGTGACCTTTTAGTGACAAGACAGTCTCTCTAACCACTAAGTTACTCTGTTCAGATCTACTCTCCTCTTAGACATGTTACATCATCTTTAAACCCAGCCAAGGGTTCAGTTCAGTGAAGTCACAGGACACATACCTGTTTATAGATGGTTATGAGCACTTGAACCTGTGACATTTCGGTTAGAAAATGCACTTTCTAAAATAGCCATTATGTTGCAGCCATTGTAGTCCAAACAAAGATTAAACTTTAGGGTTATGTTTATGTTTGGTGTTTTAACTCTATTAACAGCTATGTTGGGAAATCAATCCTGTGAGGTTGCGGGATGGATACTAATGCCTAAACTAGGGCTGTCACGATTATGACATTTAATTGTCAATTAATTGTCACTCAAATAATTGCGATTAACGATTTAATTGTGTATTTGTCGTTGACAATTACATTTTGGTTTGGCTTTTAGGCTTTGAAGTTGCACATGGCAATCATGACACATAACCTAAATATACAACGAAATTACTGACATATTTGACAATTTTATTCTTAAAAAAGAACATTGATGCGACACGTTGTGAGCTTGTAGATCGGCTATTTCCATTACTTTTTGCAAGTGTTTGTAACTACATTTCTCAACATGGAAACGATTATGACGATTATTCAAAATAATTGCGATTACCTCAAATAATGGCGATTAGACGATTATGTAATAATTGTGACAGCCCTAGCCTATACTATCCGATATGGCTCCGTTGTCCTAACGTCTAAACAGCAGCTTTTAAGTGGACAGTGTGGGGTTAAGTTGTCAGACAGGCTGTTGTTTTATGACTCCTATAGGGTCCTGTTCATCCCCAGCGGGCTCACTGTCTCAGCCTGTCCCCTGCTGACGGAGGGGAATCTGAATCTTTAGTTTTTTAATGAATGGTTCAATATCTAATTCATTAAAGTGGCTGTTTTATTTGAAGCATTTTCTTTTACTCACCAGATAGGCTACCCTACACACACACACACACACACACACACACACACACACACACACACGCACACACACACACACACACACACACACACACACACACACACACACACACACACACACACCAACAGAGAGGCGAGAGAGAGTGGAGAACGCTAGGGGTCGAATGGAGGGACGTCCAGTTACACAGGGTGTATGTGTAAGTAGGGCTGTCCACGATTATGACATTTTACATGACGATTAATTGTCACTCAAATAACTGCGACTAACGATTTAATTGTGTTTTTGTCGTTGAAAATTAAATATCTGTTTGGCTTTTAGGCTTTGAGGTGGCACATGGCAATTATGACACATAACTTAAATATACAAAGACATATTTGACATATTTTCATATACATATGACATATTTGACAACTTTATACTTAAAAAAGAACATTGATAGTGGAAATAGCCGATCTACAAGCTCACAACGCGTCACGATGTGAGCTTGTAGATCTGCTATTTCCTTAGCTTTTTTTTAAAGTATTTTAAACTATTATTAACATTTCTCAACATGGAAACGATTATGACGAAATAATTGCGATTAGACGATTATGTAGTAATTTTGACAGCCCTATGTGTATGTGCATGACCCAGCAACAGAATAAGGTTGGGGGGGGGGGGGTCCAGTCGATTGTGGCCCCTCTCCGCAGGGGCCATAGAGGGAGTCTGTTGAGGGGACAGGAGGTGTAATTGGCCCCATATTCTCCCTACCCCACATCTCTCTCGCTCTCCCTCTCTTTCTCCCTCTCCTTACAATTTCTTTGTATCGCCCTCTCTCTCTTGTCATTAGAGGCAGGCCAAGAGGCAGGATTAAGCGTCGATACGGGTACACAATATTTTCAGCATTTCTGTGTGTGTGTGCGTCTATGTAGCTATAGCAGTAAAGCACTGGAAGTCATGTTTAGGTGTTAGTGGAGCATTCAGAAATGTTGCCTGTGGCTCTCTCTCTCTCTCTCTCTCTCTCTCTCTCTCTCTCTCTCTCTCTCTCTCTCTCTCTCTCTCAGTGCCCTGTAATTAGCACATGTCTCTTTCCCAGACACCTCCTCCTCTCTGCTCCCCTCTGGTCTACTGTCTGGATCTAGATCACTCTCGCTTTCCCTCCCTCCCTCCCTCCCTCCCTCCCTCCCTCCCTCCCTCCCTCACTCTCTCCCTCCCTCACTCTCTCCCCTTCCTTCCCCCTTTCCTCCAGGATATTTCACTCCCTCCTCTTCCCTCAATCCGTTCGTCAGTCTCTCGCTCACTCCTCTCTCCCCAAAACAGCAGCAGATATGATGAGTACAGCGTTCATATTCACATCCAGTAGTCCTTACACGCGAGCTTATCATCTTTGACGAACACAAATAGAAAGGTGGAATGCCATAGTAAACACAAGTCACACACATAAGGGGGGGAGAGAGAGAGAGAGAGAGAGAGAGAGAGAGAGAGAGAGAGAGAGAGAGAGAGAGAGAGAGAAAGAGAGAGGCAGATATACAGGCAGGCAGAGATATGTATACCTAAAGAGAGGGAGACAGATAAAGAAACAAAGAGAGAGAGAGAGAGAGAGTGATGAGCAGATAGACAGTAGAGAGACAGAGACTGTTTGAAAGAGGTAAGGAGTGAGAAGAGAGACAGACATTGAGTCCCAGTGTTTTGTGTGTGTGTGTGTGTGTGTGTGTGTGTGTGTGTGTGTGTGTGTGTGTGTGTGTGTGTGTGTGTGTGTGTGTGTGTGTGTGTGTGTGTCAGTTGTGCGCTCTGTCCTGGGGCTGTGTTGCTGTTCTTACACCCAGAGCAGAGCCACAAGTCCAAAAGTATTGATTTCCTCGCTTGTAGACAGGCAGAGAACTGTCATGCGGTAGTACTGACCTTGCAGCGCACGCACACACGCACGCACACACACACACACACACACACACACACACACACACACACACACACACACACACACACACACACACACACACACACACACGCGCGTGCGCGC
Organism: Nannobrachium achirus; assembly: GCF_963921795.1. Classification (NCBI taxonomy): domain Eukaryota; kingdom Metazoa; phylum Chordata; class Actinopteri; order Myctophiformes; family Myctophidae; genus Nannobrachium; species Nannobrachium achirus. The sequence continues at coordinate 52,609,164 of NC_137812.1, forward strand.
GCACACGCCAAGATAGCTATTCCCTCTGCCCCCCCGCCGACACCACGGCACAGAGAGGAGTGCAGATGCAAGACACAGCAGCAACAACAACTACTGGTTAGCTATAGCAGCTCCCGTCTTCCTCTGGGTGAGGGAGGAATGGAGGGCAGAGCAGAGAGAAGGGGGAGAAACTAAGGAGGAGAAGGAGAGAGTGGGTGCGTGAGAGAGAAGGTGACGAGTGAGGAATACCTAAAGAAAGAGAGGCATGGAGAGAGAAAGAATGAGTGAGGTGAAAAAGACAGAGAGAGAGAGAGAGAGAGAGAGAGAGAGAGAGAGAGAGAGAGAGAGAGAGAGAAGGAAAGGGAGAGGCAAAGAGGGAGTGAGAGCAGCTAGAGAGAGAGAGAGAGAGAGAGAGAGAGAGAGAGAGAGAGAGAGAGAAAGCAGAGAGCTAAGCAGTCAAAGCCAGGGCCAGTTCCCTGGAGTTGTCAGTGGGCAGCCCTGTGTCTGGTTATCACGCTGTTTGAAATGACAATAGCTTGACTTGTATTTTTCTCCTGAGACCCAACTCAGATCTATAAGCCAGAGGAGGGGAGGGAGCGAGGGAGGAGGAGGGGAGGGGAGGGGAGGGGAGGGTGTAGAGGAGCAGAGGAAAAAGAAACAAGAAACGAAGTAAAAAAAAAAAAGAAAATGCTGGCCAGGAGAAGAGAGGGAAGAGGAAAGACAAGAAAACATAAAGGAAGAGAATGCATTATGAGAGAGATAGCGCCATAGTTTTGGAGAGAGAGAAAGACAGAAGAGATGAAAAAGAAGACGGACAGAGATACTGAAAGAACCAGAGACAGAGACAGAGAGAAGCCCCCTGTGCGACTGAGCTGAAGTGTTTTTCATGTGCCACCTCTGCTCTGTCAGGATTAGACTACAACAAAAAGGGTCTACTTGTCACCTGTGCCTACATGACAGGGGGCTCAGCTCCCAGTCACCAAGTAGAGTAGGGAATCACAGAGAGTCAGAGAAAGGGAGCGAGCGAGAGGGAGAAATAGATAGATGATTGGGGGGAGAGAGAGAGAGACAGAAGTAGTCTGCAGAGAGCTTACTCTGGGTTAGATCATGGGGTGACAGACTTAAGAGACCCAGCTTTAGTCACATATCTCGTGCCTTAGATCAGGGTATTTTGCTAACAAGCTCAGCAGCAAGTCTCCCCTCTCTCTCTCTCTCTCTTTGTCTCTATCTTACTCGCTCGCTCGCATTTTTTAAAGTATGTATGAGTACATGAATGAAGGCCTTCTAAAAAAGAGTGGGGGCTATTCAGATGAAGTGATCCATGTTAGAGTTGTGAGGGAATGTATTCACAAAGCCTCTTTTTATTTGAGAGAAGCATAGGGGCTAATTGAATTAGCTGGCTTATTAGTGTTGGAGATTGTAAAGCGTAAAGGAGGAGGGATTTATAAACCCCCCTCTACGTTGTTTTTTTTTGTTCTACTTTTACACTCACTCAACACACATTATTTCCGCCTTAGTCTCAAACTATGGTAATGCTAGCTTAATTTGCGCACAAGTGTGTGCGAGTGGAGTAAGTGGATATTTCACCTTATGAACACCATTGGTATCTTATGTATTGTCCAGGTGATTTATCAATTACTATAAATCCTCTCCCTGGAGAGAGACATGCTATCTAATTTTACTTTATTTGATATTGAAGCTCTACTGGCAGATCTTTAAATTATTCCATTAAATTATGGATGACCACGATCGCAAGTAACTACAGTGGATTTGGGCGATATTAGACAAGACAAAAGTGATAGTGAGTCACTGTTCCATCTTAAGATGGCAACAAGAGCATGCCCACTGTCTTTGAGCATATTGTGATTCAAGCTTAATTTACTGTTTGATATTTTATTGTCTTTGTTGTTGTGTGTTGGTCTTGGTCTAAGTTAAAGGGATTCACACACTTGGTTTAATTAGATCAATGTAGAGCTAGGGCTGGATTTGTACACACACGCGCGCACACGCGCACGCGCCACACGCACGCGCACACACACACAGAGAGAGAGAGAGAGAGAGAGAGAGAGAGAGAGAGAGAGAGAGAGAGGGAATTTGATCAAAATTAATAATATATACTACACACACACACACACACACACACACACACACACACACACACACACACACACACACACACACACACACACACACACACACACACACACTCTAAATTAATCTGTTTCATCTGTCTTTTTGATTTTCTCCCTGTACTGTCAATATCCAACTCTATCCGTAAAAGCTAATGCTCCACTTTTTTTTCTTTTTTGAAGATGAAACATTATTAAAACAGCTGTAAGGTATTTCTACCTTACAGTATTGTGACTTAAGATTCAAGCCCATTAGGTATGGGCCTCTGTACTCTTAAGTGGTTGATGCCTCAGACCCCCAATAAATCTTGCTCCTGGCTAAAATGGCTCTAACCAGTTGATGATGTGTTTGTTAACTACCATGTCCACTGGTCTGTGCAGTGTTAAAAGTGGGTGGGTCAGTCATTAAGATTTAATCTTCCGCCTTGCGCTGATTGTCAACTTCCTGTGGGATCAATTCAAGGAACCTTGTGGCTTTCACCGCAGCACCACAAACATAAACATAAACCTAACCCCAAAACGACCTAGGATTCAAACAGGGTCATTTCTTGTGCCATGGTAAAAGCATATTAACACAATAAAATAAAATAAAAACATGTACTTCAAAATGTTATATTTTGCAGTGGTCTTCGTAAGCGAATAAATAAATAATACTACCAACCTGTGGTCTTATAGCAGATCTGCATGTGCTTTACAGTAACAGTGTCACTTAGGTCAAAGACTAAAGTATTCTATGTCATATCATTTAATGTCATTTAATGTAACCCTAACCCTAACCCAAGAGCTCTAGATATATTCTTATAGTAATCATTGTTATAGTGTTCAGTCTCCAGCTCATCATTAAACAGAATTTTCATCTGGTTTGCCAAGTTCATCCAATGAGGAGGGCGAAAACATTAACCAGCTTGAATTTTATGGTGTTCCAAATTCCAATTTTGTCTGCCCATTTTTGTTTTACTTGTTTATCCTGTATCCTGTATGAGTTCTCCCTCCTGGTTGGACAACATTGGTATCCTGACCTGAAAATGTATTTTCTCTTCAACAAAGATGGGGAGACCCTTGTTACTCGACACTCTCTATATAGTAACAATGATTACTTTCAAAATATAGGGCTATTTAATGCTTATTTTAATAGAACAGCAATAATAATATAATCACTTGCGGCACCTTTAAAAGCATCATAACTGATTTTACATTTGGATTTTCAATTACTGTCGGAACAGGGGGACCGTACCTATGTTCCCAAGGTTCTATGTTCCCAGGGTTCTATATTCCCCATTTACCACCTAATCCTAACCCTAACCTAAACCTAACCCTAACCCTAACCCTACCCTAACCCTAACCCTAACCCTAACCCTAACCCTTACCCTAACCCTAACCCTAACCCTAACTAACCCTAACCCTACCCCTAACCCTACCCCTAACCCTAACCCTAACCCTAAACCTAACCTGGAAACATAGAACCTTGGGAACATAGGGAGGACCCCGGAACGGGAGTCAGTTTAGTTTCCAAAGGGTGAACATCCCATTTTTGGGAATGATCCTCTCCAACTGCTCGTCAACAGAGTATAAATACCAGCCTCCACAATTATCTCCTGCTGTCAGCGGACATATAATGGGTAGTGCCACACTAAAACCTTAACGTCCCACTTGATGTGATGACAGAGTGTGCTAAAAGAGGCTACTTTGCCCTCTTAAGTCTCCTCTCTTTGGGGGTATCACCCTATTGGAGTGAGAGCTGAAAGGCCACATACCAGGTCCTTTAGCGCCTCTCTGCCCCTGGCTGCCATGTGGCCACGGGGCACACAGCCAAGGGAATGGCCCTGCTTTGACACATGATGGAACCATGGACAGGTGAACCCACCAAGTAAAGCTGTCCGTTCCAGGCATTCCCGGCTGGGACTCCAGTAATGGCATGCCAACGCAAAGCCAATTTCATTGCACTTCCGTGTCTCCTCATAAATCTAGCAGGCGAAGAGAAGTGGGTCAGCACTCTCTCTGGTGTCAACAGCCGCGGTGAAGACCTGAGAACAAGGTTAGAAGTCTAAAAAGACGTGATAGTTTACGTGACAACGAATCGGAAACCTATAGTCTCAATCTGGTCCATGTCTTTATTCTTTGTTCTCTACACTTGTATCTGTGTAGAGTGTGTGTGTGTGTGTGTGTGTGTGTGTGTGTGTGTGTGTGTGCGTGCGTGCGTGCGTGCGTGCGTGCGTGCGTGCGTGCGTGCGTGCGTGCGTGCGTGCTTGTGTGCGTGCTCTTAAAGAGTCTCTCCATAGAGAGTGGGTGGCTTATCTGTGACTGTTCCACCAGAAGCCCAGCTCTATATTGTCAACCCAACAACTATCTCTGAGCCACTTAAAGTCACAGTCTAAACCCAGGGTGGTTGGAGAGAGACAGAAGGATATGCAGGGAATAAGTGACAAAGACAGACCGCTGGAAATAGATCCCACCTTGAGTATTAGCATCATGTAAACGTTACTGAATTCCTTCTCCCTCTTTCCAACCCTGTTGTCTCGTTATCTGTGATTATGCCCTGCAACCCCTTCGTGCCACTGTGCTCTGCCCCCTTGTAGGCTGTTCCCTGTTGGCCTGTGACATACTGGAAATGCCTTGTTAAGTGCTGTTCTGGCATTAGCCTAGTGTAGTCACAGCATTTGGCCTGGGGACAAATGCTAGAAAGGCCTTATTAAATATGGATGCCTGCCCCCTTCGCTTTCTCCCTCCCTCTCTCACCCACCCCTCCCTCATTCGCTTTCTCCCCTTATGGTGTGTGTGTGTGTGGGTGTCTTCTCATTCGCTCTGTCACCCCCCATGTCCCCGCCGTTTGTTTACTCACACTGACAGAGATACGCCAGTGCGCCATTAGCGCTCAAGCAGCTACACTCGCTAAGGAAGTGCCAAAGAGCCTGCTAATGCTCAACTCTGCCGTCAATAATGCAAGCGCCGCAAGTGCTAGGCAGCTAGCCTGCTAGATAGCTATAGCGCCCCAGCTGTCTGAGCTATTTCACAGGCTGATGAATTTGTTAGCCAGCATGTCAGTCTCAGTTTGTGTGTTTGTGTCTCCCTGTGTATATCTGTGTGTGTGTGTGTGTGTGTGTGTGTGGTGTAGTGTAGTGTGTATAAGTGGGTGTCATTGTCGCCTGCTGTTACATCTCCAAGCATCACACCAGGAGAAGTCATCGGTGCGTGAGAATGCTGCCAGCACGATATCAGCCAACCAGTGCCCCATCCCTGGCTCCCTGTGTCAGCCCCACTGGGCGTCCACCCGTGGCTGAGCTGGTGCCAGCACGTGCCCAGCGGCAGGCAGGGCACCCGTAGGGAGGAAGTGGGCCATTAGTGCGGTCCCTGCCCCTGCGATTTTTACTCCACTCCAGTGCACATCACAGGGGTTCAGCCCACTCGCTAACTGGCTAACGCGCGCTAATTAGCCTAGCGACAGAGCCTGGTTTCCCCCCTCCTCTTTGGGAGTGTGTGTATGGGGTTACAGAGCAAGCTGGCTGGCTGTCGGGACGAGGAACCTGGCCAGGGATTGAAACTGCTTCATTAGCAGGAGTACAGCAGCCCTCAAGTAGCTTTGTCAGTGGGGCTTCCATTTTGATCAAAATTCTGTGTACATTTTGTATTATATTTGAGCACTTTCATTGGATTTCCCTGTATGAAACATTTACATGGTCATTCAGTCAACGATATGAAATGTGTCATAAAAATATTCGGACCCTCTTAAACACTTAAAGCCTGTTGACCGGCTTCCCCCAGGGCTCTATTCTAGGCCCTCTTTTGTTTTTGCTCTACACTTGATATCTTCACCTAAATAATAGTTGATCTACAAGCCCACTACATGTGGCTTTTGCAGAATGTTTTCCCCCATAAAAGGGATGCTAGGGTCCATGTGGTTAAGCTGAATTAGCTTCCCGTCAAAGGGGGTCATAGACGTGTCTCCGTCCAAAAATGTTTTGTCAGTCCAGCTGGCAAATCCTTCAGGAGATACCGCTGCATTTGTGGCACAGGAAATGAGCGTCTCACATAAATAAACCAACCTGCGCTATACTCATCGCACATGGCACCCCACCCTGTCCTCTCAATTCTCCAACCTCTCATTTTTTTCCCCCTTCAGAAAAAAAACTAAAACGGCCGAACGTACACAGGCTTAATGAAACTTAATGATGATAGTCATAACACAACAATAATCCAGCGGTCTGGAAAAGTAATCAATGCCTCTTCTCTCCTTCCCCTAATGACCTGTGAAAACAAAGCAATAAAAAGCCGGCGCGTGTTTGTCTTGGCCACAGCAACAGGCAGATAAGGACTGGCTGGCTGATTAGCGGCCAAGACGGTCACCAAGATTAGCACGCTGGGTAAGGCTAGTGTCACCGTGGTAGATAAAATGTGTGTACATGCATGTGTGTGTGTGTGACTGAGAGTGCACAGTAAAAATCTTTCAGTCATACTGTAGGCCTGCATATCTTAGATCTCTTACAAGTCCATAGATAGATGAACTCTCTGGAGTTTTCTGTGAGTTTGTGTGTACGTGCGTGCATGCAGTGCATGCGTGCGTGCGCGCGTGTGTGTGTGTGTGTGTGCGTGAGTGCTTGCTTGCGTGTTTCACAACTTTTTTCCTGTCATCTGTCCTCTCAGTCCAAAGACTAGAGGACAAAGTGGTGACACTGCAGTAGTAAGCATGTCTCTTTGTAGCTGTTAACTATAGCCCGGCAGATAACATTGATGTTTAACACCTCAGCCCTTGCTTGCCTCATCTGAACCTATCTGTATGTTTGATCTAAATGAGCTGTTGTTTGTCCGTTGTCCATACAGCGGTAGCACGGAGGGTTCTAGCCTATACAGATAGCGTCTGGTTTGTGACCAGAGGGACAGACCAGGTGGGGCGTGCATGGGTCCAGATGTGAAATGTCGATCAGCTAGACTCTGTGGAGAGCTGCCTATGAGCAAGGCATTCACCTCCCAACCTGAATCAAACGGCATCTTATTGGTTATATCTTTTTTTATTTTGCAGTACATCTGTGCAGTGCGCACTGTACAGTACAGTGTATTTGCTGCTCATTTCCTGCAAAAACAGCGACGTTTTAAAATGGCACATGTGTAGGTATGGGACGATATGCGATATTATCGTTTATCGTGATAAAAAACACACGATAATCGTATTGTGATATTGTCCTCCGTCATGCACTGGGATTAATTCACCTTTTATTTGCCGAGCTGCATATCCGGTATCACTTAAACCCTCGTACTCATAATATATGTATACTTGACAGTCTTTTTTTCACTCTCTATCAAATGCCTTTGCAACGCGTTGTGAGCTTGTAGATCGGCTATTCTTTGGCAAATGTTCCGCCCCAGGATAATGGATTTTGATTATCGCCAAACGATTATCGTAAATCGCGATTTCTTTTCTCACAATAATCGTGATATGAAATGTTCATATCGTCCCATCCCTAGTGCACAGTGAAATCCTTAACGTTGAGGGGAACCCTTGGATAGTTAGAAGAACTAGAGCACTGGAGCACCGAGGATTTTACTGTGTGGTGCAGGAAGCTACTTCCCCAGTAGCGCCGGCGGACGAGCACACATGTTGTTTGGTCTTGTCGCCCTGTGTGAAGTGGCTGAGTAGCATGACTCTGGTTCCAGCATGCCTCTTGTCTTTTTGCTTCTCTCCAGTTGATTCCTCCCAGACCCGGGGCCCTCCGCTCCACCGCAAATCATTGTGGTGCACTGCGTACAGCTCTGGGACGGGGGCCGGTCCCCGAAGTGGTGCGAAAACACGGCCTTTTCAGAGTCATCTTCTCTCTTCTCCGAAAGGAAACACTAAACCCTGGAACCTCTGCTTCTGTCATTTTTTATGAGCGTTTGATTACACACAAACGCACACACGCATGCGCTCGCGCTCGCACTCACACACACACACGCACGCACGCATGCACGCACACACACATGGGGACAACGGAAAGGACGGGCTTAAGTGACTGTTTTTAATTAGTTAAGTATAGATCAGGATAAGAAGTTGAAATAATATTTTGCTTTCACTTCAGAGAGGGAATTCTGTCTGGGACCAACCACAAAACAGAAGTGTTTTTGAAGTGCGGGGGGAACTGGACACCGTCACAATTGTGCACACATGATCAAACGCGTGTGCGCACACACACACACACACACACACAGAGGGCTGACTCATTCCGCTCAGTGATCGGGGTTGAGGTCTTTGCTTCTATGCTGTCACCATGTGCTTTAGCACTGAAGTCTCAGCATTGAAATCCCGCCTCACATTTACAAGGGATCACAGGAGTTGTCAACAATGAACATGATACGTAACACACACCACGCACGCACGCACGCACGCACGCACGCACGCACGCACGCACGCACGCACGCACGCACGCACGCACACACACACACACACACACACACACACACACACACACACACACAACATACAACTCAGGGCTCTCAGCCTAATATAAGATCAGAGCGTATTGCTGAGGGTATACCACACACCCAGTTGAGGAATTCCTCAAATTCTTGAGATTAAAATGATTAAATTAGTCCTGCTGGTAGATCTTTTTACTTATTCCCCCTTCATTACTACATATCTCACACATATCGAACACATGCATGCATGCATGCACACGAGCACACGCACACGCACACGCACGCACACACACACACACACACACACACACACACACACACACACACACACACACACACACACACACACACACACACACACACACACACACACGCACACACCTCGGTCCATATGACAGCTTGGGAGATCAGTGTCAGGTGGATTACATGGACTGATGGGGTGATATATATGGAGTTCCCCCCCCCCCCCCCCCCCCCCCCCCGCTTCCTTCCAGAGCCTGGTGTTCTGATTAAAAATTTCAGCTCCACTGCCTTTGTAATTAATTAGCAAGGCCACTCCGAGGAGCTGCCGCCGACCAATTAGGCACCGGCAAGCCGATGATGCCTATCGCTACAGCGATGCCGTACAGCTGTCACACCCCGCACCCCGCCCTCCTCCCCCTATACACCCAGGGCTGCTTAGAGATGCACCCTCAGGTGGTTATGCAGGTTCACACTGATTCTCTACCTCTCTCTCTCTCTCTCTCTCTCTCTCACACACACACACACACACACACACACACACACACACACACACACACACACACACACACACACACACACACACACACACACACACACACACACATTTCAATAATTTATTTATGTCCACATAAGAGATACAATACAAGGACACAAATATTACAAGGTGCTGTAAATAATGGACAAAATCCTGGACAAATATCCAATACCCACACACCATTCAAGGGTACAAGTAACAACGCCTTCGCCATATTTGATGACTACCGATAGTAGTAGAGATTGCACAGAATTTTGCAAGCCGTTTAGCTGCTTTTTTTTTGCATCCCAAGTTGTTGGAAGCCTTTTACAACCAACCTATGTACATGTCAACTGGCACTGCGAACATTATTTCTACTGCAACTAATACTATAATCACTTTTGTAATACAATGTAAAAAGCCACAATAATAGCTTAGTAGCCTAGTAAGTAACTTACACTAGAAAGTCGTACATGCAGACATGTGCATGCGTAATGCGCGCTGCGCGCATACAGACACAAACATCCCCACGGCAGTTTTCCTTAGACCGCGTATAGCTTGTCTGTTATGCAAAATCCTCCCTATAGAAATAAAAACGAACAGTTCAATAAACTGCAGTGAAAAGTAATGTAGTGCAAAGTAAGGCCTGTGCTTTCCACCATCATTATTAACAGAGTAACACGTCCTGTCAGTGACTCTGGCAGTGTCCGAGGCTGTTGGCTGCAGATAATTTGGCTCACAGACATTCCCATTGCACTAACATTTTGTCTCTGTCTTGGCTCGCAATCGCTTTTGCATTACCTGCCAAAACCGCAATGACAATTGAAATAGTTGAGATAACTTCAAATCAAATATCTTAAGAAAACCATTTTGAACCAAACAACAGTGGATCCGACAGTGTCTAACAT
>NC_137812.1:52626820-52651820 GCF_963921795.1 Nannobrachium achirus
GACTAGTGTGATGACTGAAGGTGCATTTAGGGGTGGTGGTGGTATGTGTGTGTGTGTGTGTGTGTGTGTGTGTGTGTGTGTGTGTGTGTGTGTGCGTGTGCGTGTGCGTGTGTGTTGTCCCAGTCGCCTGTCGTCACTTCCCCGTCAAGCATCGCGCCGCGTGTGTCCCGTCCTCCATGGCGAACAGCGATCGCCATGGAGATCGCCTCTTGGAGCAGGGTCGCCGCGGGTACGAGATGCTTAGGCTCTGACTAATTCCTCTGTGGGTGTGTGTGTGTGTGTGTGTGTGTGTGTGTGTGTGTACCGGTGTGTGTGTGTGTAAAGATGTGGAGAGAAGGAAACAGCAGATGCTTTTGGTCATTTCTCACACAAATAACCCCCCAACACGCACGCATGCACTCACACGCACGCACGCACGCACGCACACACCAGCCTGCCAACAAGTGTCAACTTATATTTTCTTCATTTCCCCCACTTTCTCTCGCCGTCGTCTTCTTCTTCTAATTCTTCTTTTTCTTCTTCTTCATCTACTTCTTCTTCTTTATACTTTGCTCTTATACTACTAGTTTTTTCACTGGCATATTTATTCAGCTTTTTCTTTTTTTCTTTTCTTTTTTACTTTTACTGTACATATTGTATACGTGTGTGTGTGTGTGTGTGTGTGTGTGTGTGTGTGTGTGTGTGTGTGTGTGTGTGTGTGTGTGTGTGTGTGTGTGTGTGTCTTTCTTTCTTTCTTTCTTTCTTTCTTTCTTTCTTTCTACACAGGCAATTTGTTTCCAGTCGGCCACGTAATGTAATAAACCTTTACCTGGTATTGGATTGATTCATTTCTGCCCATGCAACAGGGGGAATATTGTACACTTATGGACTATATTTATACCTGTTAATATTCTGTTGACTACACTTATATCTCTATCACCAAGCGAACTGATATGCAGTCCAAGTGCAGACGGCCAAGCAAAATGTCCTGTCTGTCTGTCCATCTACCTCTTGTCATCATTCTTCCTCTTGTCTTGTCGTCTCTCAGCCTTCTCCCCAGTGTCTGGTCTCACTGTGTGGTCGTGTCAGGAAACAGCCCCTGGATGTATTGTAGTGTGACGCACGTCACCCTCTGTGAGATTTGCATGCAGTGTGCTGCTGCCTCTGTTATTTTCATTCACGCTACAGTATATCACTGTTGCGTATAGAACATATACGCAACGTATCTGTAGTTTCTACTTCAGGGGTCTTCAACGTTTTCAGGCCAAGGACCCCTTAGTCAAGAGAGAGATGAACCAGGGACCCCCACAACCCATATATACCATATCGTGTCATCGTTTGACGGCACAAACATTAGTGTATTTTTGATTCATGTCAATTTGTGTTTTCAGATTTAACCACTTGAACCGTCAATAGTTAATAAACTTGACCTTTCACTCTGTACTTAGTCTGCTCTTTTTCTCCTCTACACCAAAACTCTATGCCGAAAATAGCCGGTCTACAAGCTCACAACGCCTCGCAGTGCGAGACCTTTTGAGCTTGTAGATCGGCTATTTTTGGCTAAGTTCTCGGAATATGGACGCTTGGGTTCAAGTGGTTAATATAAAAAAGGAGAGAAAAAAAAGTTATCACACAAAGATTTGGAGGACCCCCTGTAGTAACTCTGAGGACCCCCGGGTCTTCAACAGGGGGTCCGGGACCCCCTGTTGTTCTACTCTGGTTGGAGGCCAGATCTAGTGCAGATGTGTTTCCCCTTTTTCCCCTTTCCTCTCTCCCTTCCTCCTCTCCTAGGGCTGCACCATCTATGGTTAAAAATATATTTCCCCCGATGAATGCGATCAGAATGATAAATTATGGCTGTTAACATAATTATTTCATATTAATATCTATGTCTTGGCTGCTCCGCACGAAATGTAATGGAACAAAACATTTCTAATTCATCAGTTACATAAGATGAGACCCCAGATGATGATTTCCCAGCCTTGGTGATTGTGCAGGCCTGTGCAAAACGATATGGCATCAACAGTATATACTGTAGGCTGATAACTAGAGGGATACTTTCTGGTCTGGGTTCCACGTTATGAGATACTGCATGCAGCGGTTCTCAACCTTTTCAGTCCGCAACCCCCAAAATAATCATATTTGAACTGGGTACCCCCCCCCCCCCCCAACCTGACAAGCACTAAGAGTTGATGCATTACATTTTGTATAACAAGGTCCTATTGTGAAAATAGCAGATCTACATGCTATCTGCATGTAGATCTGCTATTTTCACAATGTCTGCCTCTAATTGACAATTTGACCAATGTTTAATTTGTCATTTTAGAGGTATTAAAAAGTCCTTAAATTGTCACTTTAGAAATGTGCATAAACCCTCATACATACACTTAAACGTTATGTTGGTTTGTTTACCTTTGAGTGTGGAAAACAATGTTGCACATTAAGTTAATCATCTGGGGACTCTCCCAAAATAATTTGGGGACCCCCTGGGGGTCGCGACCCACAGGTTGAGAACCACTGAGATCAGCACAGCCTGTCTGAGAGTTGAGTTGAGTTGACCTTTATGAGGGGCAGAAATGTACAAGGTCTCTCTCTCATATTCCCCCTCATGCTGCTCCCCCAGTCACCATAAGACCCTCTTCTCTGCTTTGTTCTGTCCTCTTTACAAGCAGTCCACATCCTTCCCGTCCACGTCCTCCAGACCTCATACATCCATCCCTCCCTGGCGTCCCCTCCATCCCTTCCACCTCCTCTATCTTTTACTCTCTCTCTCTTCATGCCTTCCTGTGCTCCCCCAGCAGCCTGGCTTTGAAGCCGGTCTGGTGTCTCGTGTCTCTCATGGACCCAGAGGTGTGTCGTTGTTGGCCAGGCAGTTTGATCTCTGGTCGGGGAGCCTTTGCTTTGAGGAGAGCTGAGAGGAGAGAGAGACAGGTGGAGGAGAGACAGACAGGTGGAGGACAGACATGCAGGTGGGGGCGGGTGGAGGTGTGGTGGGTACTGTGTGGCCCCTCTTCTTGGGCCTTGCTGTCACTCACTAAAGGATGGTGGAGGCCGTTCCACTCAATCCCTAAGTACAGTACATACATACAGTATACAGCAGGGGTCGTCAACGTTTTCAGTCCAAGGACCCCTTAATTGAGAGAGAGATGAAGCAGGGACCCCCACAACCTTATCATAGATCCCATATAGTTTCATCGTTTGACAGCACAATCATCAGTGTATTTTGGATTCATGTCAATTTGTGTTTTCAGATATTTAACCACTTGAACCGTCAATACTTAACAAACTTGACCTTTCACTCTGTACTTAGTCTGCTCTTTTCCCCCTCTACACCAAAGCTCTTTGCCGAAAATAGCCGATCTACATCTGCTATTTTTGGCTAAAGTTCTTAGAATATGGACACTAGGGTTCAAGTGGTTAATATAAAAAAGGAGAAAGATTTGGATGACCCCCTGTAGTAACTCTGAGGACCCCCCTGTTGAAGACCCATGGTATACAGTAATACAGTAATGATAACATGATTTCCACGCTGTAGTGGCAATACATGGAAGTGAGTGGTTCAGGTTCAGCTATTTGCTATAGCGCCGCTCTCTCTGTTCTTCATCCTCGGTGCACACATCATGTTGATACTGTAAAGCACACCCACCCTGGGTTAGGGTCAGTGCTTCAGATTGCTGATTCTTTCCTGCATGCCTGGGAACACGTCGTAGAGTTTATCTACGGCACGCTGCTGTTAGAATGTGCGGAGAGCGCTGGGGCTGGACTGGAGGACGGTCAGTGTTTCAAAACGACATCATGTCGTCTGGTTTTTACAATATGCTGGAGGTCCCGGTAGATCTGCGGACATTACTTCTGGGGGAGCCAGAGACAGGCAGAAAGATCATAGAATCGTGTTACTGGTGTGATCCTGATATGACATTCTTTTCTCTCTCCCCAATCTCTCTGCTCCCCTTTCTCTTTTCTCGCTCTCTCTCTCTCTCTCTCTCTCTCAGTCTCCCGGTTGTTTCACAATACTGTGTCCAGCTGGGGCCCGTATCCCCTGCTCCATAAACAAGCATGACTGTCCTGCAGCACACACATGCACGCACGCACGCAAGCACGCACGCACGCACACACGGACACTCTTATCATACAACTTGAGTCAGACTGGGGGTGTTGGGGAAGGGGGTGGGGGGGTTGCCGTCATCGATCAGATTTGCTCGCATGTTTTTGGAGTGGGAGGGAGAGCTGTTGTCATGGGGCTCGGTGTTGTTCTGGGTGACTCAGTCTCACCAAGAAGGAGAGGAGCTGGAGAGTCGTGAGGTGTCAGCAGGATGGACATTGAAGGACAGATATCAGTATTTTATTTTTTCATAAATTAATGGCCTGTTTTTATTTGCAACTTTATTTAACAGTTTCTATGTTAAACATGTAAATAACACACAAAACGATAACATAAAGCACATATACAATCCCCTCCCCCTTAGGTTCCAAAAAACAAAAACTAAATAATGGCCTATATTTATTCTTTTTTGTATGACGATGTAACAAAAGAAAGTAAGGAAAATGTACTGCAAGGTCACAGCACATACACAGCACATAGCAACGCTTTATACCTTTTTGAAAATCTTTGCATAGGCAGCCCAGGTTTGAAATTGAAAAGTCTGTCTTTGGGTTTTTATAAATACCGGTATTTAACCAATGAAAGGTATTAACAAATTATGACTAACAACTCCAGTGGATTATTTGGAACACAGGTTCCTTTTTTTTTTCATTTCCTGAAAATGTACTGCTATTTTCTGCCCCGACATCGAGGACATGAACTAACAGTCCTGGACCTTTATAAGGCATTTGGATTCAGATGACGACAGTGACTCACAATGCCACTGGCAGTTGCATAGTGAGACACACTTACTCAGCTGGGTCTCCTGGTGGTGTTACGACATTTATTTCATCCAGACAGACTAAACACTGTCCCCTGTCACGTCTTTACTGCCACCTCCAGGACCCAGGCAGGAGGACCACCGTCAAGTCCTCTTCCCAGTGGTTCTCAACCTGTAGGTCGGGACTCCCAGGGGGTTCCCCAAATTATTTTGGGGGGTCCCCAGATGTTTAAACATTGGTTTAATTGTCAAATATTATAGAGGCAGACATTGTGAAAATAGCCGATCTACACAATGGCATAGATCGAGTCAAACTAAATGTAATGCCATCTCCTACAATTCCAAGTGCTTGGGCAGGGTGGAGGGTCCCCAGTTCAAATTATTTTGGGGGTCGCGGCCTGAAAAGGTTGAGAACCCCCCGTCTGTGCGGGCATCTTGAACAGAGCGCACCGTGGCTCATAGGGGATTCTTGGAAGACTACAGAGTCCAACCCCCCCCCCCCATCTTTTTCCTTCTTTTTTTTTTGACAGCACCGTGTGCTGTCACAGCTGGCCCTAGGATGTGATGTGATCTGGTGTGCATAGAGTGTACGAAGTGCAACAAGAACTTGCCATGGCTGTGGCCAAACATCTGACATTCATCTGACTCCATGTCGTTTCGGCAAGCCCTCTCCTTTTTCACATCCATGGCTGCTTTAATTCAAGTTTTTTTTGTTTGGGTCCCTCGTCGCTTGGACTCGAAGCGAGCCGTGCGTGGTAATCTATTTACGTCTCTCTCAGCGAGAGCTTTAAGTAAACGCCGTAATAGTTTTATTTTATTATGTGCGCTGTTTTTCTCTTTATCTTGATCTGAGAGACCCATTTTCACTCATTGATGATACAGAATGTCTCAGAACCTGCTGTGTCCCAGGCAGAGACTGGCTCTCAGATCAGATCAAGAAAAAAAAAAAAAGAAAAAGAAAAAAACAGCATGTATAAAAAACGAATTTATTATAGAAAGCTTGAGAAAGAAAGAAAGAAGAAACTTTCAGAGAGAGAGAGAGAGGGGGGGGGGGTGGTCCCATGTCTCCGTCATGAATACATGAAAACACATGCCTCTCTTCTTCTCCTCCCTCTCCTGCGTCTCCTTCGTCCTCTGAGAACCCACTGGGGACTCACGCCCCATTTGGTTCCCATTAGCATAGCTCTGGTCCCTCTGCCCCGTGTCAGAGCGCAGACGCACAGCTGCACACAGGACAGGGACCTCTGGCTCTGCGACTGCCAGCAGCACGGCTCAAAGACCAGAGCTGACATGACAGAGAACCGGGGGCCTCGCTCTACGGGGGATTTCAGAGACTTTTTTTTTCTTTTCTTTTCTTTTCTTTTCTTTTCTTTTCTTTTCTTTTCTTTTCTTCTGTGAGCTCCCCTGCTCCAGGTCTTTGCCACATGCCACTGAAGCCAGTGCACCAAATGATTAATCATTGTTTATTTTGCAGTGCTCTGCGAGGCAGGCATGCGGAGGGACCGTTTTTCAAGTCGAAACCCGACGCATAAAGTCAAAACAAGCAAAAATTAGCCTTGGCGTAAAGCGGTTTACTCCCCTTAGAATTTCTGTGGCGTGCTGCGTCTTGACTACAAAGACTTTCTTTATCCAGCAGACGTTTTATTTGTCACCTGGTTTCAATATGGACACTGTGAAGTCCTGAGCTATCTGTCGGAGCCAGGGCCCCAGTTTATGACACGCGATGCTGCTGCGCCTCCATTTCTTAGCTTTCTTTTTCTTCCTTTCTTTTTTTGGTTGCCTTGCACACGTTGTCCGCACATTTTCTGGCAGGAAATTGACAGCGTTTCAGCAGCTAACTCATGGATGAGATAATATCTTGTGGGTGGAAGAGAGGACAAGATGCTCCCAGTGTTTTACACTGACCCTAAGCAGAGACAAATTCAGATCTGAGGCTGCTGCAGGCACACACACGCACGCACACACACGTGCATGGGCGCACACACACACACACACACACACACACACACACTCACACGCTCATGCTCACATGCAAGCGCCCACACACGCACGCACACACACCCTGTACACACAGGGTTTTCATTTAGACCTCGGCTTTGCTTAACTCACCAAACAAGAGCTGTGGTCTGTGGCTCCGTGTTGAACATGCTAAAGGTTTCAATTAAAGCAGAAAGAACAATACTCAGCCAGCCTTCAACAGCTGGCCTCGCTGGCGTTCTGCTGGGCTCCGTGCGCTACAGTACAGTACAGTACAATTACTGCAGGTTCTGATGTGCGCTATAGTACAGTACAGTACAATTACTGCAGGTTCTGATGTGCGCTACAGTACAGTAAAGTACAATTACTGCAGGTTCTGATGTGCGCTACAGTACAGTACAGTACAATTACTGGGGGTTCTGATGTGCGCTACAGTACAGTACAGTACAATTACTGCAGGTTCTGATGTGCGTTACAGTACAGTACAGTACAGTACAATTACTGGAGGTTCTGATGTGCGTTACAGTACAGTACAGTACAATTACTGGAGGTTCTGATGTGCGTTACAGTACAGTACAGTACAATTACTAGAGGTTCTGATGTGCGCTACAGTACAGTAAAGTACAATTACTGGAGGTTCTGATGTGCGTTACAGTACAGTACAGCACAATTACTGGAGGTTCTGCTGGGCTCCGTGCGCTACAGTACAGTACATTACGATTACTGGAGGGGAGCAGGCCAGGCAGGCAGGAGGCTGCTTTTGTAAGCTCCTGTATGCAGTGGATGATCTATGGTACCAACCTCACACACTGCAAACATCCAGTGTCAAAATGTAAAATCATGTGTCTGGACATTATGGTGGTCTAGACTGGAGCTAAGATTAAGTCATTTTGATTTAGCAGTTAGTTTGACAAAAAAAAGAATACAACAATTTACAGGCATAGAGGCAGAAAAAGACCCAAAAAAAAAAACAATTTACAAAAAAAAATAAATGACATATTGAAATTAATGCCTGGCAAATTAATTCCTGGCAGCCAAAACAACACGGTGGGGGTGTAAATAGTATGAGCTTGGTTCAAAGGGACTGGACTAAGTGTTCTTTTATCAAAGCATTGATTCAGGCATACAGACACCAGCTGGACCTGTGCTGACCTTTAACGCCACAGAAAGCACAGGTGGACAGTATTGAGTTTAGGATAGTAGTTGACCAGACTCGCCCATGGATTTTGTTTTACCTCTACACCAAATATCTTCTGTGATATTGTGATCTTGTAGTGCTCCTAATTTCCAAAACTTTTGCTTTTAAATAATGTAAACCTTTCTTTGTGCCTATGATGACATGTCAGATTGATATGTTTAAAAAAGGTAGTTTGAATAAAATGTAAAATCCATTGTGTTAATTGAAGTGTTACACTGAGGATGTTACTGTGTAGAGTAGCTCAGTATTTCATTTGATAACAACCAGGGACGTGCTGGGCCGCTGATTCAGCCCGGGAAAAAGAGTTGTAGAGGCCCTCATTGCGCGCTATAGAGAGAGATCTCTCTCTATAGCGCTGCTGCTACTCAAAGATTTGCCATTTCAGATCATGACAAGTGACAAGCCAGTGGGCCAATTACATGAGTTTTATTTCATTGTTGTCGGGTGGAAACCTTGTATGTCCAAAACCGTTTGTTTTGTATTTATTTAAACTAGTGAAAACAGCCGATCTACAAGCACACAACGCCTCGCGATCTGCTGTTTTCACTACTCTTGTGCGACGGCCTTTTATGTATGATGAAGAAGGGCTTTGCTTTGCGAAAAAAATTACAAATTTGAAACTTGAAGATACAAGGTTTCTGCCCGACATTTCTTTTCCTAATGGCCGGCCTGGACCGGCCGGGAATGAACCGGCCGTGCCCGCTTTTCCCAATGGCCAGCATGTCCCTGATAACAACCCTACAACGCACAGAACATAGTCATGTCTGCTCCCTGCTGCAGTGTGCTGTGCTGCAGCTCATACCCTGCAGTTCCTCAGTCTATCTGTCCCTGTTACAGGGTTTTAATTGAGAGTCTGCTCTGGTGTTGGCCACCGCTGCCTGTCACTGTTTATATAAAGGGGCTGGGACAGCGTTTCACTGGCCAAAACAAACATCCATTAAACAACAGTGAGACACGCACGCACGCACGCATGCACACACACACACACACACACACACACACACACACACACACACACACACACACACACACACACACACACACACACACACACACACACACGCGCGGAACAGATAAGGAGTGGCTGAGCATGTGTCATTTGAAATGCTGATTATATTGCTGTGTGTGTGTGTGTGTGTGTGTGTGGGTGTGTGTGTGTGTGTGTGTGTGTGTGCGCGCGCACACGCACACACAATAGTTTTGCTCAGATGAATACAACTCTCTTTTTCTCTGCTTACAGACAAGTCCTGTTGTTGTTTTGTTTTTCTCTGAATTATCAGGTTTCTAATGTTTTGAAAACTTTCAGGAACTTATTGCATGCATGCACGCACTCATGCACACACACACACACGCACGCATGCACACCCTTCCTTTCTCTCTCTCTCTGTCCTTTTCATCCCCTTTAGAATTTGGGCCAAAGAGGAAACCCTGGCGAGACTGTAGCATAGTGACTAATGCTGTGTATCTGGCCAGTGCTCAGATAACACACAGCCTGCTCCCCCCCACTCTCCTCCTCCTTGTCCTTCTCCTCGGCCTGCTGTGACAAAAATATGTGCACATGTAGCACTGGGGATCCAAGCCCACGCTTGTCCCTGACCCAACCCAACCCAACCCAACCCAGGCCAGGCTAGTCACGGGTTAAAAGCCCCGAAAAAACCCAGACAAACATCCCACAGGCTCAAGGAAAGAGAGAGACAGACTAAGAGAGAGAGGGAGAGGGAGAGGGAGAATTGAAGAGTTTTAACTCCACCGGAATCGTGAGAATGTCTTATATCCTTCTTCTCTTTTCATTTCATTTGTATATTCTACCTACTTATCAATTATTGTACAATCGATTAAATTAGGATCATTCCTGCATTTGGCAGCAATTCACAAACCACTAAAGAACAGCACGCAGTACAGTGCACTTGACTGTACAACACCGTACTCTAAGTATGCTTGTTTATTATCCACTCTGAACGTGGACGTGCAAAGTGGTAGAGAGAGAGTGCTGTGTGTGCATCTCGACACTCTCCCCATATATATTAAAATAATTCCCTCTCTTCAACATTAGACACAGTATGCAGAAATGCGTACGCACATACACTTACTCACTGATCCTTGCTTCTTCAGCAGGGGAGGGGAGGGGTGGTGGTAGCAGTGTTGTGCTGTCCTTTATAATGTTTCTTAATGCCGCTGTCTGGCCTAATGGGCCCAGCCAGATATGAGAGGTGCTGCCTAGCAGGAGCCAGCATGTAATAAGTCAGTGATTAGAGAGGGGCTGCAGCCTTGTCACAACAGCAGTAGCACTAGCAGCCCTCCAGACAGATAGACAGACAGTGGCACGCTCTAATTGCTGCATTAGATGCCTCTTAACTATCTCATCAGCTGTCAGCAGACCCCAAGCTCGTAAATGGGAGGGGGAGGGGGGGAGGGGGGCTTTAGTGGAGTGCGTTTGATATTTCTATTTGTGTTCCTTTAATACACATCTGCTGTCGTTAGCACCGCTGGGCTGTGTGGTTAATTACCACAAAAAAAAAAAGCGAGCAATCAAGTTTCTGTTTAGTGGTGTTGGGTTCTGTTCCATTAAGTTCTATTCGATTCTAACATGCTCTGTTCAAAAGAGCTTTGCTGGGTGATGGTCTGGTAAATTTAGGGTGACTGCTACTATTATTTTTTTATTTCGACGTGCAACCATTTCCTGAGTACACTGGGGTTAAACATTGGCAGAATGACAGACAAAGAGTGTAATTCAGCCTTCATTAACAACTGGTAAATACATATGTTCAAATTGCCTCCACTTTTATATATTAAAGTTTTTTTTCTTCTACATGATGTATTACATCACAAGGACGCCATAATGCCTGAAGGTTTTAGAAAGTCCATACTGAATACTGCCATTCACTGACTTAGCCAACATTTCATGTGAAATGCACCTGCACTCGAGTCGTGACACACATAAAGTATAATCCTCTCGTAAGGGGGACGGGGTGGGGGGGCTGGGGGGGGGGGGGGAGGTTGCCGCGTTGGCACCTGGAGAGCTTAAAAAATGGCATTAAGTCAAATAATCTCTGTCTCCCGTCTCCTTCAGTGTCAAACTGTAAGAGCCGGTGTAAATGTTCTGTTTAATCTCAGATTAGCTCATGTTCACTTTGACACCTCCAGTCGCTAATCTGGTTTTACAACACCTGGGTGGAAGGAGTTATGTGTTTGAATGTTCTAGTGGTCATATAGCCAGTATATTAGGAGTTGAGCACGACAGTTGATATCCTGAAGCATGGGAAAGTGGCTTAATCCACGGGTAGCTAATGTTACGAATCATTGTGCTACACATGTACAGTACGAGCAATTCTGTTTTATTTCTGTGTATTTTGTGCATTGCAGGCAGATAAAGTTTAGAATAGAATAGAATAGAATAGAATAGAATAGGGTGCTGGTTCTCAAAAAGGGGGTTCCCTGAAAATGACGAACTGCTTAAACAGCCCTATTTTTCTTTAAAGAATATTGACAACTATGTCTTTTATGGGGGTCCCCCTGGCATAAACTGTTTGAGGATCACTGGAATTGGGTACACTTATTTGGGATATCGTCACTGTCGGGCAGAAACCTTTTATCTCCAAGTTTAAATTTGTATGTTTTTTGGCGAAGTAAAGCCCTGCTTCATCATACAAGGCCGTCGCACAGGTAGTGAAAACAGCAGATCTACAAGCACACAATGCCTCGCGGTGCGAGGCGTTGTGTGCTTGTAGATCGTCTGTTTTCACTAGTTTAAATAATTTTTAAAATGATAAATGCAAAACGAAGAGTTTTGGACATGCAATGTGTCCACCCGACAACGACGATATGTGTCTTCCAGTCTGTAGGTACAGTAGAGTCCTCTTGTACTGTGAACATGTGCTGCTGTTGAACATGTGTACATTGCAGATGTGTGGCTGTTTTTGGCTCACTCCACGGTGATTTACTACCGCCGATCCAAAGTGCAGTGGTTTTTCTGTGTGTCTGTAATATGTAATAGGGTGGAAATATTCTGTGGATGTTCGTGTGTCCGTTTGTTCTGTGAGGAGGAGAGCGGCTCTGAACTGCCGACGTTCTCTCTCTCTCTCTCTCACCTGGAAGTTCAGCTGCTGTTTCTGTCATGGTGAAATATGGGTCACCTGCGTCGAATATATGGACTCCAACTGACTCCAGCCCCTGTGCGTGCGTTCATGCGTGTATGCATATATGCGTGCGTGCGTACGTGTCTGTGTGGCGTTATTCTCTCACCACTGGCTTGTAAAAATACCGTTATGACCTTATCAGATAACATATTTGGTAAAGACTATGAATTAATTGTCGTTTGGCTTGAAGACAGATGGTGTCTCTCTATTTATTTCACGATAGCTTTTGCAGCCACACACACAATTGTACGTACAGACCAGAGCTAATATGAATATGATGTTGCTGTCAAAATAAATGAATGGTGAATCACATCAATGACCTGGTTAACTTCTGGTAATTTTATACTTTTGATGTTTTCATTTGGTCATTTCAGTGATTAGAGAGTTGTTGTTTTTTCTGCTTTAAATATCCTAAGATCGATTACGTTGTGATGTGTTTTGACGAGGTATCACAGAGGGGGGAGGGGCGAGAGGCAAGGGGATAAGTGGAAAATGTGTTATTTCCATAGCGGGACTCGCTAGCTAGACCATTTCTCCAACACTGCAAATGTTTTTTTCCCACTTAAAACAGATCTGACTCAAAAAAGAACTGTGAGATTTTCTGTGTAAATATTGTGATTTATCACTCTCTTGTCTTAAGCATAACAATGGGCCAATACGGAGACGACTGCCAAAGATGATTAATACTCATGTGAAATTTCACTACTCTTTCCCCCTTTTCTGCCTTCTCGTTCTTTTCTTTTCTTATTCTTGTTTCCCCCTGTCCTCTACCCGTGTCAACGTGAAATCTTGTGGCTTGGAGCACGCACTGGTTTGGAAGGCGGGTCTGTGTTCATGGGAAGGTGTGTTTGTCTTGGAGCGCCGTCGTCCAATGTGAATCCGGTTAGATGCATTCCTAGAAGTCGCCTGAGCGTAGAACACAGCTAGGGCCAATGCCTGAAAATTGTGGAGCCGCACGTTTTCATTTGAACGTCTTTTATTCGAAGGAGCGGGAGAGTGGGAAACATGTTGTGTAGGCGAGTCGCATCGAAAGTACTTCCCGTTGAACGCGGCGACTTTCTAAAGATTTCTCCCCTTTCTGTTTGTTTTTAAAAGTGGCTGATGAATGTTTGGTCTTATCGGGCCACGCAGACTAACACACACACACGCACGCACGCACACACACGCACGCACGGACACACACACACACACACACACACACACACACACACACACACACACACACACACCAGACACACCCCCATCAAGTCTGGACACTTAACCTCTCACCGCTAAAAGCTTTTCGGGGTCAGGCTGAGTGCAGCGCTACTATTGAGTAATGGAGGCCCCAGTCAAAACAAGTCACATTCCCTCTGTCTTCAGGAAGCAGCGGCACTGGTCTGTCTGCTCGCATGAATTCTGGGAAGTTGAGTTGGAAAGAAGAGGTCTGGCCACTTGTTGACAATGAGTTTCTGCAAGAAACGAAATCTAGTGGCTGTTTATCGTCGTTGTCGGGTGGAAACCTCGTATCTCCCAAGTTTCAAATTTGTACGTTATTTCGCAAAGTAAAGCCCTGCTTCATCATACATGGCCGTCGCACAAAAGTAGTGAAAACAGCCGATCTACAAGCACACAACGCCTCGCGGTGCGAGGCGTTGTGTGCTTGTAGATCGTCTGTTTTCACTAGTTTAAATCATTTTTAAAATGATAAATGTAAAACCAACGGTTTGACATACAAGGTTTTCACCCGACAACAATGTTATGTCAAACTTTCTTTAATGAGATTTCCGTCAATATGGTATAATAATATGTAGCGCTGTGAAAATATTATAATAGATTTTTTTGGCAGTTTATGGTCTCATTGTTATGTAATATGATTGGTTTAGAACATCCATATTTTTTGCACTTTATCCGATGGTCCTGTGTGTGAGGAATAAGCAGGACTCTGTGCATTCTGTGCAGAGGATGCTTTTCTTTTGTGACTTCAGTATTTTTGTGTGACGTTTGATTGATGACTGCCCTCTGTCTCTCACTCCCTCCTCATTCCGTATTTATTCTCGCTCTTGATCGCTCTCTCTCTCTCTCTCTCTCTCTCTCGCCTCCATGAGTGGTTGATTGACGGACTCTCTCTCTCTCTCTCTCCACCTGTCTCTCTCTCTCTGTACCCCTGCAGGCCATTCGTTGCACTCTGGTGAACTGCACGTGCGAGTGTTTTCAGCCAGGCAAGATTCACCTGCGGACATGTGACCAGTGCAAACATGGATGGGTGGCTCATGGTAAGTCATTTTGAATTATACTCTGGGTGGCGAGTTTGTTGAGGTCAGGTATTACGCTATTAAATTAAATAGCACTTATTTATATTAATCCTTCTGAACTTATTTTGTATCCTTGTCTGAGACCAAAAACATCTGGAGATCCACTGTGTGCTTCTGCACACCCCAAAAAACAGATCTGCACGTCGACATAGAGTACAGACACTACTGTATACTGTATGCAGTGCCATTATAAAGGAGAGTTGAATCTGAATATAGATCTCTAGGCACCTCATACATTCTCCATCGCTGTTATGACAGAATGTGTCTTTTTCTGTTATTATTCTGTAGTTTCTTGTTTTTACTTATTTACTCTGGTTTGAGTGCTTTGGTTGTCTGCCACCTGTACCTCATTCTCACCAAATCCACCAGAGCAGGAGTCTTCAACGTTTTCAGGCCAAGGATTCCTTAGAGAAATAGATGAAGCAGGGACCCCCACAACCATATACTGTTTCATTGTTTGGAGGACACACCTTATGACTTTTTCCACACAGACATAAGAGGAGGCTAAGAAAGTACAAAGGGGAGGAACTTAAATGAAAGCACCTGCTTGGCCTGTGACTGCCAGGGCAGAGGAGAAGGGACAGAGGACAAAGGAGACAAAGAGAGAGAGACTCTGTACTTAGTCTGCTCCTTTTCCCCTCTACACCAAAGCCCTTTGCCAAAAATAGCAGATCTGCTAACCCTAGGGGTCCCGGACCCCCTGTTGAAGACCCCTGTAGTAGAGAGAAGAGAGGAGAGGAGAGGAGAAAAGAGTAGCCTACTAGAGACGAAAGGGCCACAGGCTCTGTTCGACTGATCACACAGGACCCCACTGACTATTTTTTAATCTCTCTCTCTCTCTCTCTGAACTGTCAAGACCCTGTCTTTCCTCCCCCCCCCCCCCCCCCCCACCCCGCCCCCCCCTCTCTCTCTCTCTCTCTCTGCTGCCGCTTTTCATTTCATGTCGGCGTTGGCAGCGACTCTGACAAGTAGTTCTTCATTTTTTATTATGTTCGTGTCTGGCCGCACTGCGTTGTCAGGCAAAACCCCCTCTGTCAGCAGGAAAACACCACACCAGGATCTGAGAGAGAGAGAGAGAGAGAGAGAGAGAGAGAGAGAGAGAGAGAGAGAGAGAGAGAGAGAGAAGAGACTGACAAGCAGGTGGCACCTAGACAGACGGAAAGAAAGAAAGAGAAAGAAAGAGGGAAGGACGGAAGGGACAGAGAGAATGATAAAGTAAGGAGAAAGGAGGGAGGGATAGAAGTGGGAGATCAGGTATCAGGTGAGGGCGGAGAGGTGGGGCGTGAGAGAGCGATAGAGATATAGAGAGAGAGAGAGAGAGACAACTGGCTGTCAATGGAGAGAGAGGAGAAAAGGAGTAGATAAAGGTGGACAACCTATAAAAGTGTAGAACTTAAGTTAAGGTGAGGTTGGAGGAGAGAAAAGAGAAGGGGTGGAGAAACGACAATCGGGGAAAGGAGGAAATAAATTAGAAATGTTACAGTCATTGCTCTGTAGCAACAGATTCCAGACTGCTCAGAAAAAACATGAAATATGAACGAAAATGTACAAGCAGAAATATAACGAACAAACCAAAAAACAGAGGTGCCACAATGTACGTGTTTGTTTCTACATTTCCAGTAGGTATGGGACGATAAGCGATATTATCGTTTATCATGATAAAAAACACTCATGATAATCGTATAGTGGAGATTTAATGTATCATGATATCGTCCTCCGTCATGCACTGGGATCAATTCACCTTTTATTTGCCGAGCTGCATAACTCGTACTTATAAAATATGTACTTGATACAGTCTACACAGATCTACAAGCTCACAACTGTGAGCTTGTAGATCTGCTGTTTTTTTGGCAAATGTTCTACCCCAGGATAATGGATTTTGATTATCGCGATAATATCGTAAATCGCGATTTCTTTTGTCACAATAATCCTGATATGACATTTCCATATCGTCCCATCCCTAGTAGATGTGCATAGTGAGACGATCAAGTGCAGACGAAAACGGAAAGAGACAGAAAGATTGGCCGCCCTCAGGATGGAGCAAGACAGGCGGAAATGGAGATTGAGGGAGAGAAAAGAGAGGAGGGAGAAACAGAACGGGGAGAGATAGTTGCAGGAAGGCCAGAGTAGAAAGCCAAGGACAGATAGATTAGACTAAATAGAAAGAAAGGCAGATAATTATATTAATGCTACTGCTTTTATCTCACAGATACTGCCTTATCTACCTACTGCTGAGTGGGCACTGGCCTCCCAAGAAAGGCCAGAGACCTCTGGGAGACTTGATAGTCATTAACCGTGTTCGTGTGTGTGTGTGTGTGTGTGTGTGTGTGTGTGTGTGTGTGTGTGTGTGTGTGTGTGTGTGTGTGTGTGTGTGTGTGTGTGCATGCATGAACAAATGCTTGTGATTTCCCTTGAATGCATGGCTCTGTATGCATGTCTTTTGTGTGTGTGTGTGTGTGTGTGTGTGTGTGTGTGTGTGTGTGTGTGTGTGTGTGTGTGTGTGTGTGTGTGTGTGTGTGCGTGCGTGCGTGTGTGCTTTGGTGCTTGCGTGTTTGTGTGTGTGTGATTGTCTGTCTGTCTTTATGTGTACATCTGTGCGTACGCGTTTGGGTGTATGCATGCATGTGTGAGTGTGTTTAAATGTATGTATATATACGTGTGTTTGCATGTGTGCTTTTTGGGCGTGTGTCCGTGCGTGTGTGTGTGTGTGTGCGTGCGTGTGTGTGTGTGCGTGCGTGCGTGCATGCACGTGTGTGTGTGCGCTCTCTCTCCCCCCCTCCCCAAGCCCTGGACAAGCTGAGCACGCAGCACTTGTACCACCCCACCCAGGTGGAGATCGTCCAGTGCAACGTGGTGTTTGACATCAGCAGCCTGATGCTGTACGGCACCCAGGCCGTCCCCGTGCGCCTCAAGATCCTCCTGGACCGCCTGTTCAGCGTGCTCAAACAGGAGGAGGTGCTGCACATCCTGCACGGCCTGGGCTGGACGCTCAGAGACTACGTCAGGGGCTACATACTGCAGGTAGGTGGACCACGGCGCGCCGCGCACACCTTAACTGAACGCTAGTTGCATGCAGATACTGCGGTGCTTCTCAAGAGTTTTAATTTCACAGAGCCCCATAACTCTGAGGGAGTATACCCTTACTGGTCCATTTGGTTCCAGTCTCTCAGACCCCTCAAGGAACACTGAACCATTGGACCTGGACCTGAGCCACTGATATTCTGTAATGTAAATGTCATGTTTTGTCACATTTTGATTATATAAATACCAGTTCATAGTATTAATGATACACAGTACATGTATCCATTTGTAACTCGGAGAAGTGTACACATGGAACCAAAGAATGCAACCAAATGACCCTTACGGGTACATTTGTTTCCCTTTACCCGAGGTTTAAATGAACACTGAGGATTGTACTGCCTTTTCTTCTACACACATCATATCATGAATTTTCAAAGTGATACAATCTTTGCAATTTGTTGCTTCAGTATCCCTCATTGTGATGCAGTATGTATCGTAAAGCACTTTTAGTGTCACCATCGTTTACAGCAGTGGTTCTCAACCTTTTCTGGCCGCGACCCCCAAAATAATCATATTTTATTTTGGGACCCTCCCCCCCCCAACCTGACGAGCACTAAGAGCTGAGGCATTACATGCTCACAAGGCGTTGTGAGCATGTAGATCGTCTACTTTCACAATTTCTGCCTATAATATTTGACAATTTGGCCAATTTTTAATTTGTAATTTTAGAGGTATTAAAACGTCCTTAAATTGTCTTTAGAAATTACATTAGAAATGTGCAGATACCTTCTATAAACTTAAACTTTTTGATGGTTTGTTTACTGTTGAGTGAGAAAGCAATCTGGGGACCCCTCAAAATAATTTGGGAACCCCCCCCCCCCTGTGGGTCCTGACTCACCACTGGTTTACAGGAAAAAAAGACCCTGAATAAATAAGTAAATGAAACGCTTCTCTGCAATGACAGTATTTAAGGCCACCCCAGATCCCCTCGTCACCCTGCCATTTGCCTGACATCACAACTCTTGCCCTTTTTTCCTGCCCTGTCAACACTTTAGCCCGACTACTGGAGGGGGGAAAAAAAGACAAGATGTAGTTTCCTTTTTAAGGAGAAAGAGGAGAAAAATGGTCATGCCAGCAGACTATAAAACCACTGTAGTAAGTTTCCTCCCGCCATCCTTCCTTCCATTCGTCTGTCTCTCCGTCCCTCCCTCCCTCCCTCCCTCCCGTATAATTGCAGTCAGACACATTTCTCAATCAAAGGTACGGAGGTTTGGTTCTCTGTACCAAAACCAAAGTGTTCCTGAATGAATTAGTTAAGAGTGAACGAACATGTGCTTGTGGTTAGCCCTGTGCTGTGCTGCGTGTGTGTGTGTGTGTGTGTGTGTGTGTGTGTGTGTGTGTGTGTGTGTGTGTGTGTGTGTGTGTGTGTGTGTGTGTGTTTGGTTTAGTTTTGGTTTAGTTTGATTGTGTGTGTGTGTGTGTGTGTGTGTGTGTGTGTGTGTGTGTTTGTGTGTGTGTGTGTGTGTGTGTGTGTGTGTGTGTGTGTGTGTGTGTGTGTGTGTGTGTGTGTGTGTGTGTGTGTGTGTGTGTGTGTGTATGGTTTAGTTTTGTGTGTGTGTAAGTGGAACAGCATGGTTATAGTGGGGAGGCCGTGGTTGAAGCCTTGTGTTGTACGTGCAAACAGCTTCTGTGAGTAAACCACTTGCAGATTCAGTACCCCCTGCGTGCACACGCACGTGCGCGCACGCACACACACACACACACACACACACACACACACACACACACACACACACACACACACACACACACACACACACGCGCGCACACACACAAATAATCACTATATAGTATTAAGTACAGTTTATATAACTATACTGACAGTGCAGTACTACTTAGAGTTAAAATACTGCATTAGCTGGAATAAGCATCTTAAATATTTTATAGTGCATTTTTTCCAATGCTTTGTAATTGCTGTATTTCCACAAGGTATTAATTTATCTAGCTGTTTATTGTTGGTTATTTATTATTTATTCTGTTCATTACACTTTCATTGGAAATATCTTCGTAATATATATATGTTTTCTTTTTATTGTGTGCACGATCAGCTGTTTTGGGACGTAGCCTAACCTAGGACAGATACAAACATACCACCATCAGACGCTTTGATTTGTTTTTCTATTTAATGTAACTATTTCACTGTATCTGCCGTGGAGGATCTTCCCCGGCTTCTCTCGGTTCTCTCCTCTGGGAGAAGAGCAGTGGTGTAAAGTAACTATTAAGTACATTTATTTAAGTAATGTACTTAAGTACAAGTATGAGGCATTTGTACTTTACTTGAGTATTTCCACTACATCTCGGATCCAAATATTGTACTTTTACTCCACTACACTACATTTATTTGAAAACTTTAGTTACTGGATACTTTGCAGATATAAATTATAATGTTATAAACTATACATTAATCCACTTTAGACCTATTTTATACCTAGGCTATTTGAAAATAGCCGATCTACAGTAAAAGCTTGTAGATCTGCTATTTTTAAACATTTTGTACTTTTACTTTTGGTACTTTAAGTACATTTTGATGACAACACTTTCGTATTTTTACTCAAGTACATTTTGAATTCCGGACTTGTACTTGTAACGGAGTATATGTCTACATTGCAGTATTGATACTTTGATGTGACGCGTTGTGAGCTTGTAGATCTGCTATTTTCAAACATTTTGTACTTTTACTTTTGGTGCTTTAAGTACATTTTGATGACAACACTTTCGTATTTTTACTCAAGTACATTTTGAATTCCGGACTTGTACTTGTAACGGAGTATGTCTACATTGCAGTATTGATACTTTTACTAAATAAAGAATCTGAGTACTGTTTCAAACCACTGGGAGAAGAGGCCCATACAGTAGTGTTGAGCAACAACTCCACAGTAACACACCACAGCCCCCAGCCTGTTTGTCTCAGCTGGTTCTAATAGTGGAGCTGCTAGGAGCATCGTTGCTCCACCACCACTGTCTCTGCTACTGCTTACTGTCCTCATGTCACGCTGCTGCCTAAATCCCCCAGATCTCCCCCAGAACAGAGGCTTCAAAGAGGGAGACTCAGCCAGGCAGTTGAGGATAGCAGGCGGTGGTTGTAAAGGCCCTATTAGCCCCGTAAATAACTATGAAATTCAATCATGGGCCTCCGCTGTTATCCAGAGAGGACCCTCCGGGGGCCTCCGCTCTGCGCGTCAGGTGGGGAGAGGAGGGTGGGGTGGGGGTTCCCTCTGCGTTATATGGCCTGGAATGGGTGGAGGAAGTGCAGGAGGTGGTGGTGATGTATAGGCTAGAGCAAAGCAGTTGAGTGGTGAAATGAATACATTATTCTTCATTTCGATATTATTAGATGCCCTATATGTATTACTATTATTATTATTCATACTACTAATGATAATATAATACAAACCCAGGTGGCTCTTTAAAACGCCAAAGTTTTGTGTGTGTTTGCAGGCAGTTTTATATAGGGTACATATATGAAATCAAAACCATTAATTCATGTACCGTAGTTACTCAGTTCTAGAGTTAATAAATAGTGGGGATGTAGTGTCATGCTGATTTTGAATTATTGTATTATATCATATTTTAAAGGTCATTTAGCATTTCTCTGTCAGGGATAATTACAGTGCATGTATTTTATATTTTTATATAATTGTCTTTAGCCAACAAAGACATTGTAAAGGTGTAATATAGTTGGACTATAGCATGGCAATCATCCAGCAGTCACATAGTTTGGCTCAAATCAGTCCTTCCTCGTCTCAGTTTGAAGATGAAGGCATGAGTATGTATGCACTGTTTGTGTGCGTGCACGCATGTGTCTGTGCGTGTGTGTGTGTGTGTGTGTGTGTGTGTGTGGGTGTGGGTCTGGGTGTCACTGTGTGTGGGTGTCAGTGACGCACCACAGAACTCAGGACACTGGTCTGACAGTAGAAGTCCTGCAGAATCCTCTGATGCCTGACCATTTACACACACACACACACACACACACACACACACACACACACACACACACACACACACACACACACACACACACACACACACACACACACACACATACACACACACACACACACACACACACACACACACACACACACACACACAGACGTGGCACGCGCGCGCATGAACATATACACACAGTCAGAGTTCGAGTTATACTCCGAGAGCTATGGGGTCCCTCCGAAAAATAGGGCCCCCATAGTTATGGGGGTGGCCCCCATAGTTATGGGGGCCCTATTTTTCGGGTATAAAGTCGGCTAAAACGAGTATTTTCCTATATTAAATCATATTAAATCAGGTACTTTTCGGTATATAGTCTGGATTTCTTGGTACCAACAGTCAGACAACAAGTGCCAGTTTCATAAAATCAATCAGTTCCCAGAGCTTTTCAGTTAATCTACTTAGTTACTTTACACCACTGTCTACAACAGCAAGCAAACATTTTAGCCCGTGAACCTGTCTACAACAGCAAGTATGATGGTTCCCAAACTTTTTAGCCCGTGAACCAAGAGACATTACTACCTTGTACCAAACAAGTAGTGAAAATAGCAGATGTACAAGCTCACAACGAGTTGCTTCACACTGTGTTCAGTGCGTTGTGACCCATACAACGTGTCTGCCACATCGGTCCAGACCCCAGTGTTAGGAAACAGCTAGCCTCGGAAACCCAGGCTTCATTGGCGATGGTTCTGGTACACCATAGCCATTAGCCACTAGCTAGCCCAAACGTTAGCCTAGCCAGGCAGCACAGCAGCATAACGTAGCATTCATTCATCATTACAAGTCTATAGCCACGAGCCCACGACTCACCAGTGAGGACGCCAGGGCTAGCAGAGGGCGATGTTTAATGTCTTCATAGCCTAGGTTGTGTTGTCTTGGTGTTCTGTATATTCCTTTATGGCCGTATTGTTATAATCCACCGAGTCCATGACGCATCAGTTACGCACGGAGAGACAGACGTTCAGACAAGTTAAAAGGGAAGTCCTTTGAAAGCCATTTCCTCTCTGAACAGTGCCCAGAAGCACATTTCAAAACAAGAGCCTTTCTTTTTTTTTTTTGTCTATACAATCGATCATTCAACACATGTTTATTTTGAAATTGTACTGGAAATAGAAGTAGCCAATAGCTCCTACTTCACGCCACTGATGTCAGAGCCTCTACTTGCCGATCGGCAATATTTTCCCCCCAACCCCCCTTTAGGGGGTGCGGTGGGACGTGGGGGAGGGGGTGCGGCCGCACCCCCAGCACCCCTACTTCCCTCGGGTATGGTCTTGCTAAGACAGCGTTGTTTTGTTTGGTTGTTTTGTTGCTCTCCGGCGTGTCCGCCTTCCTTTGCCGTCCGGGCCGTGGCTAGAAGTGCAAAGACTCGATGCAGTGGTTCCTAGCTTAGCCTATGCCCAGGCCATGGCGAGACCACGCAGCTGGGTAGGTCTGCATCCAGCTGGGGGAAAGGTAGGAACCATTGCAGCGAGTGTGTTATAACCCGGACGGTAAAGGAAGACTCACACCCCACATTAAATGCGCCTGATTTATAATAATAAAATTAATAGTAGGATTAAACGGTGTGATGTCATTGTTCAGTCTTACTGTCTAACATGTTTATTTAGTATATCTAGTTAACATAAATAATATAAATTCTTCCAATGGAACATAAAAAAACAAAAAAAAAACAAAAAAAAAAACAAAAACAAAAAAAAACACACTTAGAAAAAAAGAGACCCCAAAGGGGGTTGTTGACTATGGGGTCCCAGACTTTAACTATGGGAGCTAAGCTCCCACTGGCCCCCGCATAACTCGAACCCTGCACACAGTCATTTGCATGCCACAAAGTTTACAGACATCTTACACATACTGTTTGGCTTGAAGAATAAGCCTCTATTTATTATTACATCATCAATATTAGCAAGCAACCAATGATAAAGAGTGCTAGGATCAGAGGACATGTTTATGTTTCAGTATTAGATATTATCATCATCATTATTATTATTATTATTATTTAATTTTATACATTTTGTTATTATTACACAGATCGGCAATTTATTTCTCCATATAGCCTAGAGTTTTACAGGGCTTGACTTTAAAGCCTTGCAAAAATATAAAAGTTTGGTATTTATACTCCTACATTTTCCTGTGCAATACATCAGTGGTTCTCAACCTGTTGGTCGGGACCCCCAGGGTGGTCCCCACATTATTTTGGGGGGGTCCCCACATGATTAATTTAATGTGTAACATTGTTTTCTCACTCAACAGTAAACAAACCAACGTAAAGTTTAAGTGTATAGAGGGTATCTGCACATTTCTAAAGTGTCATTAAGGACTTTTTAATACCTCTAAAATGACAAATTAAATATTGGCTAAATTGTCAAATATTAGAGGCATGCTCACAACGCCTCGCAACGCAAGGCGTTGTGAGCATGTAGATCGGCTATTTTCACAACAATTAGTTACAATAAAACTGTGTTATACAAAATATAATGCAAAATGTAATGCCTCTTAGTGCTTGTCAAGGTGTGGAGGTCCCCAGTTAAAATATGATTATTTTGGGGGTCACGGCCTGAAAAGGTTGAGAACCACTGCAATAAATCACAGTGTGATATGTGGGTCTTCAGTGTCTTGCTGAAGGACTCTGGACTCAGTGGGGACTGAACTAGTGACGTTCCGACCAGTCCTTATTTTCCACTGTACAATGTACGTGTACAGTATGTGTGCGTGCCTGTCCACATGTCAGTGTTATTAGAATGGATGTGCAGTACTGTATAGTATGCGCTGCCTGCCTCTATACATACTGAGCTCTGGTTCTCTTCTCTTCATACGTGGATATCCTTAGCTCTCACCTGCTGCTCTGTCTGCACACAGGGCAGAGGTGAGCCAAGGACTCGCAGTCCTTCTGGACCTTCAGCCTGGTTGGCTGGGAGGAAGAGATTATCGTCGTTGTCGGGTGAAAAGCTTGTATGTCCAAAACCGTTCGTTTTGCGTTTTTCATTTTAAAAACGATTTAAACTAATTTTGTGCGACAGCCTTGTATGATGAAGCAGGGCTTTACTTTGCGAAAGAACGAACAAATTTGAAAGATAGGAGGAGATATGAGGTTCCCACCCGACAACGACGTTATGTTAACCACTTAAACCCTCTATTCTTAGTAAAACGGACCTGAGTTGCAAATGCCCTTGGACCGCTTTTTCCATCTATGTACCAAATCTCTTTATCAAAGAGCTTGTAGATCTGCTATTTTTTGGGGCTATTTTTGACTAATGTTACGCTCAGAATATCGATGCTGGGGTTCCTAATATACTTTGTTGTAAGACCAATAGCAAAGATTGACGATCCACACAAGATCCACGCAATTTTTGAAACATAAAAAAGAAAGAAAATGACTTGCCTAAGTATGCCAGGTTGAAAGTGATGAACACATAGCAGCAGAGCAGGCCTTGCGTCTTTATAAATTGTAGTCTTAACATCATCACCTGTCAGCATCGTCACACTTGA
>NC_137812.1:52656820-52661820 GCF_963921795.1 Nannobrachium achirus
TCTCTCTCTCTCTCTCTCTCTCTCTCTCTCTCTCCACCCCTCCCAATTCACCCTCTCCCCCTCTCTGTCTCTCAGTCTCTGTCAACTGTGAAGGTCATCGTATCTCTTGATCCGTGCCTGAGAAAACTTCCATTTTAGGCAGTCCTGCCCCGTCCTGCTCTTTGCAACGTGCAACACTGTTTTTTTGGACACAATCCCCCCTGTTCTCCAATCTCCTCCGTGCGCTCTCCCTCCCCCCCTCCTCCCCTCAGAACCTGTTTTGTGTTATCACTGCTTACTGCCTCATCCTGGGAGATGGACGAGTGAAGGAGAGAGAGAGAGAGAGAGAGAGAGAGAGAGAGAGAGAGAGAGAGAGAGAGAGAGAGGGGTGGATGAAGGTAGGGAGAGAGGCAGGCACGTGCACACATAGACATCAAAGGAGGCTTGAGCCCCTGCCCTTTTACCCGTCTGTAAAAAGTGCCTTCTCCAGACCATGAATGCAGTTTTTACTATATGGTGAAAGAAATGCAAATGCCCTGTTTCCATCATGCCATACCTGAAGGCAGCGTTCAAGAGAATCAATCGCCTTGTCCAAATTCTCCTGAACTTGAATGCAGCATCTTATGTTGAAAGAATTTCCCTCTCTGTGTAGAAGTCAAGCATCGAAAATATCCGACCTCCAAGCTCAGAGGTCTGCTATTTTCGATGTTTTCACCAAAAAGGCCCTTTTTAGAAATGTCAGCCCCTGCCTCTCTAACATTCTCTGCACGTCCCTGGAGAGAGGGATGGATGGAGGGAGGGAGACAGCAAGGGGAGGGGGCAACGTTCTCTTAAGGTGGAAATTCTTGGGTTCATATGGTTATGATTTTGCGGGGACGTCAGGGTGTGTTTTTTTTTTCTTCTTCTTCTTGCTGCGAGGCTTAGTGTTGGCTCTGCGCTCGCCGTGCTGGGCTCCAAGCACTTCAAAGAGGGCCGGTGTACTGAATCAAGGTGATCCCAGTTCCCCCCCCCCCACCCCTACACACACACACACACACACACACACACACACACACACACACACACACACACACACACACACACACACACACACACATATCGGTAAGTACACGCGCACAGGCGTGTGCGCACTTGTACTCCCTAGCAGCCTTATCAGTGTGTTCCTCTTCATTCTCTCTATGACTCACTTCTAAGTCTGCCAGAGATTAAAAATATATCTATATATAATAAAAAAAAAAGATAATATTTTCAGGTTAGAGTTAGTGAATGCAAGGTGCAAACGGCGCTGTCTTAAAAATGGCACCACGACGCGAAGGCTCACACGAGGTGAAAAATAGGCTCCTTTCCCACACAAACCACCATATTAAAAGGGGGCTCACAAAAAAAAGCATAAAAAGCAAATTTCGTTTATGAAGTTGTGAAAGTGTGAAGGGCGCTCGGAACGTGTGAGGGTGTTCGTTGTCGTTTTCTTTCTCTTTTCCCAGCGCTCGCCAACGCTTGCGGGCCCGGATCGTTACACAAGTCCCCCCCAAGCCATGCCAAATCCTCCGTCCCTCTCGCGCTCAGTCCTCAACCCAAGCCTCAAATGGATTCAAGCTGCAGAGGAGAGGTTACGAGCGGGTTACATCGTATGCAGGAATTTGGGAAGTAATTCCCCTTATATTGGATTTGGACGCCGCGCTCGACTCCCAACGCCGCGGCTCTCGGAACGAATGAACGAACGCATATAGAGACACGATTTGAAACATTGAGGAGGAATTAATAAATCGAGAGCGATAAATTATGATGTGAAAGCAGTTTGGTGTTACATTTTCTTGTAACACCTGAAGTGCTCGTGTTATCAGGTAAAGGCTGAGAAGTAAAACACCTCTCTGAAGCAGGTAAAAGACTGAGGTCTGTCGCGGAGTGATGCATGTTATGAGTGGTGGTCTTGGGTGATCTGCTCAAAACTCAAATTATCCAAGGTTTGGAAGATATTATTGTTATTGCTGTGTGTGCATGTGTGCGTGTGTGTGTGTGTGTGTGTGTAGCGAGTGTCGTTCGTGGCCTATCATTGATCTAGTAGCTGATCAGCGAGGCTTTCAGCATTGCCAGTTCACAGCCCTACTATGGCTGTGAGCCAGCAGATTGCAATGCACGCACGCACACTCACACGCGCACGCGCACGCACACGCACACGCACGCACACACACACACACACACACACACACACACACACACACACACACACACACACACACACACACACACACACACACACACACACACACACACACACACACACACAAACACACTCTCTGTCTCTCCAGAAGTAGGGAGGTTTTTCTGTGTGTGTATTCAGGGTTTATGTGTTATGAACTGTAGTGTGGTGTTGTGTTATTTAAATTTAACATGTTGTTCTAAGTTGAGCCGGCTTTTGGACCAAAACCAGAATGCGCACACTCATGCATGCACACAAACGTGCATGTGCAGAGCCAGTATACATACTTCTAATGTCTCTGTTAAATAGATTTTAAACAAGAACAACTTTCTTCTTATTCTCCAAGAAATAAGACAGGAGTGAAAATCAAGGTGTAAAAGGATTTTACTTTGGAGAGGAAACATTTGACACAGGCAGACATATAGTACACACAGGCACCTCTAAAGTTCCTTGTTCCTCTAAGTTTCCTCTAACAAGATGGAGATCTAAAAATGGTATATATTAATTACAGTATAACTGTGGAAATCTTTGATTGGTTCCCAGAGAATGTGATAAGAAGGGTCGGTCCTCTGTATATTTCTACTAGCCAGACCCAAGGTCGTTGTGTCCAGACAGTGATATACAGTATAAGCATGGAAAACCAGTGTCACACCGTCCATATTAACATGGCAATATATTTATCAATAAAAACGATATGATGTTAACTAGAGTGAATAAAAAATATCCTATCCGTCTCCCCTAGACATTCTGCTGTAATAATAATAATACAAAAATACATCCCCTGCATGTATTACACGCATGGTGGTCACATGTATATTTCAACACCTTATGTCAATTCAAACAAGGAACAGGGTTTGACCCCAGTATACGGTCGAAATTTAAAGTCGTTGAATATTCTCTGGAGAAAAACATATGGGCCGGTGAGCGGGGGATTGGGTATGATGGGGTGCGGCGGGGGATCGCAGGGCGGGCGGTGGTTGAGCATCAAATAAAGGTTTAATGCACGGCTTCACAAAGTGAGAGTGATATGTTTAACATACATGGTTATGACCAGGGGGGTTCCCCTGGGAGTCGGGGGGGGACAGCGACGACATATTTTGCGTGCGCACACACACACACACACACACACACACACACACACACACACACACACACACACACACACACACACACACACACACATACACACACGGAGCACCCCCTTTTCCCAACCTCAAATCCCCCACCATAACGATCACTTCAAAGCACTATAGCAGACAATCCTACAGCTTTATCACAGATACTGGTGTGATTCGCTAGCTCCGTCCGTCACCTCCTTCTTCCCATGCCCTTCCCCATCCCTCTCTCCTCTTCCTCCTTGTCCACTGCATCGTCTTCCTACCACTCAGTCCAATTCAGAGTAATATGGAGGGGTAAGACTTCTCTTCTCTGCTCTCTCTCTCTCCCACAGTTCCATAGGCATGTCATCATTACAATGAAAAGGAATATTCTGCCTG
This sequence comes from Nannobrachium achirus, assembly GCF_963921795.1. NCBI lineage: Eukaryota > Metazoa > Chordata > Actinopteri > Myctophiformes > Myctophidae > Nannobrachium > Nannobrachium achirus. Next base: position 52,660,496 of record NC_137812.1, read on the forward strand.
TATTAATGGGGTGGCTTTCTCTCTCTCTTGCCTCTCGCTCTCTTTCTTCTGTCTCATCCCTCTGCCTCTGACCCCCCTCACCCCACCCCGCCCACACGCACGCACGCACGCACGCACGCACGCACGCACGCACGCACGCACGCACGCACACGCACACGCACACGCACACGCACGCACCCTTATGTGATATGCACTCATCCCTGGTAATGGGGTCCCTGGTTTTCTGTTGCTACGACATTTGCCTTTCCCTTTTTCTCTTTGTGGGAGGCCCAATGGGAATACTCCCCCCCCCATAACACACACACACACACACACACACACACACACACACACACACACATGCACACACACACGCACACATCCCTCCTGTGAGTCCTAGCCACCTCTCCCCAGAGAGAGGCTCTCGCAGTCAGCTGCCGAGCCCTAATTGAGGCCGGGGATCCTGGCCAGGGCCCGTTACCTATCAGGGGGGATTTTTATTTACCTCAGCGCACACTTCTTTCTACTTTTCAAAGGAGACTGTGTAATGATTACCTCCTCAAACAGAATCTCTTCCTCTCTCCAGCTTCTGGCTCTCGTTTTTCTTTCTTTCTTTCTTTCTTTCTTTCTTTCTTTCTTTCTTTCTTTCCACTGTCATCCCGTCCCTCGCTCCATTCCCTGTCCTTCTCAGAAGTGATAATATCCTGTGTCGGAAGGGGAAGGGGGAGGGGGAGGAAATGGCTGTGAGACGGCGGGCCGTCGTAGCGCTACGTGAAGGGGTCGGCGGAGCCGTGCGTGGCAGCTCTCACGGTTGTTTGTTACAGCGGGAAATTGAATTTTACTTCAAGGTCAGCGACATTAATGATGGAGAGAGGGAAGGTGTTGATGTAGGGGAGACAAAGTCTGTTTGTGGAGCTCCTCTGGCTGCATCCCATCCTATTGATCCTCCAGCAGTCTCTGCAGTGACCTGTCACTCAGTGCTCTGCAGGTTTTGGCTGGGTGTAGTGGGTGCATGCTGTGGTCTGATATAGTTTTAGTTTGGCCAGGTGTAGATAATATTGATATAGTCTTTGGGGTGGGTTATACTGTAGATGCAGTGATATTGTATTGTGATATAGAAGTCATTCTTTAGCATGATGGGTCATGACGGTTATATAATAGCCATTAGGTGCTCCCGTCAAAGATACACCTTACTGTGCTATGTCTTCCATACTGCTGTTATTTATATTCTATTTTAAACCATGCACCTTATATAGGCCTACAGTATTATAGTTCTTTCCCCCTTTCTTGAAAGGTCAAACGAGGGGAGCTTGTTCGACCAATAATTTCACCCACTTTTTTAACAC
>NC_137812.1:52666820-52671820 GCF_963921795.1 Nannobrachium achirus
ATTCTCCTCTTTGTGTCTTTTCCAACTAACCTCAATGGTTTAAGTTAGTGGCTGGCTGCAGCTATTTCTGTTTGTGTGTGTGTGTGTGTGTGTGTGTGTGTGTGTGTGTGTGTGTGTGTGTGTGTGTGTGTGTGTGTGTGTGTGTGTGTGTGTGTGTGTGTGTGTGTGTGTGTGTGTGTGTGTGTGTGTGTGTGCGTGCATGTGTGCGTGTGTGTGTGTTTGTACGTACGCGCGTATGTTTGCACAGTCCATTACTCTTTCTCCCATCTCCAAGATCTAGGGCTCAGTGCCAGCTACACTGGTGCCAGGCACTGCCTTATCACCTCTCTACAGCGCGCGCACACACACACACACACACACACACACACACACACACACACACACACACACACACACACACACACTAAACACATTTTGGACAAGAAACATGCAAGGGCACACATACAACACTTGCACACATAGCCTACAACATACTGTACACATGATTTATCCTCAGTGTATAAACAAAGATTCAGGGACATTCTGGCCCCTTGAGGGCCAAAAGCCATTACAGTGAGACCACAGTCGCGTGGCTCTGTGTGTATTTGTATTTGCATGGTTATTGTTTGTTCATGTACTGTATGCTTTTATGTGTTTGTGTATATCATTTATATTTGTGTAGCTGGTACAGCCAGGTTTCAGGAAGAGCAGGATACAGTTTAGCATGCCACTGATGCTTCCATTCCTTTAAAATCTTTACCATCTCAAAGGGGAAATTTGATTTGCAGCACTGCACAAAACACAAGATAAGACAATATACACAAGTGTGACATAGCAAACATCAACAAAAAGTAAAGTAAGATGATCATGGTAAAAAGAGCATAAGGCTTGGAGTGTGTGTCAGAACATAACATTTTTACTTGTAGGCCGAAGAAAATCTGTAATTCAGATAGATGCAGGGTTTGTTGTTTACTCGTGAGCATAGTTACTTTTATAGTTTCCCAGTTACTTTCCTGTAATTGTTTGCTTTCACTATACTGTAATTCCTTGATCCAGTTGTTGTTGACAAAACATCCCGGCACTTATACTTTCAGACCGTGCGCTGCGGAAGCCACAGCATTTGCTACAATGCCTGCCTAAATTGAAATTGAATTGAAATGAACTTTAGTCAGTTTGATTTAGCCTGTGGTTGCCTGAACCTGTGAATGGTATGTAGCAGCTCAAATTGTTCCCCTCACAAGCAGAGAGAGAGAGTAGCACTTATCTCAACACAGATGTCGGTGAGAGTGTCTCGGGCGCTGGGGTAGGAGAGAGGGCGTGCAGTGCACAGACATGAGAGGGGTTGGGATGTGGAGAGGGTGAGCTGGGGTGGGATTGGGTGTGCTGGGATCAGAGAGGGTGTGATGAGGTGGGAGCAGGGGTGTCAAAAGGGTGGGGGGAGGGGGGAAAGTGCGACTGAGTTTCCAGGGCGCAAGGTGGAGGGGCCTTAATTATTTCATAGCTATTTAGCTATTGAAAAATAGCAGATCTACAAGCTCACAGCGCGACACCGAGTGCTGAGCTGCGAGCTTGTAGATCTGCTAATTTTGAAAAGTCGTGAAAATGTGTGCAAATCTTTGAATATATGTATTTTTTTTTGGTAGCTCAAATTTTGCTTCTGGGGGATCCCTGGAAGTCTGGAACTAAATATCTTGAGATGGGGGTCCTTGGCCAAATACATATCATTGTGGGGGTCCTTCACATGAAAAAGTTTGAGCACCACTGACATAAAAACAGGTTTTTAAAAAAAACCTTAGAAGGATTTGAAATATTCAAAATGTTTCAAAAATAGCAGATCTACAAGCTCGCGAGTGCCGCGCTGTGAGCTTGTATATCTGCTATTTTTCAATAGTTAAATCACAGGGGCCCCACAGAGAGTCCTTGTACCCAGGGCCCAGAATTTGGTGCGACACCCCTGGGTGGGAGAGGGTGTGCGAGCGCTAAGTGTTGCCAACTGCTAAGTGGTGACTGTCAGTGTCAGCACAAGGCGCTAAAGTCCTCCATGGCATGCTGTCAGGCTTCATGCCACAAGCAGCCCTGTTGCCGCGGTGCACGGATCAGAACAGTGACCTGACAATGTTTACACAGCAACCCTTCGACGACACATTGTCAGGGGCCAAATGTGCCCCTGACAATGTGACAATGACTTTGTCAGATCCCAGGAGGTGGTAGAATACTGTATAAGTCTGGTATCACACCTCTCATGTCAAGAGCCATGGTAACTGTTTAGGTACATGGGGTTCAACGGCTGTTTGATCTCTGACAAACTGCGCAAACCTGTCGACGTGAGACAGTACAAAGCGTTTCCCCACTTTTCCCCCCCAACTCTTGACAAATGTAATTAATGCTGGGGGAAGACTTTACCAGGCTCATCCCTAGATCACTCACAATGGTTATTCTGTGAACTCCGAAGTAGTTCTCCCCCAGGTGTGGAATTTTCTCCCGGATTCTGTTGATTTGCCACAGTTACCCCCGGCCTGAACACAGAGTGCGCTGGTAATCACACGTAGAAAATTCCTTATGCTGCTGCCTTCTACTTTATATGTGACAATTAGTGTCTGGGGCATGTGTTTTAGCCTGTCTAGCGAGTGAATGTGTGTTAAATCACATTACCTGTTCATTAGCTATAACACCTTTAAATACCTCCAGGCCGTGTGGGAGTGCAGGGCTGCGAAAAATGTGCCACCGGTGACAACATTATTATTGCTTTAAAACCATCTACGATGGATCTGTAAGACTTGCAAAAACAGACATATTCAGGGAAAGCTCTGCCCCTAATCAGAAAGGCATACCTCAAGGCACTCAAGTTCCCGACTAAAAATTGTTTTCTGGCTGATTGACAGCAGCGCACCCTTGCGCGAAGTGTGGAATGTTCCTTTTGTCTCATTCCTCGGTGTTATGACCTAAGCGCTGCTTGGTTCCCTCCGCCAGTTTGAAATATCTGCAGGCCTGCGTGTGCCAGAAATCTGTTCAGTTGTGTTGTATTATGTTGTGTTCCATGCGCCTTTGTTCTGCCCTATGTGGTCCTTTGTTCTGCGCCGTTCTGTTCCCCTTCTATTTTCTCCCGTTGTTATCAGAGCACAAAGCCCCGGCACCTTCTCCCTTTATGGGCATGTTTAGCTAATCTCGCTACCGGCCTCCGCACGGTTCTAAATGGAAACAGGTGTTGCGCCTACATCGCAATCTGCCCATCAGTGCGCGAAGTACTAACTTAGTCTCCGTGTTTTCTTTGCAGATTGCTACGGCTTCCTAGACCTCCATTACATTCCTTCTTTTGATTTGGTGCGCGGTTTCTTTAAAGGCGAGTGTCACCAAAGTTGTTTTGATAGGTGGGTAGTGTGAAGATGGACTCGCCATAGGCCTATCTGCTTGTCAGATGAACGTGATACAAGTCCCCCTGTAGACCTCCTTCGCCCAAGCACTGACATGTAAAGAGTCAAGACGTTATGATGGACCATGGGGCCATTTAAGTTCACAGTCTGCTACCGTAATGTACCACACAGGAGGAAGGAGAGGGGGAATACAGCTAGACCAACACATGTATATTCACACACACACATGTGGATGGAACACTATGAGAACATTGCATTCCTTATGAGGTGTAAGTCAGTGAGTGAGTGAGTGAGTGAGGCAGGGAGGCAGGGTATGAGCCCATGTTCCTAATCGTCGTTGTCGGGTGGAAAGCTTGTATCTCCAAGTTTCAAATTTGTACGTTCTTTCGCAAAGTAAAGCCCTGCTACATCATACAAGGCCGTCGCACAAAAGTAGTGAAAACAACAGATCTACAAGCACACAACACCTCGCGGTGCGAGGCGTTGTGTGCTTGTAGATCGGCTGTTTTCACTAGTTTAAATCATTTTTAAAATGATAAATGCAAAACGAACGGTTTTGGACATACAAGGTTTTCACCTGACAACGACGTAATGTTTGCAAGCTAACCTATAGCTCTCCTCTCTCCACTCCATTTCCATGTGTAACAATAGAGAGATTAAAGGAGGACAAGTCCAGAATGGCCATCACTCAGATATGAGCAGTGCCAAAGCTCCCCCCACCCCGTCCATCTCTCTGTCCCCCCCAAACCCACCCGCCCCCATCGCCAGATCTATGGCCTCCCTCTGGTCCTCTTTGGCTTTCTCATCTATCCCCGGTCCCACTCACACACACACACACCTACACACACACACACACACACACACACACACACACCCACACACACACACACACACACACACACACACACACACACACACACACACGTGCGCTCTCGCACACATGCACGCGCGTACATACAGTACGCACTCACGCACTTGCACACATCACACCCGTAAATTACATTCATGCATTCCTATGTGTGTGTCTGATGCATCTGCATGTCTGTGTGTGTGTGTGTGTGTGTGTGTGTGTGTGTGTGTGTGTGTGTGTGTGTGTGTGTGTGTCAGCGGCCACATCAAAAAGCACCAAAGCAGCTCTCCTTGGAGACATTCACCTCTCCAATCACCCCCCACCTCCACCCACCCCCCCGCACACACGCGTTCGGTCCAACGTCGGAACAAAGAAGAAGAAAAAAGAGAACATTTGAAGAAGTGAAAAATTTAATAAATAAAAGAGAAGACCAGACTACATCTGGCCTGGTATCTGTTCTTAAGGGCTTTCCAAGTGTGCGTCTGGGGAGGAGATCTTTGGTGGGGGGGCGGAGGGGAGGTGGAGGTGGTGCGTGGATTGAAGGGTGGGAGGGGGGGGGGGGGGGGGGGGCGGGGGGTCGGCTTGGACGCAGTAGAAACGGATGTCACTCTGGGAAATTTATACGGCGTGGTTCAGGGACCGACGGCCATAAATCCGCCGAGCGATGCTCGCCGAGCGCCGTAACTCCCCAACTCCCCTCTGTCTCTCTTTCACTCTCTGTTTCTTTTTCTCTCCGTCTTCATCTCCCTCCTCCCCTCCTTTTGGCAGCGCTCTCTCTCTCTTCCCTCCATCGGTGTGCC
>NC_137812.1:52676820-52686820 GCF_963921795.1 Nannobrachium achirus
TAGTCCAACCCTCTGTCTGAGGAACCACTGTACTTTTCCACAGGCTTAACACAGGATTACACACTCCCTGTGCTGTCTGTCTCACACTGGCCTCACACGCACGCCCGCACGCACGCACGCACGCACGCACGCACGCACGCACGCACGCACGCACACACACACACACACACATCAAAGCAGCCCAGAGAAGGGCCCAGCACTGCACTATGGCACACATAGCCCTCTCTTACGCTGTGGGGACCTGGCACCTCCTCACTTCTACCCGCAGGGAAGTCCGAAGGCAGTCATGACGCCTGGCCAGACACAACCTGCGTGCGCGCGCTGTGTGTGTGCATGCATGCGTGCGTATTTGTCAGTGTGTCTCTCTACGTGTATTTTTGTGTGTGTGGGCATTGGGCACACGCACACGCGCGTGTTTCTCGAATTATGCGTGTGGTACGGTTTTTATTTTGGAGCATAGGCACAAAGTTTTCAGAGTCAACAGACCTCAGTTTCAACCTTGTAAAAGTGTCAAATTGCTCACACTTTCTTTCAATTATACCTTATTTTCTGTGCTTTCATGGCAGGCCATGAAAGTCACGACACCTGTACATAAATTTTCTTTCCACACTCTCTGCATAGCCTTGTAAAAAAAGCAAATAACACTGCTGAATATTTTACATTTCATTTTCATTTATCCAGCTAGTGAAACCCACCATGTCGAGGCCGAATTTGCACTCACTCAGAATTCATTTTTGGGGGGAATTAACTTTTTTTATTTTCCGGTATTCGGCAGACTCACTTATCCAGTGTGACCTAACTTACAATGAGTGAGCAGAAAGTCTTTCAGTGCCTTTGTCAAGGACATTTCAACAGGAAACATGTTTTATGTCATTTTAGGCAGAATTTGTGCAAAAACTTGCACATATTTTCATGAATTTTCAAAGCAATTTACAAGATTGGCTATTGTCGCTTTACATTGTACGATGAAGTATCTAGGGCTTAAGTGGTTAATAGAGGGATATTTAGCGTTTTAATAATTGGTTCAGTGCTTTATGATCAATACAAAATGCTTGAAACCAGTGACAAACACTGTTCCATGCGTTCTATCTCCCCACACACACACACACACATAATTTAATAGAATCAGTATTCCGAATGAGTTGTGACAAGTCCCAGGATTCCCTGTGATAAATTATGTCTGCGGTGTGGTGACACGCAAGAACACTGACATCAAACCGACGACATGTGTTTTCAATACTGACACGAAAAACAGACTTCTGAATGTCTTAAAGTCTACAAAGCTTTAAGAGAACAGGCCATGACACATTCTTGACTCTCCCCCCTCCATTGGCTGGAGAACAGATGCAGCACATGTAGATGGGTATTGGTTAGCTGTGTGCAAAAGAGATGTATGCGGCATGCATTATTAAAGGCAGCCCCGGCACCCTGGCTGCCGGAGGGGGGGGTTTGCTGTGGAAGATATGGTGATTGTGAATTAGGCCGATCGATATATAGAGATAGTGGAAAACATGGTGCCTAATTACGCCCCCGTTTTCACCACACACTCACCTCGTCTTCCACCTCTCAGTCTTTGTTCTCTGCCCAGGCCCTGCTCTCATCCCACTCTGCCTCTGTCAGGGGCATTGGCCTACACAGAGGCCAAACCAGACAGACACAACACTAATCAATTGTCGGATACGAGGCGCGCATGCACGCGTATATACACAAACATTTGGGTTTGCTTGTATACATACTGTGCAGACAAACACACATACGCAGACATTTAGGACTGCACAGTGCACGCACGCATGCACGCACGCACGCACCTACGCATGCACGTATGTGTATGCACGCACGCATGCACACACAGAGGACAAGACAAGCTGTAGGACCTTTAACCCGAGCCCCACTAACCCTCCAGGTTGATCAATAGACAGATAAATACATTAACATCTCTTACAGTCTCTCTTTCTCTCTTTCCATCTCTACCTCTTCACTAATCGTTTTCTCAATGATACCACTCCTCCCCCCCTCGCTCCCTCCCTCCCTCCCTCCCACCTCCTCCTCCCCTTCCTCACCAAACACCAAAGTTCAAAGAAGTTCAATTCCCAGCACTCCTTGAAAACATCCCATACACACAGACATGCACATACCGGTACATGCACAACAAGCCACAGCCAGATACCCATCCTAGGCCATTACTGTGACTATCACACACACACTATATCACCCACACCCGCACACACACTACATCTTTCCTAACAACCTAGACAGAACCTGGACATTAGCTAATCCATACTTATTGCATCTGGGTCCCTCTCCCCCAGCCTTGTAATTCACACAGATAGAGACATATTAGCACTAACACGTGCTGAGCTGTGCCTGGCAACAGGTTCCAATGCTAACGCTAAATTGACTTAGTGCGAGTCTCGCGGGACGCCGTGAACAAAGACGTTGGCTGGCTGGCTGGCTGCTATATGGCTGAAGATGTTCAGGACTCTCGGGGGCCCCAGTAGCAGACTGGGCCCGGCCCCTGTATTGAGTTTCTGTGAGGGCTGTTTAGCTCGTATAGCGCTACGCGGGGTCAGGGGAGGGGAAGAGAGGGTGCCCCGGCTCAATGAGTTTACTGACAGGAACCCCGCTGACCACAGGGCCAACAGAGATCGATAGAGTGGAGCAGCACGGCATTAGAGGCAGACTGGGACTGACCCAAACAATGGCAGATAGCATTACAACATACAGTATAGGTCTCATACAGGTATTGTGTCTGCACTCTGCACTGCTTGTTGTAAAACGCAGTACACACATTCATTCAGTTTTCTGTCTCACCTACACTGTGGACAGTCACAACATGTGCACGGATGCACGTGCTCGTACGACGCGCGCGCGCGCACGCACACACACTGCTGCATAACACACGTACACACACACAAGTACTGTCACCCGCGAGGTTATGTTTTTCTCTGGCAGTCCTGTTACCGTGTTCTCCAGGTGGCCCCACGTCTCCCTCTGAACAAACACAGCAGCCGTTTCCTTCCACGCCACCCGCCTTCCCTCTTCCACACACACACACACACACACACACTCACACACACACACACACACACACACACACACACACACACACACACACACACACACACACACACACACACACACACACACACACACACACACACACACACACACACACAATGTCACCAGGGGCCAGCCACAGTCATTGTGTGGCCTCCCATCATCCTGGCGGTCCCTCCCCTCTCAGCCCTGCCCTGCCCAGGGTCACAGAGTTGACATTTACCAAGGGAAGTTCCATGGCGAGTTAGCGACGGGGTTGACAGTCCTCTCGTCACGTCGTCCCCACAGCCATCCATCCTGCAGGAATCCACTCTCCCCTCCCCCGCACGTCCACCCCCCCTCCCTCCCTCCCTCCCTTCCTCTCCGCTCCCTACAATAAAAAGAAACAATGAAGTCGTTAAGTGCGCTGTATGACCCTCGCAGGCCCCACTACAGGCCCAACGACAGCTTTCATTTTGCTGCCGAGCGCCACTGGGATGCGTATTTCCTCATACTGGGGTATTACTCGCTAAAGCTGGTGTTGCGGGATGGGACACGTTTGCGGCTGTGGGAGAGCGAGACTTGGCATTAAAGAAAATGCACGCGACAAATATCACTTAGGCCAGCAAAACCCATACAAATCATACCCATAAATACTCAATAGAAAAAGCTTGTAGGTTAAGCGTCGCTCTAAGTGGGTAGCGTTGACTGATGGTGAAAAGTGAATTTTGTGGGCCATGAGGGGCGAAAGGCAGGGCTTACGGGTCCTCCAGGAACAATGAACATCTAAAAGGAGGAGAGGTCCAGTGGAGTGAAAGGAAAGGGTTGAGGACCAGATGTGCATCGGATGGATCAAACATCTGCTGGCTCCGAGAGCAACCCGGCCGCTCCCCATCAACCCAGCTCTGTCTCTATGCATTTGACTCATTCTCTCTCTCTCTCTCTCTCTCTCTCTCTCTCTCTCTCACCCCCCCCCCCCCCCCCCCACACACACACACACACACTTTCCCAGCCCTCTATCACACCGACACACACAGACAGTGATATGCACACACAGAACCCTCTTCGCATGCATCTCTCTCTTGCTTACATATGCATGTACGCATACGCATACACACACACACACACACACACACACACACACACACACACACACACACACACACACACACACACACACACATGTCCTGGTAAAGCTTGCGTGGTTTACTATCTACCCTGTCAGATATATCAGGACTTGTCTGTTTTTTTTTACTCTTTTATTCTGCCTTTTGAAATCGAATTTGGTTTCAATCTAAAGCTTCCAGATTGAGAGGTATTCATCTGAGTTATTATGCGCACACACACACACACACACACACACACACACAGACAGGGGGGAGTCAAACGGCAGAATGTAAAATTCGGCGTGCAGGTCTGATATGTATTTTTGGTGTTATTGTTCTGGGCTGTGTGTGTCTTGATGGTCCACAGCTTTTGCTGGTGTATAGGTTACAGTGCAGCAGATGGTAATGATGTTTATTTTCATAGTAAGTAATCACCATCGTGGAGCTCATGAGAGTAGACAGGGCCCAGGGACCTGGAGCTGTGCCCCGAGACCCCAGAGCACTGGATCTCTCCGTGCCTGATTTATACTTGGTTCCGTGTCAGTGTCGCACGCCCACGATAGCAGATTTACAAGCTCACAGCGTGTCGCGTGCACAACGCGGAGTGAACTTAGACATCGTCCGGTTTCCGGTGCGCGGCGCGAGGTGCAATCAACTATAAATCAGGCATCATTGTGCCCACACACACAACACACACACACACACACACACACACACACACACACACACACACACACACACACACACACACACACACACACACGTGCTGTACATTTAGCGATATGCATACTGATTCGCAAGCCCATAAACACATGCCTTTGTGTGTCTGGCATCCGCACATGTATGTACTATATGTATACTATACTATACACACACACACACACACACACACACACACACACACACACACACACACACACACACACACACACACACACACACACACACACACACACACACACACACACACACACAGACTCTATACTGTATAGTATGCATACTGCACACATGCATATCATCACTGCCGGGCAGAAACCTCGTATCTCCAAGTTTCAAATGTGTACATGTTTTCGCAAAGCAAAGCCCTGCTTCATCATACAAGGCCGTCGCACAAAAGTAGTGAAAACAGCAGATCTACAAGCACACAACGCCTCGCGGTGTAGATCGGCTGTTTTCACTAGTTCAAATCATTTTTAAAATGATAAATGCAAAACGAACGGTTTTGGACATACAAGGTTTCCACCCGACAACGACGATATACATTTCCATGCTGTACACGCAGACACGCACACAGTTCCTGAGGCCCAGGCCCACAGATAGATGTGCTCTGGCACACGGTGTAGTTTGGGCCAGTGTAAATCACACCACAGCTACACTGCTGTCCACCTCTGCTATGATGAACGGGCCAACTCTCATGCCAGGCTCTGATTCCCAGGAGGCCTACTAAAACCAGAGCAGAGCACAACATTGCAATTCCAACTGTTTTTGAACTAAAGTGATATTTCGCTTTGCTAGAAATATTTGTGAACATAATGTTACAATGGTAACGATAAAATATTTTTTACACACCATCGTGAAAGGCCAACCGTAATTGCCTAGTAATTAGTCCTTTCAAACTTATAGTCTTCAGTTAGAAAACTTAAAAAAATGAAAGCAAACATAAAGTTGGAAGGTGTAATACATGTTATACATACATAATAGATTTTCCAGAAGCTGTTCTGGAGCACATTACTGTTAATTCACCTTGCTTTGCATGGATTCCTGCTTAAGCTGACCAACACCATGTCCTTTGGGGCAACCCTCCCCTTCCTCCCCTGTCGGTATGTCTCGTCCTGGTTTGAGTCCGGCCGGGAGGCAGCGCAGTACTGCAGGGGGTAAAGGGAGAGAGAAGTGGACAGGGAAGGAAGGGACGAGCAGAAGCATGGTTGAGTTAATGGTCTTGCATCTTCCTGGCAGCATGTCAATAATAGCTCTGATCACATTAAGTAAAGAGTCCATTAGCTTATTCTTTTTCCTCCCTGCGCACTCTTTCCTCCTTCCCCTGTAGAGGGAAATGACACAGGAGTACAGTAGAGACACGTACCTCTAACCCTCAACACCAAAATAGATGTAAATAAAATGACTCAAGGTCTAGCTATTAAAGAGTTGTCTATTTGTTAATGCAACATGTGTAGGATTTTAATTCTGTACCAGGTGATAATGGTTCAGAACAGTCAGGGGGACAAATAGATTTGAATTAAAATAACTGCTGTAGCTTTTCAACAACATATTTGTACACTAGAGTCACATATCATCACTGTCTGGCAGAAACCTTGTACCGTATCTCCAAGTTTGAAATGTGTACGTTTTTTGTGTAAGTAAAGCCCGGCTTCATCATACAAGGCTGTCGCACAAAAGTAGTGAAAACAGACGATCTACAAGCACACAATGCCTTGTGGTGCGAGGCGTTGTGTGCTTCTAGATCTGCTGTTTTCACTAGTTTAGTTCATTTTTAAAATGATAAATACAAAACGAACGGTCTTGGACTTGATTTCCACCCGACAACGACAGTATAGTAATGCACAGTATGTGTACATATCGGCTAGTTTTATTTGCTGATGGCCTAATAAATAAATAAATACCCTCCTTCGTAAGGTTGAAAATGCAACATAATAGTAAGTAACATATCACATAATTGTCCCAGCTTTACTTATTCGGAACCAGGGCAGTACATAATCATCAAAGACCAAGTCTATTTCCTGACTCCGGGCTGATACTGTGTGTTACGTTACGTGTTAGGGTTGATGTGTGTTCGGGGGTCGGCATTACACTGAAAAGGGAGCGCAGGAACGACAGATACATGGGTGCACAACACAAACACGCAACCACGCAGCCAAAGAGCAAATTGTGAGCATATGTTAATGCACACTTTTTTTCTCTCTCTCTCTCTCCTGCCGTCGGCCTCCAGCCAAAATAGTAATCAAGACAAAGGAGATGTGATAGAAACAAAGAAGAAAAGGAGGTTGTCACACCAATGCCTCCCTCCCCTCCCTTCCCCTCCCTTCCCCTCCCCTCCCCTCCCCTCCCACACTGCTGGACAGACAGACAGACCATTTCTCAGCCGCCTCACTGCTCTCTCCGTTGGCCCTGGAGGAGGGAGAGCACAACAGCGGCCTCCACATCTGTCTCCCAGGCCCCCGACTAGACCCTGGCTGCCGCATCCAAACCCCGAGCAGATCACACGAATCATCCTCAATTAAGCCTCGAATACCGGGAACGCACGCCCGAGTCGCGTTTCGATTTGAACCACTTTAACCGTTATTTTGTGCTTTAACTGTTGAAAAATAGCAGATATACAAGCTCTCAGTGCCGCACTGCGAGCTTGTAGATCTGCTATTTTTGAAAAAAATCGTGAAAATGTGTGCACATTTTTCAATATATATTTTTCAAAGCAAACTTTTGTAACTCAAATCTCTGCTTCTGGGGGGTCCCTGGAACAACATATTTTGAGATGGGTATCTGTGGCCAAATACCTGTCATTTTGGGGGTCCTTGACATGAAAAGGTTTGAGAACCACTGATTTAGAGGAAGGATTTAGAAGTCGGGTCAAAGATCGGGTCAAAGATATTCAAAGACTTGCACAATTTTTTCAAAAATAGCAGATATCGAGTGCCATGCTGCGAGCTTGTAGATCTGCTATCTTTCAACAGTTAAAACATAAAATATGGTTTAAGTGGTTAAAATCGAACGCGACTCGGGCGCGTTCCAGGTATTTGAGGGTTAATGTGAACCATCAGGCAGACACCCCCCCCCACACACACACACACTAGCCCTTTCACTGCTCCTATCACTCTCTCCCCTCCTCCTCCCTCCCCTCACCCCCGGGTTCTCTGAGGCGTCCCCCTTGGTCACGTACTGAGTCCGCCGGGTTTGTTCTGTTCTCGTTTTGCGTTGACCATCGCGGCCACGGTTCCTTTGGCGCGGTCGGGGCAAGGCCAGGCTGACGTTACCACAGACAGCTTGTGAAAAGAGACAGCGTAATCGATGGATCAGGCCCCAGGGGTCCGGACGGTGCTCACACTGAGGGTGTGTGTGTGTGTGTGCGTGCGTGCATGTGTGTGTGTTCGCGCGCGCGTGTGTGTGTGTGTGCATGTGTGGAGGTTCTGATCTCAGACCGCAGGCTTGACTCTTTGCTCCGCTGAGGCGGCGCACCCACCGGGGGCCCAAAATGGCTTCCATGTGCCGCCCCACATCTGCACCTCTGCTGGGCTGTGGCCAAAGGACTGTCCTTTCCTCTTTGAAAGATGCACTGGGACAGATTTAAAACAAAAGGAGAGAGCGAGGGGAGAGGGGGTGAACCGGAGGTTATATGAGACACTTTCTTTATTCACGGCAGGGCTGTTTTTCACAAAAGCAGGTAGAGAGAGCGAGAGAGAGAGAGAGAGAAAAAGAGACAAGAACATGGCAAAAAATAGAAGCGGAGAAGTGTTTACCAAGAGCCACCTGGACATTAGGGAGCGCCAGATTGTGACTCACCCTTTTGCGTTAAAGCCCTCTATAACAACCCTCTGACCCCCCCACACACACACCTTTGCAGTCTTCTTGCTATAAATCTACTCTCCAGTCGATTAGTGTGCCCGTAGCAACAACTGACACAGGGTCATGAATTTTTAACCAAAGCCTTGAGTTAAATCAGGTTGAAGAGGTGAAGGCAGGGCTATCTGGTGGGCTAGTTGGTTGATCAGCGGTGTCTGGCCCTGGTAAAATAGGCCTGTGGCCTCATCGCATTCACTCACACCGTGAGCCTCCGCAATCACCACTCTTGTCTGGCACTGATGAGCGTAATATTGACCAAGATGAGGGCCCCTTTGCGCGGTTGTTAATTAAATAACAGAGAAGGAATCAAGCCTAGATAGATCTGGTCCATGTTGTAATAAGGAATATGAGGGAGCACAGAGGGCCATGTGTGGACTTTATTGAATCACCTGTGTTTTCCAAGTCTGCCCTTTTTTTCCTTTTTTCTTTTTTTTTAAGAGGGAGTACTGGCTTTATATGGAAAACAGGATTCACTGAATCTGGCTTGTGCGGCTCCAGATGAGACCTTTCTCTTCAGCCAGACTCTGAAAAAAGCGTACTTTTATCATTCTTTACTGAATTTAGAGGCTCCTGGCCATCACTATACAAGGGCTGTTGTACTCTGATGTATGTTGTATAATAATTACATCACTATTTACTCTATTTACAAAATTGAGAGACAGGTCCATGCTTTGCGACATGGGGATATACAGTATCTAATGATTTAAATCCCAGTGCTTCATGTTCTGTCACATAATAGTAACTGTTGTAACAAGAACAAATACAGAAGATATTGACTTACTGAACACTGAATTACAACTCGGCTACTGCAGACGAGACACTGCCATAGCTAACTTCTAAAGCGAACACGCTACCTCCCATGTCCGCGTCACAACCAAAAGTAGATGCTTCTTTTGAAGTACAAGCGCGAGAACACGGTATTTACCGTGATCACAGGGCGCTAATTTTAACCTCAGCAGCTTCTTACAAATGTCCTCCACCCACGTCTGTAGCTTATCAACTCCCCCGCGGTCCATCACAGCAGAAGAAGTGGAGAGATGGTTGTTCACACATGACCCGTGACCTGCCACTGGGGAGCCAGCCAACGGGAGAGGGGGTCTAAAAGGGCCATGGGAGCTCTGGGCCCTCTGAAGTGATGGCTCCAGGCGATGGGCTTTGTGTTGAACCCCAAGCTCCCGCAACCCCACCCCAGCCCTGTGCCCCCTCTCTCTCTCGCCACTAGCCATCCTGCATTATTCATAGCGCCAGGAGATGGGAGGAGAGAGACACAGAGGGAGGAATAT
>NC_137812.1:52691820-52696820 GCF_963921795.1 Nannobrachium achirus
GCCGTGCAGTATGAAATAATAGTGCCCAGACCTCAAATTTAAAGTTATACCTCGAGGCAAAGACTCTGGAGCGCACACAGAATGAAAGTGTAAAATGTTTTTTAATGTATATTTAACAACAAATGCCCCAGTGACTATTGATGTTTGGTCTCAGAAGGTCTGCTTCTCCAGTATATCTGAGGGCGTGATGTGAAACCACTCAACAACCCCCTGCCTCCTCTCTCTCTCTGTCTTTCACTTTATTCTGATTTTCTTTGCTCTACTCTTCCTCTGTATCTCCTCCATTCTATCTCCCCTTCTCTCTCTCTTTTAAACATTTATCGTCTGTTTTTTCCATTCAGGCCCTTTGTGCTTTGTGATGTTGGTTTTCCACAGCTTTTTATTCATAAGAATTGCCATTTATCTTTTATTGGTCCTAGCAGACAAGGAGCGTCCATGAAATGTTACCATAATTGTCACTACTCGTCTCACTCCCTTGATGTCACTTGCGTCTGGTCCCACAGGACGCTTGTGTCAACAGTAGTATTAAACACAGATTAGACAAATCTTTCATCGTCTCGCTCTTTCTATCTTTCACTCTCCCTTTGTTCTATCTCTCTCACTTTCACACAAATACACAGACCATAGAGGCAGCAGCTGTATGTGTAACTACCTGGATTTGAACCCTGGTCTCCCGTATGGGAAACAAAACCTCTGCTGCTCATCCCAAAGGAATCCCCTCTGGCCATGGGAGATATTAGTCTTCTGGTCTTCATGTTATCAGTACTGCTTGAAGTCGTTGGGAACACTGGGTTCATGCAAGGTGACAAAAGCACTGGGTCAAGTATTCTGTACATCATCAAAGTTAGGAGCTCAACCGCAAATCTAGCATTTGGGCCGTGCCAAGATTCTTTTCCCAGAATTCCTTGCCATGTCTTGGTGTTTGGCAATGTGCAGATTTTGCAAGGGAGTCTGGGCGTTTTACTTTTCAGCGGTTAATAGCACCATCTCCAAAAAAACACACTATAGCCAAGGAAACGGCTCCTTTTGGAATAACGCTCCAAGAGTCTCCCATTGGAGCAATCCCGTTCCTCTCAGGATGGAAAGTAGTTTCCCACGCTTCCCAGGGTCTACAAAAGTCCAGGATTATGAAACTCCATGGCTCATGTAAAATATCTACTCCTGACATTCACTTCATTACATCCTTGGCCCCGACTCCCTCTCTCTCTCTCTCCTCTTGGGCAGACATGGTGAAATGCAAGCACATGCATTTTCAGTTGACACAGTCCCTGGTGACAAAGTACAGCTTCATTAATATTTAATCTGACAGAAGATATGCATCCTGTAAACCTCATTAACATAACGCACGGTAAATACCGCTCCACAGCCAGCTTAACCCTGCAAGGCCCAGCGTTGCTTTTTGGCAACGTTTTTTAAATCATTTTTTTAAAAATGTTATAATTACGGTAGTTTTCCTGTTCTTTTTTCACATTAACATCACCATTAAATCCTATTGTTTAGTATTACAATGCCATTGGCCACGATATTTGCATATAAATACCCCCCACAGAGAATGACATTCACACTTCCCAGAGAAGTTGAAATTCCAGCTTCTGGACGAACAACATCTCACTTTTTAATTGAAGCTATTCCTCACTAAAACATAAGTAAAATGCCTGTAATATTGTTTTTCGTGATCCTTAGAATGTCTAGAACATGTACATATTTTATTATTGTGAAAAATATCCCCAAAATGCAAATTAGAACATGATTTATGATTTATGATTTATGGCTATAAAACCTTACAAAAACATTTTTATGTGATTAGGACTCCTACAACACCATCTGATTTTTTTTAATTTTTTTGGGCCAGTAGAAATTAATTCGGGCCTTGCAGGGTTAATGAGAGGAAAGCGAGCTCAGTGTCACCTCGAAGGCGTCTTCAAAGACGACCTTAAATAAACATGAGTTTTCTTATTTGAATGTCCAACACTATTCCCTCACACGGTACACTGCAAGCCTGCCTTGCTGCTCCCTGGAGGATTACATTACCTCTGAGATGTAAACGCGCACTAAGAGAAATGCTTGCCAACCGAGGTGCAATTAGTGGCTCACGTTAATTATCCTATTATTTCCCTTAACGACTGACGCTGGATGTAAATATTAGAGGGGACTGTGTGCGTGTATGGAGGGAGTCTCAGCAAGAGTTCACATCTTTTAGAGAGGCTGTTTTTGTTAAAGAGTCTCACAGCAAGTAGATCAACAGCATCGTCCCCACAATGTAGAAATTTCGCTGAGACCCGTTAATAGCCCCCACCCTGGTGGTCTCAATTTGTTTGCTTTAGACTCAATTAATCTCTCACCCGCTCTCATCGCTTTGTAGCTAATGACTGCATTTGCATGGCTGAATAATAGCTTAAAGTGGACGACGAGAGATAGGAAAACAGTGGGACAGTGGGAGGGAGTATTTTGACAAAGTTCTATTATTCACTGTCGCTCCAGGGCCCCCTGAATTTCATGAGCAGAAACCCCATCCCTCCCTCCCCCACCTCCCTATTGACCACAGTGATTATGCACAATCAATGATGTTTTTTTGTGTGTTTGTCTTCTGTCTTGTCTCCTCTCTTGGGCCTCCAGGATACTGCAGGCAAGGTGCTGGACCGCTGGACCATCATGTCCCGGGAAGAAGAGATCATCACCCTGCAGCAGTACCTCCGCTTCGGCGAAACCAAGTCCATCGTTGAGCTGATGGCCATTCAGGAGAAGGAAGGCCAGGCGGTCACGGTTCCTTCCTCCAAGACAGATTCCGGGATCAGGACATTCATTGAAAGCAACAATTCAACCCGCAGCCCGGGGCTGCTGACACATCTGGAGAACAGCAGCCCCTCCAGCATTCACCACTTCGAGAACATCCCCAACAGCCTAGCCTTCCTTCTACCCTTCCAGTACATCAATCCAGTATCTGCCCCCATGCTGGGCCTGCCTCCCAATGGACTTCCGATGGAGCAGTCTGCTCTGCGGCTCCGCGAGCCAAGCTTGCCTAACCAGAGTGAGCAGATAGACACTAGTGATTCTGAAGTGTCCCTTTCACCTTTCCGCCAGAGTCCCAGCCGCGGGGCCATCGGGCCCATGAACAACATTGAGCCCAAGTCGGAGCCAAGCAACCGAGCATCGCCCATCTCACCAACACCTTCAGCTCATCAGGCCCAACAGGGACAGACGCAGCTGGAGCGGCAGCAGCAGCAGCAGCCACCACAGATTCCACCGCAGACCCACAATCAACCTCAGCCCAACAGCATGAACGACCACCAGGTCCACCACCACTTTGTGAAGCACGAGCAGTCCAAGGCCATAACACACTCCTCCTTCTCCTCCAAAATGCACCGCATGCGCCGCATGGGGGCCACCTCCCGCAAGGGCCGCGTCTGCTGTAACTCTTGTGGAAAGACCTTCTATGACAAAGGCACCCTGAAGATCCACTATAATGCTGTACACTTGAAGATCAAGCACCGTTGCACCATTGAAGGCTGCAACATGGTCTTCAGCTCGCTGCGCAGCCGCAACCGCCACAGTGCCAACCCCAACCCCCGCCTACACATGCCCATGCTGCGCAACAACCGAGACAAAGACCTCATCCGCTCCAACCCCGGTACACCAGTCATATCCAGCTCCAAGAGTTGTGGGTTCTCCCTCACCAGCCCGGGGAGGCCACCCCTGGGCTTCACCACTCCACCGCTGGATCCCATGATCCACTCGCCCCTGCAGAGTCCCCTGGTGTTCCCCTCCTTGAAGTCGGTGCAGCCAGTCCAGCCGGTGCCCCCGTTCTACCGCACGCTGCTATCACCCGCAGACCTGGTCAGCCCTCCGGTGTCACTGCCTACCAGCCCCATCCTGCCTACCACCACCAACAGTACCTCTATGATGGAGCACCAGCAGCACATCCTGGCCGCTGCATCCTTAGCCTCCCACAACAACAACAACCACCACAATCACATGTCTGAACACGGGCCCATGTCGCACCGCCTGCCCACCCCGAGCACCAACCAACAAGAACCCACCACTGCTACCAGTGACCCCACCCCCAAGAAGAAGCCACGCAAGTCCAGCATGCCAGTGAAGATTGAGAAGGAGGTGATCGATGTGGCAGACGAGTACGAGGACAAAGACGAGGATGAAGATGACGACTGTCACCATCACCACCACCACCCCTCGTCCCTTCTCCACAACAACATCAAGATGAACGGAAACTGCAACAGCAACAACAACAACAATGGCGGCGGCAGCAGCGGGAACCACAGTGGTGGCAGTGGGCACCAGTCCCCCTCCCAGGACGAGATGAGCCCTGGCCTGACCATGCGAGGCATGATGAGGCACAGCGAGGACGAGTGCCGGGACGGCCCCCCGGGCAACGAGGGCAGGGTCGGTGGGAACGACCTCCGAGGCTCCAGCGAGATCCGGTGCATGGGCAGCTTCACCTCGGAAGACCAGGACCACGAGAGGGACTTTGAGAACGAGTCCGAGACCTCCGACTCCAAGATGTTCTACCGGGACGAGATGATGGAGGTGGACGAACAGCGGCAGAAACTCAGCAGGTGTAGAGGCGAGCTGGACAAGGAGCAGGAGGAGGAGGAGGAGGGGGCCCGAGAGGAGGCTATGCAGCTGAGGAAGGAGATGGAGGACAAGAGCCGCTCCTCGCCCTCCCCTCACCAGCCACCCATCAAGATCAAGGAGGAGCTCAACGACCCCACCTATGACATGTTTTGCATGAGCCAGTACGGCCTCTACAACGGAGGCATGGCGGCGGCCGCGGCAGCGGCCGCCAGCATGGCCGCCCTGCACGAGAGCTTCATCTCCTCCATGGCGTACGGCGCCAGCCCTCCCAAGTTCCCCTCCTCGCACTCGCCGGAGGGGGACCTGTGCTCGAGCCCTGACCCCAAGATCTGCTACGTGTGCAAGAAAAGCTTCAAGAGCTCCTACAGCGTCAAACTCCATTACAAGAACGTGCACCTCAAGGAGATGCA
>NC_137812.1:52699320-52711820 GCF_963921795.1 Nannobrachium achirus
AGTAGATAGCAGTAGCCTGCTCCTTATCGTGGCATTCAAAGGGTAAGAGATCTACATAGAATATTCATGGTGTGAATTAGAGTGACACAAATTTAAGAGCACGGCAAAAACAATCAAGGGAAAGGCTAAACATTACACAGGGAAATTTGCCAGTGGTAATCACATGACCCCTAACTTGCTCTTAATGGTAAGGGTGAATCACAGTGACTGAGAATCCCCCCCTTACAACTGTCAACACTATGATACAAATTTAGCCATTTG
Source organism: Nannobrachium achirus (assembly GCF_963921795.1). NCBI lineage: Eukaryota > Metazoa > Chordata > Actinopteri > Myctophiformes > Myctophidae > Nannobrachium > Nannobrachium achirus. Next base: position 52,699,582 of record NC_137812.1, read on the forward strand.
TTTCTTTTTTATTGGAGGGCTCTGACATAAGCGCTCTTTGCTTGTGTTAGCATAAGCTGCCATGACCCCTTAAAGGCCTTTAAGGAAACACTTAAACACAGCGCTGACTTACAGTACAGTCACGGATTGCTGTTCAAGGAGAAAAGTGGGTATACTGTTAGGTTTCAGAGTTGTAATTATAGAGCTGTAAGGTTTATCCTCCTCCCTGGATCAAGGTCTACATTGTCCCCAAAAACATCAATGTGGTGAAGAGCAGGCCTTAGAATACACAAAACATGTACACAGTAACGCACATACACATTACTGTGTATTTACATTCTGCATTTGATACATCTAGCTGAAGCTTTTATACAGAGCAACTTAACATGTGTGACAGCAGAGTAAGATTCAGTTCCTGTTTCATTTTTCCTCCCTTATTGAAACAAGGGTGAAATTAGAGCCATCGAAATGCTTTGTTTCAAGGATGAAAAAACAAACTAAATGCTTCAACGTAAACCCATCTGTCACTGGTAAAGACATCGAGGTCACAAAAATGGAAAACCTAACTGTGGATAATCGTATTTTGATTACGCTAAATTGAATTAAACTTTGGATCTGCGACAGCGTACCGTATATACTGTAGTGGGGAGAGGACAACTGCCATTGCCATGACCATAATGCATCTTTGAGGGGACTTCATATGTGGCGTGTAGTTTTTTTTTCTCTAGACAGACCCGGCAACACTCTATATTGTTTCCATACTTTAGTGTGGTGATGGAGTTACATTCCTGGTAGCATATGGGACATATTACTGTGCTGCTGGTCTTTTTGGATCAAATGGGAAGCAAAACAACAGCAGAGACAGAAGGGCACTGCAGTGCTAGAGGAATTCTGGGGGTTTTCAGGCCCAGCCAGTGGTCCGGCCAAGCTCTCATCAAATGTGTCCCTGGATAATCCTATAACTACATAATGTATGTTTGAGTGTAATGGTAGTGGTAACATGGGGAAATAATTTGGTCATTTTCATAAGAGACAGTTTTTTTCTTCTTTCCTGATAACGTTATGCACTTTGAAATTGCAAAATGGCACAACTGAAGCAAATTGCACAAAATGAAGCTGAGCTAGTTTCAAATTGTATTATCGGTAAATATCAGGGGAGATTGTCCACTTCTTTCTGGTTTTTACAAACTGCTGATGATTTGGCAAAAAAAGAAAACGCAATGACTAATCAAAATCACAACGATATACAGACTTTCAAGGGATGTTTAACGACAGAATAGTGAGATGTGTTTTCTTTATAAAAAGTGGAAGATGAACGAAATGGCTGATTAGAAAACCACCCCGGGAGCTCAGTCCGAACAATGAATACCTACGCTTATCGGAGTAGCCTGTCGACTCAGTTTGAGTGACATCACAAAGGAGTGTCGGCGCGCCCATAAACAGAGGCTCCAAAGTGAATACGAATATGAGGACATATTATTGGTGTGCTGTGCCTCGTCGGTAAATGAGGGAAAAACAACTGAGACAATGACATCGTCGGAGTGGGACACACATGGCAAATGTGATGACACAGCTAAAGATCAAAATCAATCGTCTCGGGTCCATTATGTTAATGAGACCAGAGTAAACAGCGGATCACACACACACACGCACACGCGCACACGCACACGCACACACACACACACACACACACACACACACACACACACACACACACACACACACAGCTGAGGATAATCTAATGCGGCCTACAGCAAACCACACAGGCACGTGTGTGTGTGTGTGTGTGTGTGTGTGCGCGTGTGTGCGTGCACGTGTGGCAGCACAGTGGGGTGTTCCCCCCTAGCCCCCAGGCTGCCTGCAGCACAGAGGTAAATGATTGCATATTTATTGTGGGGAGCGAGCAGCGGTCGTCAGCAGCAGCCACAGCAGCCCTGAAGAAGCCTCGTGATTAACTGGTGGAAAGGCGAGCGTACCAGTAATCATGGCCGTTATTAGCCTCATTAATCATATTTTCCAAATCAGTCGCACGACTTTCTTTCACTTATCCCCCTTTTTATCACACTCTTCTTTTAAAAGCCTTCCTTCCACCACTGCAACTTTCATGCGTTGCCGTGGTGGCCGGCAGCCCTCTTTCACTTCTTTAGGTCTTTTTCCTGGTTCCCACAGTGCACTGGGGTGTGCGCACGCAGCTCGCCATCCCCGCACACGGGCCACGCGCGCAGGGAGAGAGAGTGAAGGTTAATTATGTTGGAGAGTCTCTTTCCTCCTCCTCTCCTCCCTTCCTTCTCACTCTTTTTCCTCTCTCGCTGCCTCCCGTCTCCCTCGTTCCCCTCACAGCATGCGGGACCGGCGCTGCTCCCTTCGCAAGCCGCTCTTTGCTTTGCCTCTCATAAACAAAGAGCCCATCGCTTATGTAGAGGGAATATATTAATGGAAAGCCACGCATAGCAGATCAAAATGTCCACCGATTACAAAGTGCGCCTTCTTTCGCTGCAGATAATGCTTTTTGTCTTTTTTTTTGACAGTTTCCTTGTGATGTGTTTGGTTGTGCGTTTGGACTTATCCTACATTTAGATATTTAGCTGTAGACACTAAATAAGACAATGCATTATAAATAGAGGCTATGATATCAGTGAGGGAAACCATGTCAAGTTAACGTTGTAAATAATTTAATTATCTTTTATGATGAAGTTCCAATATCTAACTATATTTGAAAAGAGAGGAGGACAAATCAACAAATGAATTCCCATAATACAATTAAATTAAATGTGAATGTGGTCCCTGTTGAAGTATAGTGGATCAATTAAGTTTTTAATTATTACATCCTATTATTATAAATACAGATTTTCTTATACCCACATGGGTAAAAAAATTAAAATAAATCTCTTCATCACCACTCTCAGACAGTGTAATTATTTCTCATGCGGTGCTTGTGCAGCACAAGGAGACGATGCAGTGTGGACAATCTGAGGAGTGACGGAGAATGATAAATGTTAGCCAAACTCTCTTGTCCTCCCACTTCCCAGACAAACCTCATAACACACACAGCCCAAATGACAGGAAAGACAAAGAACCACCGCCTCCCCTCTCATTTACGCATTAGGACTCATTTAGTCAACACACACACGCACACGCACACGCACACACACACACACACACACACACACACACACACACACACACACACACACACACACAGTAAAATCCTCAATGTAACTCTGAAGAGTGTAACAATTGACCCAATTTTTACCTTCTCAGTTAAATTTATACTAAACATTTTATATTTACTTGCATGCAGGCTCATGCACAGATATACAGTACGTCCATCCATCTACGCATGTACACACATCTTGAATTGTACACATGCATACACAACTGCACATGCATTTACTAGGATCTGCACAAACACACTAGCAAGTTTGCATGCATGATTGTGCAGACACACACACACACACACACGCACGCACGCACGCACGCACACGCACACGCACACACACACACACACACACACACACACACACACATGCACATGCGCGCACGCAAACACACTCTATCTCTCTCACACACACACACACACACACACACACACACACACACACACACACGCACACGCACACGCACACACACACACACAAACAGGAGCCAGGGCCATCACCGGAACCTAAAGATGATTAACGGCGGTCGGGACAGGCACGCGCTCGCGCTGCCTCCTCTGCACTGACAAAAATGGCATCTCCCGAGGCCTCCCCCGTCTTCTGGGCGAAGATGAGACCGTCAAAATTGGTTTGCCAGCCACATTACCGGCCAATGGGGAGGCGGTAGGGAGGTGGAGGAGGGAGAGGGGAAGGGGATAGGGGGGAGGTGTACTTTGAGGCGTTGGTTTGGGGCTGCAAACATGGAGTGTACTGAGATGAAGCCACGCAGGTAGACAGAGGGAAAGGGATTAGGGCTGTCACAATTATGACATAATCGTCTAATCGCAATTATTTGAGGTAATCGCCATTATTTTTGCATAATCGTCACAATCGTTTCCACGTTGAGAAATGTTCAAAAAGTAGTGGAAATAGCCGATCTACAAGCTCACAACGCGTCGCGATGCGACGCGTTGTGAGCTTGTAGATCGGCTATTTCCACTAGCAATGTTTCTTTTTTTTAAGTATAATATTGTCAAATATGTCAGTCATTTCATTTAAGTTATGTGTCATATCTGCCATGTGCAACTTCAAAGCCTAAAAGCCAAACAGAAATGTAATTGTCAACAACAAATACACAATTAAATCGTTAATCGCAATTATTTTGGTGACAATGAATCGTCATGTAAAATGTTATAATTGTGACAGCTCTAAAAGGGATAGTGGGCCAGAGAGGCTGATAAATAAAGGGATAAGGCATCTTTTGTACTTTTGACTCCAGTGCCATTCTGGGAAGGGACTCTCTAGATTTTCACTGTTTCTGAAAATGTCTGAAAATGTTTGAAAATGTCAATACAGCAATGCATTGATATTTAAATCTTCATTTTACTTTAGTTGGTTACTTTGTCCACCACTGATTACAGTGATAGAAAGTCACTTCCATCACAAGTGGTGAATATTCAAATACTTAATAGTGACTTTACTTCATCACCTTATTCCAGTCTTCTAACTTGTTCTAGACCTGCTGAAAATGTATATCTCCCTGACAAACAATATACTTGCATTGTGCTGTGTACCTACACCGTCATTTCCAAACAATGGCAGTTACACATTTATAATCCTTTGATATCTTGATTTTTTTCCATTTATAAATTGTCATTGTCACATTGAAAAAAATGTACAAGATGAGCGTATAGTTGTGAGTGATGTGAATATCTTTCCATTTAGACGTGGTACAGTAGAACAGGTTATGCATTTATGTTTTAGTGTCTTGTTTTAAACGGTACAGTAGACGTAGCACAGGGAACTTAACTGCATGGCATTTAGCATGTCTGACTTTAACATCTTGAGACCTGTAAGTAGCCATGGCAACCTAGAGCTTATTAGCAGTGTGAAGGTGTTGTTATAGCGATGGAAGACATTGTTGCAATGGACCCGCCTACCTGAGCATCAAGTACAGCATCCCGCACCTTTCACATTGACACTGTCATGTAACGAAGTGGTTCTCAACCTTTTCGAGCTGTGACCCCCAAAATAATCCTATTTAACTGGGGACCCCCCCACCCTGATGAGCACTAAGAGCTGAGGCATTACATTTACTATTTTCACAATTTCGGCCTCTAATATTAGACAATTTGGCCAAGGTTTTAGAGGTATTAATAAGTTCTTAAATTGTCACTTTATGAAATGTACAGATACCCTCTATACACTTACACCTTATCTTGGTTTCTTTACTGTTGAGAGAGAAAACAATGTTGCACATCAAGCTAATCATCTGGGGACCCCCCAAAATATTTTGGCGACCCCCCTGGGGGTCCCGACCCATAGGTTGAGAACCACTGATGTAACGCACACCTAAGCCCGTTAGTTGGTTATCACTGCTAATAAAATGTAAAATGTAACATTTACACCATTCACTAGCTTTAAATAATCCTGGCCTTTCTCAGACCAAACGCCAACACATATATTCTGACCAGACACTGCCACAGATACTGAATCACGACTCCCATATTTTAGCCATAAGCTAACGCACATATGGGTGCAACTGCACTATCAAAGGATAAAAGAACAAAGGATTTATATAGTCTTTTTGATCCAAGTCCCACAGTATGGAAGTAGTATATTTTCTATCTTTTGCACGCTCACGCGCACACACACGCACGCGCACACACACGCAGGCACACACACACACACACACACACACACACACACACACACACACACACACACACACACACACACACACACACACACACACATACACACACACACACACACGCGCGCGCACACACGCTCCGTGTGCGAACAATGACAGCCACGGCCAATCGATTTGCCACGCTCGCTCTCCCCCTCGGTGCTGACGATGCTCGAGTGGACGGGCTCCTGGTTGCCTGGTTCATAGAAAAGGGTCCCTCAAATGAATGTATGTTTACCTCTTGCAGGAGAATGTCGGATAGGGAAGTAAATAATTAAAGGAGAGGGACCCTTTTTGACTGCATCAACCCTGCCACTGCTGGTAAGCTCTACAATACATTCTGACTCCATTTGATTTTGATTTTATTTTATTTTTTTAATTTTGCCCGTCCTTCCAAGGACTGACCCTCTTCTTTTTCTTTTTTTTTTAAAACACACACATGTGCCCCCCCTGCATGGAAAAATACGCACACAAAAAACACTGGGTGTTTTCTGCTTTCTATGATTTCATTTAAAGTTCTGACCCTCATATATGAAAGGAGATGGGCGGGGCCTTATGTGAATGGTCATTCCTGACACCAGTCATTAGTCGCTTAAAGTTGTCTTTGTGTGCATATTATTATTTTTGTGTCACTGTGTGCTGTGGGTCTCCCTCTTTTCCTTTAGTTTGAATTGGCAGCTGTGAAATTGGAGTGGAAAACGCATCGAGTTCGGCTTGTCAGGCCCATTTCACTTCACATCCTCCGAGCATGGCTTGTACGCTAACCCCAAATAACTAACAGCATTGTGGCGTTTAGCATGGCACTTGTTACTGTACATAGCTCTGGTTTCTTTTATTTCATCGGCTGTGACGCATTATGGTATACTACTACTGCTTGTCTTGTGTTTGGGGAAAGGGGAAAAAAGGCTGTCTTTATTAAAGCCAGGACTACAAGGATGATCTGTTCACGGTATGGGCAGTGATGCTCGATTAAGCCACCTCCAATAGGGAGCCAATGCGATAATGCTGTCAGGGCCCGGCGCTAATATGCTATCCAGTTCCCCTCGATTATCACATTACCACAGCTCGAATCAATTGATAAACTCCCATTCAATATGGTGGAGTATTTAATTGAGTCAGAGTCTATTGGATTTGAGACAGGGCTGTGCAGGGCAGACATGCTGACAGTGGTAAACACACTAGCAGGATGCTCTCTTTCTCTCCATGTTAGTGTGTTGTGCTCCAGTCGGGTCGGGAGAGCTGCAGGATAGAGTTCCATCTGTGTGCGAGACTCTCAGGGTAGTTACTCCGCATAGTTACAGTAGTTAAAGTTACAAGCACTTCCTGGATAGAGGTTTTTAGTCAGGTTGACTGAATTAGCCCACACTACCAAAACTGTGAGATGACAAAATATATATCATCATTGTCGGGTGAAAACTAAAAATGATTTAAAATAGTGAAAATAGCCGATCTACAAAGATCTATTTTCACTAGCTTTGTATGATGAAGCAGGGCTTTACTTAAAACATAACACATTTGAAACTTGGAGATACAAGGTTTCTGTCAGACAGTGGCAATATATTAATATTAAATAGCATGCCTTGTTTTATTGACAGGTGCTGTTCATTCATAAAATATGATTTGTTTTTGTTTTTGCTTATTATTATTATGCAAATTCATGTTGCTGTCTCCATAGACATCCATATTACCTGACATACAACCATCTGACGTTCAACTATATGTGTTTTCTCCCAACGCGGCAGGCACAGCTCCAACATTAACCTGCACCGTAAACTGCTGACCAAAGAGCTGGATGACATTGTCCTCGACCCCCAACTCACGCCCCTGCCCAAGGACCTGCGAGCCGAGTTCCTGGCCAAAATCTATGCCGGGCACCAGCACCACCTGGGCACCAGCCTGGACGCGCTGGCCGGAGTGGGCATCGTTGGTGCCGGCCTGGGCGGAATGACCAACCCCATCACTACCAACAACACCTTCGGACTGAACCGCGATGCCAGCTCCCCAGCAAACAACGAATACCCCCACCACCACCACCTACACCACCCTCTTCTCAGCCACCACCAAGACCTCCAGCGGCAGCAGCAGCACCACCAACAACACCACCCACACCACCAACAACACCACCACCAACACACCAACGGTTTCTACCGAGGCCAGCCGGCGGACGACTACATGGTTCTGGACCTGAGCACCACTTCCAGCGTCCAGTCCAGCGGCAGCGTCCACTCCTCCCACGAGTCTGACGAGTGCAGCGACGAGGGCATCCTATTGGATGACCTGGAGGGTGAGGAGGAGGAGGAGGGGGAGGAGGGGGGACACGAGGACGAGGACAGTGAGGGCGAGGACTGCTCGTCCCGGCAGGCCCAGGTAGGGCGCCGGGAGAAAGCCGGGGTGGGCGCGGGAGAGACACGGGGGGAGGGCACGGACCCGTCGCCTTCGCCGGTTCTCCTCTCGTCCAGCGGGGGCGCCACCAACGGCAGCATTGGCGGGATCCTCTGCAACATCTGCCACAAAATGTACAGCAACAAGGGGACCCTGCGCGTGCACTACAAGACTGTGCACTTGCGCGAGATGCACAAGTGCAAGATCCCGGGCTGCAACATGGTGTTCAGCTCTGTGCGAAGCCGCAACCGGCATTCACAGAACCCCAACCTCCACAAAAACATGCCCTTCTCCTCTGTCGTAGACTGAGAGAATGAATGACATTTAGCTCTGTCCCTCCCGCTCGGTCTGACTGCTGGCCCCCTCACCATCCCCCTTCATCCTAACTCCTCCTCCTCCTCTTGACTCCACCCCCTCCCAGGGCCTTCAAATGGAAGCTTCAATGCGTGTATGCCTACTACCCGTTCCCTGTTAAAGTCATTGTTCCACATTTCTAAGACCCCCTCTGAAAATCCAATGACTATAATATGTTTCCAAACAAACAAACAAAAAACAGAGCATTGTGACTTTTGACTTTTCCTTCTTTGGAAGAATAGGATAAGACACTTGATGTGCGTGGAGTACCCTTTATTCCAAACGTTTAAAAAAAATGACTCCACCCTTTTTTTTTCTTTCCATATACCCACTTCTTCTTCCCCTCATTCCTTTAACACTTCTCTCCACTTTTGTTTTAATGTCTCCATCTCCAAAGAATCTATTCAGAATCTTATTTGTGACTTTGCCTGCTAAATTGATAATGTTGAAGAAAAAAAAAGAGAAAAAAAGTGAAACTGTTCTTGTTGTATTTGTGTAATGATAGCTTTTAAAGGAACCCCATCCCCTTTACCAGAGCATGACAAGTTCATTTGTAAATAATGTCCCAAGAGGCTTTTTGGTGTATAACAGTTGTATTGATGGTCGTTCGCTTCTATTTTCTGTTCCCTCTCTCTCTCTCTCTCTCTCTCTCTCTCTCTCTCTCTCTCTCTCTCTCTCTCGTTATTGTTTTTATGTTACAGTAAAGTACAATACTTCCAGCTATAGGCAAGAAAGAGGTAGCATCTTAACTAGCTTGACTCATTTATGTTAGCCTCAAAGACACATTTTAAACCGAGGCAGTAGGATAAAAAAAAGAAAAAAAGAATATCATGTGACTTGTTTTTATCTACTTGTTAGATATTCAGAGGTTGCCGGCATGCTTTTTTGGCTCCTACACTGATATCATTTTCCATTTCTTGCTTTGATTGATTTTTCTTTTCCTTTTTTTGTCGTTTATGTTAATTAGCTTTAGTATACCAATTCGTTTTTTTGCACTTTTGCATCTATACAAGGGGATGTGTAATATTATTATTAACAAGGACTTTTTGCAGTGGTGAGTTTTGGTGCTGTTCGGGGGAGCCATTGATGGCTAACACACCAAGGGAGATGACAGTATGTTCGACATCCCTGTGCCAGGTTCTTTCCTCTCTTTTATTTTGCACGTGCTTAGTTCTTTTTCAAATGCTATGTTATCACAATGGAAAACACACATAGCCATCTTGAACAAAAAAAACAAGATCTCGCCCCATTCTCAAGCCCCCCACTCCCCCATTCCGAGTCAAGTGTCTCCGAGTTCAACATACTTTTATTCCTTTCGGAACGGATCCCGTGCGTGACTGAATATGAACTGCTGTTTTCTATGAACGCAACGTTTTGTTTTGTGCTAAGGAATCTATTCTCTGTTGTCCCTTTTGTTCAAAGGAGTAACTCTGTGTTGGCTACCAGGTACCATCACCGTAATTAGCTCAAAAAAGGTTTAGTGACGAGAACCTTTCTACTGCATGTACTTATTGTGACACGGTCGCACCACGGCTTATCAATGCAAGAGCCGGTGATTGTTTTTTATTTTTATTTTTTTATGTTCTTTGAAATACTCCAAGTAAAGAAATGGGTGTCTTAATGACCATTGATTTGAAAAAAAGAGGATGTAAGAAAAACGAGGTGGGGAAATATAAAGATGAAAAGAAAATAGTCCTTCAACTGTGACCAAAACAAGCATTCACTTAAAAAATGAAAAGGAAATCCTCTAGTATAAGGTTGTACTGTAATTATAGCCCTATTGGATTGATATGATGCACTTGAGTCTTAAATCTTTTCGTCGTTGTCGGGTGAAAACCTTGTATGTCCGAAACCGTTCGTTTTGCATTTTTTTATTTTAAAAATGATTTAAACTAGTGAAAACAGCCGATCTACAATCACATAATGCCTCGCACCACGAGGCGTTGTGTACTTGTAGATGCTGTTTTCACTACTTTTGTGCGACGGCCTTGTATGATGAAGCAGGGCTTTATTTTGTGAAAGAACGTACACATTTGAAACTTGGAGATGCGAGGCTTCCGCCTGACAACGACACTTTGTTGCTGTGATATTTTAGGGTATCGGTTTCCGTTGCTGGGTTGTCAACGACCAGCATGCTCTGTGAAAAGAACAAACATTTCTCTGGCTATCATTTGAAAGCCATTTCAAATTGTGTTCATAACTAAATCTTAAGGTACAAGTATTTCCAGTAACTGGGCAAAGTAGCTAGAGGGGGAAAGGGGGTATTTATTGATGGGTGATGTTATCCTCACACATTTTGTTTTATTGTTTTTTTTTCTTTGTTTTGTTTCTTTGCCCAGAATGAGACAACCTTTTGTAAAAAGGATTTCAAAAAACAACGCAGAATGATTGTTCCTTATTTTGGTGTTAAGCCTGATTTATACTTTGTTGCACGCCAGTGTCGTGCATCAATAATAGCCGATCTATTAGCTCACAACATGTTTGCAGGCTATTTTCAAGTGTGTGACACAATGTACAAAAATCAGGCATTAGCAAAGGCATGTGCTCCTCTTGTCTCATCTCAGAGAGGACGGGAAGAAACGTGTGCAGTGTTACGTGGTGTGCTGTGTACAGTGTTCCAATCCAAACCACTTATATTCATAGCAGTGTTGCAAAATCCCATTTCTACCTTTTAATTGTCTTTAGCCATTTAGTGCACGCACTCTCTCTCTCTCTCTCTCTCTTTGTGTGTGTGTGTGTGTGCGCGCGCGCGCGCGCGTGCGTGCGTGTGTGTGACACACACAGCCACAACCTACGCTGTTATTCTGTAACCCATCGTTGTGTATCATCATCTTTTGTTGTTGTTTTGAGACTCCGCCTACACTTTCTTTTTGGAGAAAGAAAGGGAAAGCGAGAGAGAGAAAGAGGAAGAGAGAAGGAGAGACAGAGAGAGAGAAGGAGAGAGGGAGAAAGCAAGAGTGCAAGGGGTGAGAGAGAGAGAGAGAGAGAGTGTGTGATGGAAAGGTTGCAGAGGTGGAGGGCTGACTACAGAGGAAGGAATGACAGGGAGCATCATTAAAAATGTGCTTCTTCTTCTCCTTTACCTGGAGGCGTCCCTGCCGTTCCCCCTCTCATCTGTCTAATAACTCACTTGTCACTTTGTTACGCTGCCAGACGCCAGAGCTGCTGACAAGACTGTGACAACGGCAGGAAAGACAGAGAGAGAGAGAGAGAAAGAGAGAGAGAGGGAGGGAGAGAGGGGAGGGAGGGAGAGAGGGAGGGAGACAGTCAATTCAGCTTTTAACACTCTATAATTCACTTTGGCTTCATTTATTTAAATTCATTTCAACCACCTAAACCTGGTTTACTTTGTTGCACGTCAAATAATGAAAATAACCAATCGACCAGCTATTTTTCATTGAACGTCCCCCTATTGTTTAGTAACTATTGCCATTATGACATGCACAGTATAGGGATGTTAGGTTTAATTCACTTCCCTCTGATTCAATTCAGTGCAGTTTCAACTCTTGCGTCAACCCCCGTCCCCCCCCCCGTCCCCCCCTTCCCTCGTTCTCAATTTGTCAGAGCACAGTCACTCATCTAACATCGGCCTCTTTTTCCTTCTACCCGCCAGTCACTCACTGGCCCGCCGTCCCCCAGCAGTGGGACTGGGTCCTATAGGGACACTCGCTAATAGTGTATGCTTAAGTTCACTG
>NC_137812.1:52714320-52766820 GCF_963921795.1 Nannobrachium achirus
TTAAGTGGTATAGCGTAATAAATATATATAATGATGGATGGATTTGTATAGCTGCTTCAGTCTTAAGTATTTTGTGATGTGTTACAGAGGATTAAACCCTCGTGAAAATTTGAAACTGGAAACTATGACCATGTCAACAATGCTGAAAAAAGGAAATGAAATGCTTCTTTCACATTACTGCAAAGTCAAAAGGTTTAAAACATAAATGTTTCCCATCACACCAATTGCCATATTTTTATAGTCTTACCATTAAGTATAAAATAAGCTTGAAGATTTGTGAATTAAACATATTTTCTTTGTTTGTTTGTTCTCTTTTCTTTCCATTTGTGTTTTCATGTATCTGAATGCATTTGTGGTTTTGTGTTAGCGAAACACCCATGGCACCACGTCGACACTTGACAGCCCTGTTTCTGCTAGCATAGCATGGCTTCCGCACACGATCAGAACAGAGCACAGGAGCTTGCGTCACTTTGATTTCATAATGGTGATTTTGGTTCGGTAGCCTCATGAATACTGTATGTAACCTGAACAGGTTTTTCCCATTTGCAGTGAGGAAGAAAAAAAATGGTCCTTGTTTCTTTTATTTTTTATTTTATTGTTGTTGTTTTTTGCTTTCCTTGTATTTGTATTTGTTTCTGTATCATAACTGTCTATGGTTTTTGCATAAAATGCATAAGGGTTTTGGGATGTAAATGGAATTTTATTCATATTTTGTCCAAATACCTCTTGTAATTTGTATCAGAATTCTTGTACAATTTTTATATTAAAGATTTATCAGTCACTGGCAAGTCGACATCACATTACTTCTACTGAACATGAACAGGGGCAGGGCAGAGACGTCAATTGGGTATGGCAAGCTATGGCAGCTGCCTTACCTTGGCTACAGGGGAAAATAATAAAATGTACTGTAAGCGTGCCTGTTGCTAAGTTATGGCAACATGACTGGTGTCTTGCACTCGCGCAAGGGCACGCGTGCTAGACACCAGTCATGTTGCCATACCTTAGCTTTTTCTGAAATGACGCCGCTGGGGTAGAGCGAGAGCGGGGGCTTTGAAACATAAAAACTATGTGCAGCCGAAGCGCAGTAGCCTGAAGGGAGACCATTTTCTGTGAAGTGAGAGATTTTTTTACTGAGAGGCACGGGGACAATATGTCAATCAAGCCGTTTTAACGAGACAACGCGATTTCAGCAGGTTTTCGCTGGCCTCTTTTAATTAGCCTGTGATAAAAATCATTTGGGAAAAGGCTATCTTGACCAATTAGTGGACGATTAGATTAATAGAGTCATTGAAAGATGTACTGGCACGACGAGTAGTAGCTGCTGGTGCTAGCAAATTAGTGTGGGGGTCACTCGAGGAGGGAACGTCTGAGCAGTGCACCTTTGTCTCTGCTCATATGCTGAGGTTTAATAAAACAGGCCTTTGTAAGGTGCCAGAAATGTGTCTGTTAAATGCTCGACAGTTTACGTTTCAGGTGTTTAGTCCAGGCTATTATCTTCTAGAGCCACTTAAAACGAGTGCAGCGGTAGAACAAGGCTCAGTTCATATATCACTCTTCTTGTGGAGTAATTTGATTGGACAAGAGGTTTCAATGACTGCAAACAGAACAACAGCACTGGAACTTTTTACTATAAAGTGTCACTCTCCAGGATACAGCCGCTAGCTAGCAAATGTTAGCCCGTTATTTACACTATCAGGACTTGACAGTTTATATTGTCTATAATCTTATAATGTTGCCTACTTATATATATCAACATTTTTGTTGATGGAGTCCTGAAGGAAATCTTTCACATTATTTGATAAATAGTTTATTGTAGAACTGTTGTATAATAGGGTAACACTTGCTATGCATCCCATGTTTATAATGCCTTATAAGCATACTGGGGGGGGGGTGACATGCAGCAAAGGTCGCCAGGATCGGGACTCAAACCTGCAACGCTGCAAAGGCTGGATTACCAGCCTGGGTGCCTGGATCACTACCCTGTGGCCCAGGCCAAAGGTCCCCTTTATGCCCATATATGGAGTTCCCAGATGTCATCAATAAGACCGTATCTGGGAATGCCCATATGTGGACATATTGTGTCAATCTTATGTGGTCTATGACGTCATCATCTATGATGTCATACGTCAATCATCTCCATATTTGGCCAAATTTGGCCAAATTTTGTCCAACTTAACCAACCAGGCAACCAATCATCAAGGACGATGATACACGAAAGAAGTGTTTTTTTTTGGCAAGCACCAGCGCTTGCCCAGCAGCCACCCAGGCAGATGCGTGCACATGCCCATGTGCACGTGCCCATGTGCGCGACCTTGCCCGCTTCTCGCCCTAAAGGGCATCATACTAGTAACTTAGTATATTTATAAGTTCGACATGCCCATATATGGGCATTCCCAGATATGCCCTTAACTCATCTGGTGCCGATCCCGAACTAGTTCGGCTTTATTTCAATCCAATACAATCTTTTTTTTATTAATTCACTTACCCCGAGCTGCTTGTAGAGTCGTGGGTGGTCCTGGCTCGCTAGCCGCTAGCCAGCTAGCCGTTCTACTCTGTCCGACGATATATTCCATTAAAAATGGTTTAAAATACATTTTTGAGCTCCCCAATGTTCACCCGATGTTCGGCGCCGCTTCCGATGAGTACACGAGTGTGCCGATCCCGAAGTAGTTCGGCTTTATTTAATTAAATGAATAAAATGATAAGAAGCCTTCTGAAGCCTGGCTTGATTTTTGTAGCTACTAGCCGAAAGCTAACAACGTCCCGGCCGGCCGTAATTTGCGAACGCAATCGCCAATCTCCGCCTAATCCAATGAAAGACCGCATCTTTAAAGGCTTATATCTCTTTTTTGTGTTTTAGGAAAGCGGCGCGAGGTTTATTTACGGCGAAATCGCCCAAAAATGATCTTTTAGATGACAAAATGGGAATAGCCATTCTGTTAGCATCTTCATCCGGGACATTTCCATGCCGTGCATGAACGTGAGCACGTCAGGTCCTGGAAGCTGAAGTCCTGGAAGCTAAAGCGCTCGCCTATGAGAGATGCGCTGGCATTCTTTGGCCCCTAGAGGGCGCTGGCACTCAAAGAGTTAATATTGATGACACTGGGACAGGGATCTCCATATATGGGCATAAAACGGACAAGGATGTAATTAATTTGCAAGTGTGATCTGGTAATGCCCATATATGGGCATGTTGTGAAATCACATTGTCGACTATATATGGGCATAAAAGGGACATGAAGCCAGAGCGTGATGTCAGAGCAGCAAACTGATTCTGTTAAGAGTGGGTCCCCTACATCACAGTGACATCAGAGCATGACGTCAGAGTCACAGTGACAAGGGAACCAATAGACTGTAAAAATGTGTACTGACTGACTGAAGGACTGACACAGACGGAGACAAGCTACGACATTTCTCATGGTATACTGCGACCTTTGGTCGCAACTACACAGTGTTATGAGCAGAATTATAATGCATTGTAAGTATTATAATGTATTATTTGCGACCGAAGGTCGCATTTACCCTGAAAAATCTTGTCGCTTGAATGACCTTCCTTCTGTACAGGAAGTGATGTCAGTGTGATGTCAGTGAGTCGTGACATCACTTCCTGTACGGGGCGGCTACACAAGACTAAGAAAGACAAAAAAAAGAGAAGGATACACAAGACTAAGAAAGACAAAAAAAGAGAAGAATAAAAAAGAAAAAAAGGAGGAGGAGGATAACGATACCAAAAGGAGAGAGAAGAAAGGGTGGATGAGGTACAATGTGCGGTATCCTCCTCCGATCTGATACGGGGCGGCTGGACTTAGATCACCTATGAAAGAATGTCCATCCACCTGGATAAAAGAAAATGTAACAAGGAGGTGGCAACGGGGCGGCCAGATAAAGTTATTAGGCCTGGATCCGACTTTAAGTCGACGTACAGGATTCCAGAAGTGTAGCGCTTATTCGCTCTTGTATCAAACCGGTACTCGAAACGTTCTTAGAATTTAACATATTTTCTAAAGTAAATATGGGGGCGGCTGTGTTAAGAACGTTTCGTTGTCAAGCTCAACGTTGGGCATTTGGACCTATATGGAGAAATGGAGCGAACCTGTTTTGCCTAAACATGGAGATGTGGAGAACACTATATATGGAGATAGTCCAGTCCATCAGGTCATATGGGACTACTGTCATAGACAGTAGCCATTGTTAGGACAGAGTCAGTGGCTGTCTGTCTGACTGTCTGGGGGCGGCTGGACTTAGATCACCTAGAAAGAATGTCCAAAATGTAACAAGGAGGTGGTAACGGGCGGCCAGATAAAGTTATTAGGCCTGGATCCGACTTTAAGTCGACGCACAGGATTCCAGAAGTTTTGCGCTTATTCGCTCTTGTATCAAACCGGTACTCGAAACGTTCTTAGAATTTAACATATTTTCTAAAGTAAAGTCACCCTCAGGTGTCTTACTAGTAGTGTTACCATGCACTTAACTGAGGAGTACTGTATCTGCCCACTAAGCACGACGTCTAAAAGTGGTCTAATAGTGGTATAGATTTGAACGTTTTTTTGTTGTCTAAACTTAAACTAGACGACCAATAGACGTCTAATAGTCGTCTAAATGCAGACCGTCTATATTTAGACGACTATTAGACGTCTATTAGTCGTCTAGTCTAAGTTTAGACGACAAAAAAACATTCAAATCAATACCACTATTAGACCACTTTTAGACGGCGTGCTTAGTGGGTGTGTCTGGGCTATGATAGAAATAAAATATGTTTTAATATTAGAATATTATATATAATAAAAGGGGAATACCTTTTATACATTTCAAATACAGACCAAATGTTATGTATTTTTCCCCATAGAATGATATTGGTTATTTTCTAAATATTCCAAAACAACCCGAATGTGCTCATCACAGATTTTCTGACATGAAACACAATAAAACTCTGTATTTTCATCTCTGCATCCTCCAGAGTCTACCTCCGCCTCCTTTGAAACAACGTTCACCTTGACCTATAAAAACCCAACATCCAGATATATCAGATCTACTGAAAGACAAAACAAACAAAGAATACCAATATCAAACAAAACACTAGTAATTTCTGAGAAAATATTAAAATGTCTAACACCCTAACCCTAACCCAAACCCTTCAACCTATATTCACCTACAGTATTTAAAGATGCATTGCCATGATGTATTCCCCCCTCCCCTAAACATGATTATAAGGTATTATGATTACGTAAACTAGGAGGGTTCCCCCCCCCCCCAAAAGAGTGTAAAGAAAGAGATAATATTCGTTTTTTATGTGGCCACACCCACCAGTTCATTAAGTATGCCTGGTTGTTCAGGTGGGTGGTGACCCATGCAGCTGAAGTTAGCCACACCCACAGTGTTGGGTGAATGGTAAAAGGGGAGGGGATTATTATATGGCACGTTTGACCCACAAGGTGTCAGCATCCAGGAAGAAATCCAAAATATAAAGGGAATACATAATTGCTCATAACAACCACACCAGGGCGTCTAATGAAATACTGTCAACCTCATAGACACATGAAAACCAGAAAAAGAACAAAACTATGGCACCATCTCTTTAAAGAAAACTCCAGACAGAAGTAGTTTCAATCAGCTCGATGAACGACAAACGTGCTAAATTAATCAGAAACATTACCAGTGACAATGAGGATGACACAAAGGCCAGTCATTGACACAGTGTCAGAGGACAGGAGGAGGGATCTTGGATCCTGGAAGAAGAAGTGACCCTCGAGTGCTGACATCATTTGCCAGGGTGGAGGGGTGGGAGGGGGGCCGGGTCACATTACAAATTGACACGAGTGCCGAGCGGTGATGCCATGTCATGTTTGGTCTGGTAACCAACAGGAACATAATGCCTCCTCCTCCTCCTCCTCCTCCCGCTAAAAGTGAAGGAGCGACAGGCGGGGGCGGGGGTGTGGGGTGGTGACATGGGGCCTTATTGACCTTGAATTAGACGCCATTTCTCTTTGTCACATGCCAGTTGCTTATCTAACCTCCTCTTCAGAATCCCCCCCAACCCCCCCAATCTTATCCATTGTTGTCAATAACACCCACTGCACGTGCACGTGTGCACACACACACACACACACACACACACACACACACACACACACACACACACACACATACACACACACACACACACACACACACACACACACACACACACACACACACACACACACACACACACACACACACATCATGTCAGAATAAAAAAAACCTGGATGGTATTGATTACTCGGTGGGAGTAGTCAGAGATGCCCCCCTTCCCCCCCATCCCCACTGCATACAGATACCCTCCACCACCCATCACACACGCACACGCACACGCGTGCACACACACACACACACACACACGCACACACACGCGCGCACACACACGCAGCAGCTCTCCCTCTGTGACAGGCGTCCCACCAGGGAGCAGCATGCAGGCAGGTCTGACCTGTCTGTGCTACATAACTAAAGCCTTGTTCCTGACGGCCGGCAGGGCCATCGATTGACCTGACAAACACACACCGGCCCTCGGGTGACCTTTGAGAGAGAGAGAGGGAGACAGACAGAGTCTGCGTGTGTGTGTGGCTGGCTGTGTGCGTGTTGTGTGTGTGTCTGTGTGTGACACAGAGAGAGAGAGAGAGAGAGAGAGAGATGGACACAGAGAGATGTGGGTGAAAGTCTTGTTGTGTCTGGACAGGAAGGTTTTGTTTGGGACAGAGCTACGTCACTGTCGGGCAGAAGACCTCGTTTCTCCAAGCTTCAAATTTGTACGTTTTTCGCAAAGCAAAGCGCTGCTTCATCATACAAGGCGGCCGCACAAAAGTTGTGAAAACGTGCAAGGCGTTGTGTGCTTGTAGATCGGCTGTTTTCACTAGTTTAGATAATTTTTTAAATGATTAATACAAAACGAACGGTTTTGGATATACAAGGTTTTCACCCGACAACGACGATAACATTGGCTAGATGTTTATGGCGAGGCTCTGTAGGAGGCTGATGAGCTTAGTCTGATGCTCTGAGTCTGTGTGTTTGTCCGCAGCTAATCTCATACTCTCAACTTTGTATACACACTACCAATAGGCCAAATTAGTACATCTATACTTTTTTTTCACATAATTATGTTATATATTTTCTGAATAATATGTAACTTCAATTGTATCCAAGTTTCCAACGTCCCATCGTGCGTTGCACAGAAGGTGTGCAGCACTTCCGGCGTCGCAGATGAATGTGATCTACAAGCTCACAGTCGTTGCAACTGTGACGCGACATGAGCTTGTATGTCTGCTGTTCTCCGGATGTGTCCTACACATAATTCTGCGGTAAATTCCCGCGGAAACAGGTGGATAATGGAATTAAAAAGGGATGTCATGTATGGTGCTTCCTATTGTGCTTCTTATGGTGCTTCCCTGTCATCTATGGTGCTTCCTATAAGGTGTTTACCTGTCTTCTAATATTTGGCAGCCAATATGAATCATTTCATAATCATTGCATCGGTTTTCTATCTGTATGTGTGTGCGTGCATGAGAGAGAGAGAGAGAAAGAGAGAGAGAGAGAGAGAGAGAGAGAGAGAGAGAGAGAGAGAGAGAGAGAGAGAGAGAGAGCAGAAGGAAGAGGAGCTGCCCATTCAGCAGGTCAGTGTCTTTCTGGAGGGCTCTTTAAAGAAGTAGTTTATCAAGAGTGACACATGGGAGAGGTGAAACATGTGCCACAGGGAGCCACTGAGAGCCACATACTCTGTATGTGTGTGTGTGTGTGTGTGTGTGTGTGTGTGTGTGTGTGTGTGTGTGCGTGCGTGTGTATTTATGTATGTGAGGTGCCTGGTCTACAGACACACACACACACACACACACACACACACACACACACACACACACACACACACACACACACACACACACACACACACACACACACACACACACACACACATATTGTTTGTTTTATTGTTTTATATAAAATGTACAACACTTTAGTACAAATTCATTTTCAGCTATGTTCAATTTACTATGGATAACAGCTTAGTTGTGATTCCTGTTTTTAGTACATAGAACATTTAAAATGAATCATAAACAACATGGTTAAAACACACACACACACACACACACACACACACACACACACACACACACACACACACGCACACACACACACGCACACACGCACACGCACACACGCACACACGCACACACACACTCGCGTGCACACTCACACACACGCCGGCGCGCACACACGCACACCCACACTAAAATCCTCCACAGCACAGTCACTGCATGGCAAGAAGCAATCAATGTTCATTGAGGGCTAATTGATTCTAATTGCACACTATAATTAGAGAGAAAATTAGCAGAATGTAGAGGGAAAGAGCAGAAAAGCTTTCATGTGCCACTGCTGCAACAATTCATCAATACAGCCACATCTCCATGTTTAATGTCCCTACTGTTAGAGAATTATTTATATGTCCCCCCCTCTGATGCTCTCAGAATGTTAAAATATCCCCTCTTCCACCCCTCTCCTTTGTCTCTCCTAGACAGCAAAACTATCAGCGTTAATGTAACTCTGTGAGCAGGGGTGTCACTCCAAATTCTGGGCCCTGAGTACAAGGATTCACTGCGGGCCCCCCATGAATGTTCTTCATAGGGGGAGTTTTTTTTAATCCATTTAGACTGGGAACGCATTATTTTGTGCTTCAACTATTGAAAAATAGCAGATCTACAAGCTCACAGCGCGGCACGTGAGCTTGTAGATCTGCTGTATGTATTTGACCACGGAGCCCCATCTCAAAATATTTAGTTCCAAAGGGACCCCCCCAGAAGCAAAATTTTAGTTACAAATGTTCGCTTCAAAAAGACATATATTCGCACACATTTTCACGACTTTTCAAAAAATAGCTTGTATATCTGCTATTTTTCAGTAGCTGCTAAAGTATAAAATAATTCCAGGCCCCTCCTCCTTGGGCCCTAGTAATTACTCAGTCCCACTTTTCCCCACATTGTGACGCCCCTGGTTACAAATCCATCCATTTCACTCTCTTGGAGATCCTTCTTGGTCGGTTTCTATACACGCTCACAGCTAAATTGTCACAGAGGTGGACTTTGTAGTTTCACCATTATTTTATAGTGGGGGATTTGCCATCCAAGCACGTCTCCCTTTTTGATCGCTGTAGGATGTCGGGGCAACATGAGTCTGACCCGTGATCTCATTGCGTGTACAGCCGCCCGATTTAGGACCTGACGGTCATTATGCTGTTGCTCTCCTATACAGTCCACCAAAGTGGGAAGAGTGCCAGCCAACATGCCTTAAACATTAAAACGGGGGTCTAGGAGGGTACAACACATAATTACATATAAAGAGAGGGGATAGATAAGCACGAGCAGAGGCGGCAATAAATCTTAGTCAAGTGCTGGGGAGGTGTGAAGGGGACCGGGGCAGACGGGTGACTCCTGATTCCTTATAAAAACTCATCTGTGGTAACATGAGCCCAGGCCAGGATGGACCGCGTCCGACGTATTAGACTCTCTCACTGGGTCGTATCGATTCGGTTCTACACCAGTGAGGCCTGCATTGCTGGCTAATGCTATTGACGAGCCATCAGTCTTCCTCCAGAAGTGTGGAGGCACGCAGGTCTCCCCAACCCCCCTCCCTTTTCTGTTCTTCCCGAGGCCAGCCGTGGAGAGAGGACGAAGAGGAGGGAAGGAGAAGAGAAGAAGAAGGAGAAAGGAAAAAAAAAAACACACATCAATGGACAGTGATGGAGAGCAGGGAGGAGGGCGAAGATGCAAGCACAGCAGACGCACTCAGACCCCCTGTCCATGGTTTGGGAACACTAAATTAGAAAAAAGACAAAAGGGATGAGAGAGGGAGAAACTGTAAACAGCTGCATCGATCCAACTAGCATTGGGCAAATCAAACCATTACAGCCCAGGACCCCGTGCCCCTTGGACTGAGGGAGAGAGCATGACTGACTAGACTACACTTCCCCGAGCAGGGAGAAAACTTTTTGTGCCAGTGCACACTTGGCCTACAAAGCCAAAGAGGAGGAACTGCACCGAGGAGCGAAACTCACAAAAAAAATACTCGAACCTCGATCCTCTATATTCCATCGAGAGTTCGAAAAATGGTAGCGTGTTTGTTGATGTGAAATGCAGACCCAAGTTAGAACACTGTAATTGTAATAGAATAGAATAGAATAATCACTGTCATTTGGCTTTGTAAGGAACTAAACCAGTGGTTCTCAAACTTGGGGGTCCCCAAATTATTTTGCAGTTGGTATCTGCAAATTTATAAAGTGACAAGGACTTTCAAGAACGTTTTAATACCAAACTGGCCAAACTGTCAAATATTAAGTAAGCAAGAGGCGAACATTGTGAAAATAGCCGATCTACATGCTCACAACGCCTCGCAACGCGAGATCTGCTATTTCACAATATTTATCTGTGGAACCGATTCACATTAAATGTAACACCCACAATTCTAAGCTTGTCAGGGTGGGGGTCCCCCAGTTCATATATTATGTCTATTTTGGGGGTCACAGCCTAAAAAAGGTTTGAGAACCCCTGAACTAAACAATGTCCGTCTTCCCCTCCTCTCCTCCGATCACAGGGTGGATGAGTAGCCGTGCAGGAAGGGGTTAACTGGAGAGAGAGAGAGGGGTGAGGAAGGATTGGAGGCTGAAAAAAAGCCCTCTGGCAACCCAGGGACAGAGGGAACGCTGAACTCATCACAAAGCCCCTCTCCTGGCGTCCGCCCGCGCGTAATGACCCCAACAAGACGGGAATCCCTTTTAATTAAAGTGAAGGGAGATCAGTTAAGCAGATGGTTGCCGACAAATATTAGGGGAAATGGAATGTTTAATGGTGTGTGCACTTATCGCAGGCTATTTTCCACACCCAGCACCCAAACTGATAAACAGGACAGGCCCTTGTTAATCAACCTTAGAAACCTTTAAAGCCGCGAGATAAGAGAATAATTCGGGATCTTTGTAAATTAGCTTGAGATGTGGCTGAGACTCCTTGGCCTCCCCTCGCGGACGCGGGGGCCAAGGCGGCCAGGCTAGACCGGGAGAAATTTCTATCAGTGCTAATAGCCTCGGTGCCACGGCGGAGCCAAGTTTTGGGGGAGAAGAATAAAGTACTTCTTTTCCGGGGATAATAAAAAAAAGATATATATTTTCTTTCCTATATAGCTTTTTTTTTTTCTTCCTACAAGGTTTTTGCTTTTTCTTATTCCCCTTGTGGTTTGACCCTCTCAACACCTCCCTGCTGTGCTCTTATCAGTGGCACAGGAGAGTCACCCGACTCGCTGGAAATAATCTGGAGAGAGAGCGAGAGAGACGGGGAGGCGGTGGAATAGGAAAGGGCCGAGCCGGTGGCCCTTGTCTGGGCAGGTTAACGGGGGGCCCTCACCCCTTTTAAGACAGGCACAGGTGGGGGTGCCTCGTGTTTATTTTGCAGATGAGTGGTTTGAGAGGAAAGTGTACCATCCACGATGGCGGTTTCATCGGCCACTTGCGAGAGATATCATGCAGTGGTTCTATTTAGTCCTAGAATTATTGAATGCTTAAACCAGTGAAAAATAGCAGATATACAAGCTCGCAGCGCTTGTAGATCTGCTATTTTTGAAAAAGTCGTGAATCTTTGAATATATGTATTTTAAAAGCGAACGTTTGTAGCTCAAACATTGCTTCTGGGCGGTCCCTGGAACTAAATATGTTGAGATGCGGGTCCGTGGCCAAATAAATATCATTTTGGGGGTCCTTCATATGAAAAGGTTTGAGAACCACTGACATAGTAGTCTCTCAAGAACAGACTAACTGAGCTCCATTTAAGTGAAAAGGACATTTTCTTTGACAATGGCTGGCCAGATTGCTGACATAGAAACATAGGTTTTTCAAAAAATCTTAGAAGGATGCAAAAGACACTTATAGAATCGGGTCAAAATTCTAATTTGCACGATTTTCAAAAATAGCAGATCTACAAGCTCGGTGCCGCGCTGTGAGCTTGTATTATTGTATATCTGCTATTTTTCAATAGTTAAAGCATAAAATAATAATACACTATAATGTGTACCCGTTCTGAATGGGTTAAGACAGGCACAGGTGGGGGTGGCTCGTGTTTATTTTGCAGATGAGTGGTCTGAGAGGAAAGTGTACCATCCATGATGGCGGTTTCATCGGCCACTGCGAGAGATATCATGCAGTGGTTCTGCTGCTTAAAATAAACAGACGGTGAAAAGACATAATATGGGAATAGCAGTCAAATGATGTAGCATTTAGTATTTTAGTATTGTTACCATATTGCCATATTGTTATCATATTTTTCAGGCTATTAAGCCTAAATCACTTCCCTGAACCAATCTTATGTTGCAGCGGTTTGAAGAGCATAGCTTAGCTGCTTATAATTTTCCAGTCAGAAGCCATTTATCACTTGTTTCTCCCCCAAAAATGTCTGGATCCATTTTAATCTTCCCACAACCAAAACTTTGGGTCTCCACCCCCTCTATTTGGGTTTCCAAAATGCCTCGTATTGCACTTATTCAGATATGTTTCAATTTAATTCACAAATTTGAAATGCTTGAATTATGGATCTGCTGGTCAATTGTTCCATCGTTTCACCTATAATTAAGTGGCACCTATTAATTCACTCTGATCTTGGATATTAAATTAGATTTTAACCTGATATTAGAAATTGAATAAATTAACACTTCTGAAAGAATACGATAGTGACTGACTTGACTCACAAACCTTATTCTAATCTTCTGTGATGTTTTCCAGGCAGTGCTACTTGGTTCATCTTACCTGCAGTGACCACACTACCACAAACAATATAATCATAATAGGCAACAACTGGATGTTGCTCTTAGGCAATCGACATCCAACCCTGCTTGTCCTCACAGACCATAGAATTTTCAAACTGAAAACATTTTTTCGCCAATATGATTTTTTTCCCTCCTTTCCCTCGTATTTTACCTTTCTCCTCTAAATGAAAAGCACATTTGCTGAACTCAGCCCTACCTCTTCCCACAAGCAACCCCCATTTTTTTTTGCCCGCTCAAAGCAGAACCATACTCACAGCATTACCCGGCGTTCGGAACATTTCAGTTTTACAGGTTAGCTTGGTCGCTGTGTTGTTGTTCTAAGCCTGGTGCTATTGTTTCCTTCCTGCACCCCCACCCCCCACCCCCCACCCCTGTTCTCTTTCAGTTGGGGGGAAAAGGGACACCGGATTGAAGGTAATTATGTTGAGAAATGCAGACATTTATCAGTGCTTGTGGTTTTGGGACCTTAAAGGGGGCCTGCTGACGATTTTCCTTCCTTAACCCATTTAGGCCTATAGGATTATTGACTGCTTTAACTATTGAAAAATAGCAGATCTACAAGCTCGCAGCGCGGCACTCTGTGCCGCGCTGCGAGCTTGTAGATCTGCTATTTTTGAAAAGTAGTGAAAATGTGTGCAAATCTTTGAATATATATATATATATATTTTTTTTTTCTAAGCGAGCATTTGTAACTAAAATTTTGATTCTGGGGGTCCCTGGAACAACATATTTTGAGATGGGGGTCCGCGGCCAAATACCTGTAATTTTGGGGGTCCTTGACATGAAAAAGTTTGAAACCCACTGATTTTGAGGAAGGATTTGAAGTCGGGTCAAAGATCGGGGCAAAGACTTGCACACATTTTCACGATTTATCAAAGAAATGTCAACAGTTAAAGCATAAAATAATGGTTAAAGTGGTTAAAATCTAACGCGACTCGGGCGCGTTCCCGGTCTTTGATTGTTAAAGTAGGCCACTGTTGGAGAGGCTGGCTGGCTGGCTGGCTGGCTGGCTGGCAGGTTTTGGTCGGAGCCCCAAACACCGGGGCCCGGAGACTCAAGAGTGTTGCCATATGTCAGAGCCGCTCGGTGCCAGCAGCAAATGTGCTGAACAACGCGACTCAAACCATGAACTCCGTGCCTTGGCAGAGAGCGTACACAGGGGCTACTCGCAAGTGCACGAGTGTAGGAGTTGGGAGCAGTTGAGTAGTTAAAAAGTAGGCAAAATAACAAAACAGAATACAGTAAGTGTTTTTGCATGAATGCACGTGTTTTCCTGCCACACGTGTGTGTGTGTGTGTGTGTGTGTGTGTGTGTGTGCGTGTGTGTGTGTGTGTGCGCGCGCGAATGCGTGCGACGTGCGTGTGTTTCTATAATGTTCCGGACTCTCACACCTTTCTAACTCCAACCCTCACTTGTTTGTGGTTGTAATAGCAATAATGATCACGCAGACAGTCACACATACACCCCTAGAAATATCCCCCCAACCCCCCCACCACACACACACACACACACACACACACACACACACACACACACACACACACACACACACACACACACACACACACACACACCTGGACAGTGAGGAGGGGGTGGTGGGGGTGGTGGTGGTGGGGGGGTCACACCTGGTTACGCTTCTTCACTCTGGTCCTCTTTCCCCTATTTCTCTCCACCCCCCCTCCTCCCAGCCCCACCTCCACCCCCACCCCCTCATTCGTTCCCACACCGGCGGCATCTGGAAGCGATTGGCGGGAGAGTCACAACGATCCATAAAGCCCTCAAAGGCCCACAAACGCACAGGGGGTGGAACGTCAAACAATGTTGGCCCAACGAGCTGCCAACAGGCACACAGCGCGTCCTGAACTCCAACAAATCCCTACCGCTCACCACTCTTTTCATCCCCCACACAACACACATCCCTCTCTCTGTCTTTCTCACCCTTTCTCTCCCTCCTTCTCTCTCTCTCTCTCTCTCTCTCTCTCTCTCTCTCTCTCTCTCTCTCTCTCTCTCTCTCTCTCTCTCTCTCTCTCTCTCTCTCTCTCTCTCTCTCCACCTGGGAACAACAAGCTGAGGGGGGAGATTTTTTTTTTAAATGTTTTTACCCCTAGATGGTCTTGGTGCTGAGGCTGAGGGGGTTCCAGATAGACTCAGGTCATGGTGCACAGTCAAATCTGGAGTGTTCAGTATGTGTGGCATTTACGGCCTATACAGCAGGGTAATAACATTAAGTTTCACAGCATATTTTCAGTTTTTATTGAACAACGCAGTGGAGAAAGAGAACATAGAAGGGGAGGTGATGCATGGATGCAACACGGGTCACACAGGGTAGCAAGGCGGCCTAGAGGATGACGGCCCGGGTTATCATCCAACATCACAAGTTCAATCCCACCCAAAGACTATAATTCCATCCCGAGGAAAACATTGTCACCCTGGATAAGTGCATCAGCCAAATGCCTTTAAAGGCCATGAGTCATATCCAAACCAAAGGCATCCATCCCAGCTGAGTCAGTGTGTGTCTACATGGTAAGTGTTCTATAACACAGTGGTTCTCAATCTGTGGGTCGGGACCCCCAGGGGGGTCGCTAAATTATTTTGGGGGAGTGCTCAGATGATTAACTTAATGTGCAACATTGTTTTCTCACTCAACAGTAAACAAACTAACATAACGTTTAAATGTATCTGCACATTTCTAAAGTAACAATTGTAGGACTTTTTAACACAATTAGTGCTGCAGGGTATGAAGGGTTAACTTTTCTTTGACGCCACGCAGATCTGCCCATTAGCACACGCTCTTATTGTGAAAGGCCTGCCTGGAATGTGTGTACACACACGGACTGTTGAATGACATCAACGATTACGTCATCTAGTCACATGACATGTGTCATGTGACAGTGTGTCATGGCGGCCGCCAGGCTTGCCTTGCTATTGTTGTTTGGAGCTGTGCTTTGGGTTTAAAAGTCTTATTTGGAGTAAATGAAGTCTCTTTATGGGCCTCTCCATTGACTTAACATGGAGGAGCTTCACTTCGCGTGCACGCCCAACGTGCGTTTTAAACAAATCGCGGACATTACCGATGCGGCCGCGACCGGAGCTACATACTGTAAGTATTAATACATTTACTGTAAATACAGTAAGATTGACGGTGAGCGCTGTCAATGGCGTCGTGTAGTAACCGGTTTTAATGACGGTGAGGATCGTCAAGGGCAGCAGAACAGTTAATTCCTCTAAAATGACAAATTAAACATTGGCCAAATTGTCAAATATTAGAGGCTGAAATTGTGAAAATATTTTCACAATAGAACCGTGTTATACAAAATGTAATTCCTCAACTCTTAGTGCTCGTCAGGGTGTGGGGGTCCCCAGTTAAAATATGATGATTTTGGGGGTCGTGGCCTGAAAATGTTGAGAACCACTGCTGTAACAAGCTGAGCTAGTTTGTCTGGCTGGATCTAAATGAGGTCTCAACCTGATACTCCTCAGCACCAGCCTCAATGTGGCACTGTCAGGGGGAGCTTCACTAATAAATATAGTTGAATTAGTCTCTACACAAACTCATGCACTGTTGTGCAAAGATGTACAGTATTTGCCTAAAGAATTTGATGTCCTCACAGCAATGCCATCTGGACAAAACTTAAAAAAGAAAAGAAAAAAAAAATCATTAAAGAATCATGGCCTTACTGTATACGACTGAACAGCAATATCCTGGGTCCCTTAGGAGCCCTTATGAGACTGTAAAAATTGACCCGTAAGTAACTTTGCCATGTGGGAATGTACTGTAGTACTGTACATGCAGATGTTTCAAATATCTAAATAGAGCACAGGTTGCTGGTGCTAGACCATGGGACTTTTTAGGAATTCAAATCAAAACAAAGCATTAGAGCAACAAACAACCACGGAACTGCAGACTGCAGTGCCAACGTCTCTCGCAGAATCAATGGAGGCCGGGACCAAACACAGTTCAAATGTACTGTGGGTGAGATGGCCCCGCTAATGACTGTCACCCGATAGATCATGTGATCCGTTCGAGATGGGATCTCAGGAGCGTTAGCAAAACCCGTTGTCACACTGCCATCCTCTAGGACAGGAGAAGGGAGTGCGTGCGCGCGCGTGTGTGTGTGTGTGTGTGTGTGTGTGTGTGTGTGTGTGTGTGTGTGTGTGTGTGTGTGTGTGTGTGTGTGTGTGTGTGTGTGTGTGTGTTTGTGTGTGATGAGCGGGGGGCTTCTGTCACAGCCTTGTGATGCGCTTATCGATTCTCCATATCTGTTACGGAGGCTGGCAAGGGCGTCCCAAATTCGATATGCTTTTAATAGGGGCCTAGTACTCCAAACAACACAGTGCCTATCAAAATGGAGGGGAAGCATGAAAAAAAAAAAACTATCTAACTCAAAAGATGACAGCGCGAGGAACAAAGCCTTAACGATTCAGCAATTAAATAAAACTGAGGTATCGTACTTTGCCTAGCAAGTCTCTGAACATGTTTCATATGTTACCTTTCTTCTCTCGTTCAGCCATCTTTCTCTTTCTCTCACGCTCTCATTCCCTTACGCCCTTTTTTGATTTCTGGGGCATAAAGAATTTTGTTGGCCCGCATGTACGAGCACAAATCTGTCTTGGAGCGATGTCAAACCAGCGTTTTATTGTTAACAAATGCTGCCTTTGATACTCGGCTACAATGGGCGATACTTCACTGTTTGTTTGTGCTGGAGGTGAAAATGAGTTGCTAACATTTGGAAGGGAACAGGCTCGTGAAACAGTAACAAAAAGAAAAAAGAAGAGGGGGGAAAAATGGCACTCTTTTAATGTCGTGCAGGAGCAGCAATGTTTTTCCACTCATTAGAAAAGAAGGCTTTTGATGTCTGAAACCTTAGCTCGGGAAATCTGACAGAGACAGGGATTGCGGTGTGCACTTTCTTCTCCAGAAATGCCCGCGATTCAAGGTAACATATCCACATCCTATTAGCTTGCGGTGTTCTCAGTACCAATTGGACACAGGCAGGCTGGGGTATTAGGCGGTGAAAGAATTTGATCACTCCGGTTGGTATAAAAAATACAGTAGGTCCTGCGCAGCAGAGATAAACACGCCTGTGTCAGATGTAATTTAGCTACACGGCCCGATGCCACAACAACGTTATCCAAAGACAAGAGGGAGGAAACAAATATATCTAATGAGGAGGACGGAGGAGGTTGGTCGAGGAGAGATGCTCTCCAGAGGACAGCCTCTGGAGGAGGGGATGAAGGAGATTCCTTGGAGGGAGGCTGCTGAGCTCAGCTCCCTGGGACTCATGAGGAGGGGATGAGGTAGAGTCTAGGCCCGTCACTCCCCAGACCCCCAGGGCGCTGTCCAAATTAACTGGGACGGGTGGATTGTTGGAGGAATGACCCTTTCCCTATTCACCCTGCTCCTCCTCCCACATTCTGCACACACAACCAAAAGTGCAGCACGCACACACACAAACACACACACTCACTCACTCGCACGCACACACATCCTCCTAACGTCAAGCGTTAAGCCCTGATAAATCTGATAAGCCACCCCGATGGCTTCCGTCAGCCAATCGGAGAGAATAACAACATGGCCGCTATCGGGGCAGAGCCGCAAAAACCCTCGTCAAGTGGGACTTCAAAGTGCTCTGAAAGGGGCCCCTGTTCGAACCCCGAAAGCTGGCCTCCTGTCACCCCATCCCCCCCAGCCCTCTGTCTACCCCCGGTGACGAGGTGATGTCATTATTGAAGTCTTTGCCGTGATATCCAAGGAGTAAGTTGCCATTGACAGTTTCAGAGCCTGGGCCGGACGGCCCCGGAGGATTCAACACTTTGAAGCTGTTGGCCTTAAGCTGAGAATTATGCCGGTGTTCAGCCTCTCCGGAGGCCTGTTCCCTATACGCTACAGCTCTAGTCCACCACGCCCTCTCTCTCTGTCTCTCTCTACCAAGCAGCACCCACTGGCCTCTGTTGACTTTGACAGCACATTTTGATTTAGTTTTAGTCTTAATCTTTTGAATGAAATTCCATTTAGTTTTAGTCATATTTTACTAGTCATCTAAAATGGTTTAGTGTTAGTCTAGTTTTAGTCGACTAAATATCATAAGACTTTAGTCGACAAAATCTACAGTTGATTTAGCCGACTAAAATGTGTTTTGTCGGGCCTTGATGGCGTCTTAATACCTGATTTTACACTTGGCTGCATGCTGAAAATAATCGATCTGAGTTCTGCTATTTTCAGTGCGCAACATCGCAACATTTCTTTTAGTTCTACTGGATCTCTTCTCCAGTCCCTCCCTAACATTTTAGTATAGTTTTTTATTTGTTGACCAAATTGTTAATATGTTTAGTTTTAGTCATCTAGGCTTAGTTTTTTATTTCGTTTTCGTCAGTGAAAAAAGGTAGTCGACAATTTTTTGTCATAGTTTTACTCAACAAAATCAACACTGCCACTAGCCTGGTCTGTGTGAAATGCACTTACCCTCATGTTCATGTCTGCATACTTACTGTACTGGACATGCATATGGCTATTATATGCTGTACACATTTAATAGAAATGCTTTACATGCTGTAATTATATATAGTTATACTACTGTAATATACTGTACACATCTAATAGAGATACTTTACATACACAGATTATATGTAATGTACTGTATTAGGTGTTTTATTTGAATCGAGAAATGACATTACAATGAGTGGGATTCAAATACTACAGAGGTTGGCTTTTTCTAGAGGTTGACTAATGCTAAACTGCTTTAAAAAGCATGTCCAACCTCTACCACATGATGATAATGATATAGCAGCTACAAAGGGCAAAGTGTTTAACTGTATGCTGCTCACTTACTCAACATCCCACACAAACAAACACGCACTTAGGCTACACCTCAGAAGGAGTTTGAATACATCCAATTGGTTGGATATAGAAAAAAAAAATAGGTTTAGGTTTTAGACAGAAAACAGACATTTGTCCTCTACACACACACACACACACACACACACACACACACACACACACACACACACACACACACACACACACACACACACACACACACACACAGGACACACTGACCACTCCCTTGTCTCTCTCCATTCTTGTCCAAGTTCACACAGAGCTCACTACAGCTCTGTGTGAACTGCAGTGGTGTAAAGTAACTAAGTACATTTACTCAAGTACTGTACTTAAGTACAATTTTGAGGTATTTTTAATAATTTCCAATTTTCAGTACATTAACTTTTACTCCACTACATCTCAGAGGCAAATATTGTACTTTTACTCCATGACAATTATTTGAAACCTTTTAGTAACTAGATTTTGATTATTATTACAAAACTTACATTAACCACTACAACCCTATAGACCAACACCCTGTAGAGAGCGTTTGAAAACGAGCATAATGAGTGCTTTCTACTTTTGGTACTTTAAGTACATTTTGATAGCAATATTTTTGTACCTTTACTGAGGCGATGATTGACAGGCAAAATCCCTCAACAGCGACACAGAGAGAAAAACCTACAATGGCTCACTGGACCTTTTAATACTCGTTTGAAGGACCGTCACCATGATAAAGACCTTTATGTTTAGTAAAAACAGAATGTCGTGAGACCTTTAAAGGAGTAGTTCACCCCCAAAATGACTTTTTTTCTATCGATTACTCACGCTATGCAGACTTGAGTTTACCAAACTATTGTCTCAAGACCAAACTATTGTCTCAAGAATGCGACAAAAAACTACAATTATTATTGAACTCGAGTCTAAATGGCATGAGTGATCAATAGAAGAAAAGTCATTTTGGGGGTGAACTACTCCTAGAATTATTGAATGCTTTAACCAGTGAAAAATAGCAGATATACAAGCTCACACTGCGAGCTTGTAGATCTGCTATTTTTGAAATGTTGTGAAAATGTATGAAAATCTTTGAATATATGTATTTTTTAAGCGAACGTTTGTAACTAAAAAATTGCTTCTGGGGAGTCCCTGGAACTAAATATTTTGAGATGGGGATCCGTGGCCAAATACATATCATTTTGGGGGTCCTTCACATGAAAAGGTTTGAGAACCACTGACATAGTAGTCTCTCAAGAACAGACTAACTGAGCTCCAGTTAAGTGAAAAGGACCTTTTCTTTGACGATGGCTTTAGCCAGATTGCTGACATAGAAACATAGGTTTTTCAAGAAAATCTTAGAAGGTTTCAAAAGACACTTATAGAATCGGGTCAAAATAAAAATTTTCACGATTCAAAAATAGCAGATCTACAAGCTCGCAGCGTGGCACTCGGTGCCGCGCTGTGAGCTTGTATATCTGCTATTTTTCACTGGTTAAAGCATTCAATAATTCTAGGCCTAAATTGTAGAAAAAGTGAGTACTTTTCCCACCAGTGTCCCTGACCACTCCCTTCTGTGTCTCTCCATTGCAGTCCAGCTTCACACCAGAGCATGTAGTGTACAGTGGGTGTGTGAGGCTGGTGGAGGAGCGCTGTCGTACCAGGCGCCAGAAGCACCAAACACAGAGCCTCGGAGCAGCCTCAGCCCCGACCAGCAGCCCCAACCCCATCCATTCCTCAGCCCCTCTTCATCAGCACTTAGCGGACATCTGTGCCGTGCCAGACCTCTCCATATGCCGGTGCGGTCTGAAGACAAACGACCGTGTCTCTGCCGCGGCACGCCTGTAGGCCTGACGCTGCCACCCAGGGGCAACGGGGCTATAGAGAGCAGGGGCGTCACATGGAGGAGGGGGGGAAAGTGGGGCTGGGTTACTATAGGGCCCAAAGTGGAGGGGCCTTGTTTATTTTGTGTTTTAACTACTGAGAAATAGCAGATTTACAAGCTCACAGCGCGGCACCGAGTGCCGCGCTGCGAGCTTGTAGATCCTGTTATTTTTGAAGAGTTGTGAAAATGTGTGTAAACCTTTTAATATATGTACTTTTTAAGAAATTTGTAACTCAAATTTTGCTTCTGGGGGATCCCTGGAACTAAATATTTTGAGATGGGGGTCCGTGGCCAAATACATATCATTTTGGGGGTCCTTGACCTGAAAAAGTTTTCATAGGTTTTTCAAAAACCCTTAGAAGGATTTGAAATATTCAAAGACATTTTCAAGATAAAAAAAATAAAAAAAATAAACTGCACAAAATAACGCGTAATAATGCCTTTCCAGTCTAAATGGGTTAAACCCCCTCCCCCTATGAAGAACATTCACGGGGGGCCCGCAGTGAATCCTTGTACCCAGGGCCCTGAATTTGGTGTGACACCCCTGGTAGCGAGGGCGGGAGTATTGAGGGAGAGAGAGCGCCAAGAAGCAGGGATGGGTGGGGGGTTAAGAAAGCAGAAGCTTAGCACGCAGAGTAAAGTGAGGGTAATTAGCGTGGCTTAACTGGAGGGATCTGAAATAGAAAAATAAAATGACTTCAAGGCACTGAATACCTTCTTGCCCAGAAAACGTCACTACAGAAGTCGAGGGAAACCTTAACGTAGCTGGACACTCATTTAACCTGCATTTTATCTGTTTCAATTGTCCTTTTAAATTTAACGTCAGCATACGTTAATATACCAGACTAACAGTATATCTATATCAAATATTATCGTTATTGCACATTTAGAATCACTGTGCATCACAATTTGTCTTCATACAGCCTACAAGTTGCAACCTTGATAAATATTGTCCTACACCTACAGAAAATAAAATAAATACAAAGTGCATGTCCTAGTGATGCACTTACAACGATCCTTCACATGGTACCGCACTCAGTCATTGTATCGAAAATTACAACATGGTGATTCAGAATCATGTGTTCAGACCTGTTGGACAATTAAAAATGAACTGTTCAAAAGTACTCTACATTAATTCATTATTGAATACTAGAAGCTGGGCCGCCCGAAACCTGGCCAACTCGGAACAATGTAAATAGGGAATGAATGAATGCCCCGCCCTTTAATGCAAACCCCATTATACCTGTTTATATAGGACCCGTTTTGACCATCTGTCTGCCTGTGTCCATTTATGCCCATATATGGAGATATCTGTATCTGTCTGTCTGTCTGTCGGCGTCCATTTTATGTCCATATATGGAGATCACTGCAGTTATAGTTCTGGGTCCATTTTATGCCCATATATGGAGATATCTGTCTATCTGCGTCCATTTTATGCCCATATATGGAGTATCTGTCTGTGCCTCCAACTGTGTTGCAGACACAGTGCCGGTTCCCCCTTTAATGCAAACCTCATTATACCTGTTGTCATAGGACCCGTTTTGAACATCTGTTTGCCTGTGTCCATTTATGCCCATATATGGAGATATCTGTATCTGTCTGTCTGCGTCCATTTTATGCCCATATATGGAGATCTTTGACCATCTGTTTGCCTCTGTCCATTTATGTCCATATATGGAGATATCTGTATCTGTCTGTCTGCAATCCATTTTATGCCCATATATGGGGGCATTCATTTTATGCCCATATATGGAGAACGCGCGTGCCCGTGGGACGAACGGTTCTCGAGATACGCGGATTACATACATACATACACAATCACAGAGATTTTTTGTTGACTCATGTGGCGTACGTGATGTCAGAGCCTTTTATGAAGTGATGTCACAATGAGTCAGAGCTTTCGCCGATTTCCTCCGGAACAGCCTGATGTCAACAATCAACCCCGCATAAGGAGATTCCGAACGTTTCGCGCCGGTTCGGGAAAACCGCGCGTCGGGTCGGGTCGAGACCCGGCACTGCACTCCGTGCCGCGGCGGGGAACGCGCGTGCCGAATCTGAAGCCGGTGGGACGAACGGTTCTCGAGATACGCGGATTACAGACACACACACAGACAGACAGACAGACACACACGCAGAGACTTCTCGCATTTATAGATAGATAACACAAAGTAGTTTGTTGTGTATTCCTTAAAAAAAACTGTTCAAAATTTAGGAATGTTCTAAATTAAGACACCCTATATCATTTTGTAGTTTTTTCTTTTTTTTTAAACTGACTACAAGAGTGTCATTTATTAATTTAAACTGTAGTTGTGCCAGTGGCGAACAGCATGATAATTAAATCTGCCGGCCATAGAGATCACAGATCATTCAAGCTTGGCTATAGCAAGCCTGTGGCCTTTTGTGTCCTGTCTCTACCAGTAGGCCCCTGTTCATTTATCTTCAGCCTAATGGCTCCATCCATGACCTAGGAGCGCTCATGGGCCTCAAAGCATAACAATTATAGGAAGGAGGGAGGGAGGTCCCCTATTTGATACCTACAGACCTGAAGATAAGAGCTAAAGACCAGCCCTCCCAAGGTGTAAGTCTAAACCGGAGGGGAGAGCACGCCTATCACGAATCTTGGTGACTTCCCAAAGATTCCCCCTTTATAACATCGGTGAGGAAGCGGCCAGTAGCCTAGAAATGACACTGGTGGGGGGAACTGTGGGGGGAAACCCCTCGCACAAGTTATTTAAACCTGTCTTTAATCTCCTAGAGTGTAAACTGATTATGAATCTATAAGTATCTTAATATGTTAATAAAGTTATCGTTAACAGCACTGCGACCTTTTCTTGGATTTTTGGTGAGATCAAAGTGATTCAGGATCACGTGAGGTCAGACCCTGTCGTATTTGAAACATCATACAAGCATGACACAGAATCTGAGATCAGTAACCCCCCCCCCCCCCCCCCCAGAAGCAGAAGATACAGAGTTATTACATGAACATATAACAGCGAAACCTTCAAGGGCATAAATTAAGATGGTAACATCATACAATCCACAGAATCATACATTTACTGTAACATTGTGAAGAACGATAATGCCACGGGGAGGAGGAGGGGGGACTTTGATCACTGACAAGCTGCAGGAACGGTGTGTTGTGTCCAATGCTGAGCATGAAGTATGAAGAGTGAACAGTGTGTTCTGGTTCAAAAAGACCACCTTGAATGAACCATTAGATTGAGGGCATATGCGTTGGCTTGTTATAGTGAACGAGAATGAAGGGAGATGGATTGAGGCTGAGCCTGACTGCCGTGCCTGCCCGAACTATCACAATGCTCGATGTACGTCGTTCCCCATGCCAACGTAGACACTTGAATTGGGAAAGAGAGATGAGGAGGAGAGGAGAGAGAGAGAGAGGAAAAAGGAGGGGTGACAAAGGCAGGAGAAGGAGAGGAGTGACAGACATGGAGACTGAGGAGGAGAATTGAGAGCAGTGGGAGAGAAAGAAAGAGAGAGAGAGAGAGAGAGAGAGAGAGAGAGAGAGAGAGAGAGAGAGAGGAGAGAGATTAGTTGTGGGAAATAGAGAGAGTGAGGACAGAGAGAGGACAGAGCGAGTGAGGTAGGAGGTGTGGGACAGAGCTAGTAGAAAATGAGAGATGAGAGAAGGTGTGTGCCTGTGTGTGTGTGTGTGCGCGCGCGCGCGTGCGTGCGTGCGTGCGTGTGTGCGCGTGTGTGTGTGTGTGTGTGTGTGTGTGCATGTGGGTGTGGAATAGCAGTATTCCCGGGGCGTCCGGCTCTGGCTAAGGAACTGAGAGGTGTTTTGGCTTGTGTTGCATTCAGGGAGAGAGCAGCGACTCCCAGAAGGAGGCTATAAAAAGACAAAGGAGGCAGGAGGCCATGAGGAGAGACTGTTGAAAGGGAGAGAACACCCACTCCATAATCCTACCACCACCACCACCACCACAGTCATCAGCACTGCTGGGGGAGAGAGAGACAGAGAGAGAGAGAGACAGAGAGAGAGAGAGAGAGAGAGAGAGAGAGAGAGAGAGAGAGAGAGAGAGAGAGAGAGAGAGAGAGAGAGAGAGAGACACGTATACATGCATATGTATGTACTCACATGTGCAAAAACACGTAAACATAAATGCTGTACTCCCAAAAAATGTGTCTGCAGGCACAGTTGTGAACACATGCAAACAACATGCACACATGAATTTGAAAAATACAATATTTGCAAAGCATGTTTCCATAGAACTGGATATCATGTACACTGCAATACACTCACAAATCACGTACACGCACGTGCACGCGGCGCATACGCACGCACACACACACACACACACACCATTTGTACAGTATACATCACATATCTGCTATCACATATGACATACATACAGTAAGAAATATGAACGGACATAATGCACACAGTTGGACTTGAAGCAGAGCAGTCATTAGCGCCTGTTACTTTATGTAAGGACCAGAAATAGAGGCCAGAATCAGCAGGCAACCTGAGACCTGACTATACAACAAGACTCTCCCCCAACCACCACCACTAACTATCTGAGAGCACTCTGCAAAGCCCCATATTCTTTATTCTTTATTTATTATTTGAACAAACAAGTCGTCAGGCCTTTAGTCATCATCAACCCTCGATGTTCCCACACACAGGCAAATAACGACACGCACAAAACATCCCGTTTTGATAGGACCACTTGCTAAACATGCACTCTCCATCCAGGGGCGTCACAAGGGGGGGAAAAGTGGGACTGAGTTACTAAGGCCCAAGGTGGAGGGGCCTTCATTATTTTATACTTAAGCTATTGAAAAATAGCAGATATACAAGCTCACAGCGCTGTGAACTTGTATATCTGCTATTTTTGAGAAAGTCGTGAAAATGTGTGCAAATCTTTGAATATACAGTAAGTGAACATTTGAAACTCAAATTTTGCTTCTGGGGGGTCCCTGGAACTAAATATTTTGAGATGGGGTCTGTGGTCAAATACATATCATTTTGGGGGTCCTTCACATGAAAAAGTTTGAGCACCACTGACAAAGAAAATCGAAGATTTTTCAAAAATAGCACATCTACAAGCTTGCAGGTCGGCACAATCTTGTACTGTATATCTGCTATTTTTCAATAGTTAAAGCACAAAAGAAGGCGTAATAATGCGTTCCCAGTCTAAATGGGTTAAACCCCCAGTTCCCCCTGTGAAGAACATTCATGGGGGGCCCGCAGTGAATCCTTGTACCCAGGGCCCAGAATTTGGTGCGACACCCCTGACTCTCCATCCCCTCCGCCCCCCCCCACCCCCCTCTCAAATATCTGCTCCATGAGGTAAAGCTGGCCGTCTCGCGTTGGACAACAGGCATAGAAACGTAACTCTTGAATTCCTGACGCAATACAAATCAAAATCAAATGAATCCAGATCCCCCTCTGGTCCGTCGTCCTCTCTCTCCCTCTCTCTCTCTCTCTCTCGCTCTGTTTTGCTTTACTCCTGCTGTCTGTCGGCTGTCCACCGCGGGCCGACGCTGCCCAGTCAAAACATGGGAACCTGATTTGAGTGAAGAGGATGAGACATCTGAGAAAGATAGAGAAGAAAAAAGATGACGTGCCACATCCAATACTGGATATTTACGCGCAAAATGTGCTGTGCAGCTCTCTCTCTCTCTCCCAGCACTCCCTGCACAGGTCCCTGGGAATGCTATGCGCTGGCCCTCTGCCTGGGTAAATGTGTTCCCTCTGTGTGCACTCGCTAGCCCTTTCTCCCAGTCTCCTCCCGGAGACAGAGGGCTGCTGGTTCAACTGAACCCCCCCCCACCCCCTACCCCCCCTCTCTCTTTTTTTATCATGCTCTCACATGTGTGGAGGGAGAGAGATGGACAGATGGGGAGAGGCGCAGTGCAAACAGAATAGGAGATGGGGGAGAGAGAGATGGAGACTGGAGAGGGGGAAAAGAAAGGTAGAGGGAATAGTGGCGGAATGAGAGAGAGAGTGTGTGAGAGAGAGAGAGAGAGAGAGAGAAAAGATAGAGATAAGGTAGAAAGGCATAGCTGGAAGGAGAACATGGGTAAAGGCCTAGTTATACTGTGTCGCATGTTGACATATCGTGCGACGAGCAAGTTTCAAACGTGTACGTTCTTTCGCCAAGTAAAGCCCTAGCTGCTTCGTCATACAAGGCCCTCGCACAAAAGTAGTGAAAACAGCAGATCTACAAGCACACAACGCCTCGCGGTGCGAGGCGTTGTGTGCTTGTGGATCGGCTGTTTTCACTAGTTTAACTAATTTTTAAAATGATAAATGCAAAACGAATGGACATACAAGGTTTTCACCCGACAACGACGATATACGTTTGGCTTCACTGAGTGACAGAAGGGGAAAGACAAAGGCAGAAAGAGAGAGAGAGAGAGGGTTGAGAGGCATGCAGCCGCAGCTGTGGTTGAACCAACGTGTGGGAGGTCTACAAACCCCACCTGCACCACCTCTACCTCCACCACCCCCCCCCCCCCTCCCTCCACCCCCAACACCAGCCGCTATTAAAAGGCCCGTGGAGCGTCCCGGCTGGCTCTTAAACAGAGAGCCAAGAAGAGGGCAACCGGTGGGTATGAAGAGAACCAGGATACTCACAACTATATAAGAACTATGCCCAGAAGGATGGGGATGGTGGTATGCGCGAGTGGGCCGCGTGTTTATGTGTCTTATGTTGGCATGCGCGCGTGCGTGTGTGTGTGTGTGTGTGTGTGTGTGTGTGTGTGTGTGTGTGTGTGTGTGTGTGTGTGTGTGTGTGTGTGTGTGTGTGTGTGTGTGTGTGTGTGTGTGTGTGCGTGCGTGCGTGCGTGCGTGCGTGCGTGTGTGTGTGTGCGTGCGTGTGTGTGTGTGTGTGTGTGTTGTGTCTGGGAGGGGGGGCTGTGAATCGCTAGGTGTCCGTGACCCTAGCATTGCTCTCAGCCCCTCTAGCGCATTGTGCCGGATGTGAGGAAAAGTGCTTTTTATGAGCCCATTAGAGTGTGAATTTTTACCAATCTGATCAGTGGGGGGGAGAGAGAGAGAGAGAGAGAGAGAGAGAGAGAGAGAGAGAGAGAGAGAGAGAGATTGGGACTCACACTAACACATGCTAGCTTTGAGGGCTGTTCTTTTATTGCTATTGTTTGTTCGGGCCCCTCCTGGTTGCAGACCCTGTGTGTGTGTGTGTGTGTGTGTGTGTGTGTGTGTGTGTGTGTGTGTGTGTGTGTGTGTGTGTGTGTGTGTGTGTGTGGTGTGTGTGTGTGTGTGTGTGTGTGGCGTGTGTGTGTGTGTGTGTGTGTGTGATGGTGGGTCAGGCTGTTAGCCATTACATCCTGACAGGCGTGCACACGTTTCCTACATCTGGGCCCTCCTCCTCCTCTGCTCCACCGACACGGCCAGCCAATTACACCTTGTTGTTCTTTTTGACAGATAATGTTTTCGGTAATCAGATAATTGCTTGGCCCCCAACCCCACCCTTAAACTGACCCCCAGTTCTGAATCTGA
Source organism: Nannobrachium achirus (assembly GCF_963921795.1). Classification (NCBI taxonomy): domain Eukaryota; kingdom Metazoa; phylum Chordata; class Actinopteri; order Myctophiformes; family Myctophidae; genus Nannobrachium; species Nannobrachium achirus. The sequence goes on from NC_137812.1 coordinate 52,743,328, forward strand.
TGTGTTTGTGTGTGCGTGCGTGTGGTTGTGTGTGTACTGTAACGTGTGTCCATATGGTTGTACATTATGTGTCTGTGAGTCATGTGTTCAGAGATGAGAGAGAGATTTATTTAATTGGTTTTAGGTGTGCGCGCGTGTGTGTGTGTTCTTGAGTGTGCGTGTGTGTGCATGCATGCATGTTTATTATCTTATCCTTGTGGGCACCAAAAGTCCACACGAGGATGTTAAACCTTATAAAATCCCCATGAGGAAAAGTGTCATTTTTATTGCTAAAAAGGCTTTTTAGAAAATTCTGAAAAATGTTCTGGCTATAGTTAGGATGAGGGTTACAGTTAGGGTTAGATTGGGCCAGCCGGTAAGTAAAAATACATTTTTTAAATCGTGATGTCCCCACAAAGATAGTAAGACAAACATGTTCATAAAGACGGTGCAAAGAGCAACATTACAATAAGGTACGGCCATTCAGCGGCCATAGCTGAGTGTGTAGAGACAGAGAGGTCGCCTGGGAATCAGAAGGTGCCCCGGTTCGGCCCCGGTATGTGTCAAACTATCCCTGAGCAAGACACTTAACCTCTAACTACTCTCCGAGTGCAGTAATAATGACACTTGCCCTTTGATCCGAAGAATTATAATGGGTTAAATGCAAAGGATAAATGTCATGTATGTGCAAATGTACTGTGACAAAACATACACCAAAGGAGTGGGGACCATGCAAGTCGGAAATGAGTATTATGCTCATATATAGGCATATGCACGCGTGCATGCCTGCCTGCCTGCATGTGTGTGTGTGTGTGTGCGAGAGACAGAGAGAGTGAGAGAGCCTGCGTGTTATTGTTTCTAAAACAAATACTGCAGGCAACATAACTCTGGATCAGTTTCAGAACCGCTTCATCAGAGCAGAATGTGTGTATGTGTGCGTGCGTGTGCGTGCGCGTGCGCGTGTGCATCTTTATGTCTCGGTGCGCGTGTGTGCATGTTTTTCTGTTTATTTTGGCCGCAGGTGGTTCAGAATATGTAAGATTCGGGACTTAGACTTAGAGGATGCATACGCAGTGCAAGTTAAATCTGAGAGAGAGAGAGAGAGAGAAGAACAAGAAAAAGAAACAGAAATAGCTGTTCACAAGAAATGTGGGAACCCTCTGTGAAAACCCTGAGCCGTTCCACTTTCAATCAAGTCTTTTCCGCGTGCGGTGAGAAGCCGCCGCCCCCCCAGACACATGTTCCACACGACAAGAGGAATGTATCAGTTTCTAAATACTCGCATGTGAAGACGGCCACAAAGTACGCAGGACGTGTCAAAGCCTTGATGAGGGGAGGAGGTCTACTGATTGAGTCATGGAGACGCATATTAGCCCTAAAATCAGCCAGCATGATCCGCACACACACACACACACACACACACACACACACACACACACACACACACACACACACACACACACACACACACACACACACATGCACACACGCGCACACACACGCACATACACAATTACACACACACACACGCTGAAGTCTTCTACTCTACTCTGGGTGTTCCAAAAACAACCAGAGTGCTCCAATCGAGAGCACGCCACAACTTCTACCATTTTTGCTCAACATACTTCACACCCTCTTAAGGATATAAACATTATTGTTGGAAACAACGAGTCACTAATGAAACCTAATACCTAATGGTCAGGATGGAACCCTAATCCGTCTGCAACAACAAACCAACGTTCATTATTATTTTCCCCCTTGTATAGAACAACGCATTGACATTCAAAGAACATTCGCCGAAACCTCAGGAATTGGCCATTCCATGATTGAAATAATATTTACCAGGAATTACATGCAGAACCAACCGTCTCAGCATGGCACACAGCTAACATACAAGGTTTTTGAAGGTTTTTAATGTTCGACAAAGGCCTACAGGCAATAGTCCCCTCGTAATGCTTTGCTGACCATCTGCAGTGTTTTGACTAGGGATGGGATATTATCGTTTATCATGGTAAAAAACACCCAGATTAAATTTATCGTGATATCGTCCTCCGTCATGCACTGTGATCAATTCACCTTTTTTTTGCCGAGCAGCATATCCAGTACCGCTTAACCCTCTATAATTGGTAAAAGGTACTTATACGTACTTGATAGTCTTTTTTTCACTCTCTATCAAATGGCTTTGCCAAAAAATAGCCAATCTACAAGCTCAAGCTTGTAGATCTGCTATTTTTTGGCAAATGGTCCGCCCCGGGATAATGGATTTTGATTATCGCGATAATATCGTAAATCGCGATTTCTTTAGTCACAATAATCGTGATATGACATTTTCATATCGTCCCATCCCTAGTTTTGACTCCATCACCAGAAGGGATGGTGGGGGGTGAGGGCTGGTGGACATTATAAGGAATGGCCTGGTAGCTAGCTGGTTAAGAGGCCCAGGGGCTTTGAGATTAAGTACGGTTGGATCTGCTGTATGCCATTCCAAGACAGCAAGGATGAATGCATGAAAGAGAAGGTAGACGGTGGCCAAATGTAATACTTTCAGTTCAACGCAAAATGAATGCATGATGGAGAAAATCGATACTGACTACAAGTAACTATACTATCTGTAAATGTTCAGATCAATGTAATGGATGAATGCATGAAAGATAGTCTTGCGTAGCCAGACAGCTATTCCACAATCTCCGAATGCTACCGTATATAGAGTCTGGAACACCTACACCTCCTGAACGGCGAGTAATGGAAACTAAGAAAATATATTTTAAAATGTAATTTCTGCTAAGCAGCAAGCTGGATTATGCTTAGATGATTTTTATTTATATTAGGATAACTGTGCGCGATGTTAAACGGAAACGGACGTGAGGAGGAGGCTTCACTTCCGCTTTAACCGGGTACTCATCATTCTTCTTACGTTATTCCAGACAGTATGACGGGAGCATTTCCAAATCGTGGAGTCAACAGTCTGGCAACGCGAGACTACATGAAAGAGAATGTCCGTGGTGGCTACAAGTACAGTATATCTATGCAGTGTCAATGCAAGAAGCTGAACTTCTGATGTATGTATACTCCGGTACAGTACTAATGCAACAGTAAATGCATAAACAGAGACTTAAACACAGCCTACTGTCTATCCAACGTCAACGTTGGATAGATGCATGGATAAATGCATGAAGGAGGACTCCTGCTACTGTACATCTACTGCTACAAGTACACACAGAAATCCATTTACTGAATCCTTCCTATCCGACATGAGCTGTAACCCGATAAAGGAGTCCCTGTGATGGTGTCTGCCATCTGCACACAGAGCCTACGTACCAGTGGCCAGTGCAGTAATTGCACTGCTAATTGTAGAGCGGTGTTTGCTGCTTGCCAAGAATAGACCCCGCCATGTGGCCCGCTGTCTTGGGGGTTTGCATGCGTGTGTCGGTGTGGGTACAGTACAGTATAGTGCGTGATTGTGTGTAGAGGCTTGGAGACTTGTTTCAGGCCAGGGTACTGTGTGTGTGTGTGTGTGTGTGTGTGTGTGTGTGTGTGTGTGTGTGTGTGTGTGTGTGTGTGTGTGTGTGTGTGTGTGTGTGTGTGTGAGAGAGATAGAGAGAGAGAGACCTGAAGGTTATTGTACTCCACAGCAGTGAATTAAACATTAAACAGTGTTTGTGTTTTTGTCACGATTTCCTGTTTGTTTGCAGTCCCATTAGGGAAGCATGTCGAGTGTTCTCTCTCTCTCTCTGTCTCTCTCCCTCTTTCTCACTCTCACACAAACAGACCACACGCACAAACACGCACACGCACACACACGCACGCACGCGCACACACACACACACACACACACACACACACACACACACACACACACACACACACACACACACACACACACGCACACACGCACACACGCACCCACACATACACTCGTGCTGACACACACCCACAGAATGAAAAAAAAGCCCTGCCCATTTTTATGCTCTACAGATGAAACGCATTAGCGAATGCATGGCAAGGGACACCTAGGGAGGGGGCGAAAGAAGCCCTTCCTCGTTCCAACGACATCAGCATTTTTTCGCAAATTTGCAATTAGTCTTAAGGGCCGGTGTAAATTAGGTCTCCTGACAAATGAGCTACCGAGACGGGACAAGAAGTTTCAATAAATCTGAGGGAAGCTCTGCCCTGCTCTAGGCAGCGCAGGGCGGTGGCTCCCTTCACTCTCTCCCCCAGCATCCAGAGAGAGAGAGAGAGAGAGAGAGAGAGAGAGAGAGAGAGAGAGAGAGAGAGAGAGAGAGAGAGAGAGACCTAGCAGACCCACAGGGTAGAGGGAGGAGCACTCATGTTGGGGATCCACTAGCCTCAAGTCTCTCTTCCCTCTCTCCCCTCTCTGGAAGCTCCACGAGGGACACGGTTCCACGGAGGGAAACATTGGGAAAATTGCTTGCCGATGATGATAATGATGATGATGATGGTGGTGCTGATGGGAGGTTGGAGAAGGTGGTGGTGGTGGTGGTGGGGTTGGTGGGGAGGGGGAGGGGGGGTCTTCAAGCCAAGGCCCTTGAGAAGACAGAGTTTGTAATGAGGGGGTATAAACTTACACGTGTCTCTCTCATCTCATCCCCGTCTGCACTCACAACTTTCACGGATGAGAAGATCACTTTAGGCGGAGCGCTATGGAGACACACCGGTGGGGTGAGAGTGAGATGGTTCGGCGGTCCCATTCCCATCCCATCGCCTTCCATTCGGGACGAGAGAGTCTAGAGTTGCGTCTCGTTGAGCGATTAAACGCATTAGCGCAGGGGCCTTCTGCTGGTGCTTGATTCAATCTGCAGAATCCCTCTGGCAGCAAGACATTAAATAGAAAAGGTTTTACTCTTTAAAGTCAGCGAAAGGCAGATTCTCTCTCCACGCACACTTTGGGTTATTGACAACGCATCAGCTTACACATCAGCTTACACGTTTGGGGGCCATCGCCCGTTTGGGGAGTGGGGGGGTTGTAGGTGTGGTGCCCCGGACAAGTATGACAGCTAATGGACTCTAACCGGGGGAGGCCTCCAGCAAGCATCAGGTTCAAATGGGTTCCTGGTTGCTGTGCATTTAATGCGATTGGACAAACTAACACGCCACAATAAAGTGCTGCTTAAGGTCCCGAAATGTGTTTAGTAATGGGGGAGAGGGGGAAGGGGGAGCGCTAGTGGTGGTAGTGGGTGCAGGCGAACAGATGACAAAGCGAGGGAATGTAGGATGGGACGGCCAATGGTATTAGAGCTCCATTTGTCCGAATTACCTGGATGTGAAGAAGAGTGGGGGAATGGAAACTTCTACACCAGGGAACAACAAGGTGGGGGTGGGGGGGGGGGGGGGGGGCAGTAATGCGGTGGCATGGAGGGTGATGTGTGTGTGGGGGGGAGTGCTTACCAGGGACGTGCAGTGCAGAGAATGTTAGAGAGGCAGGGGCTGAAATTTCTAAAAGGGCCTTGTTGTGAAAATATTGAAAATAGCAGACCTAGCGCTGCGTTGTGGGCTTGGAGGTCGGCTATTTTAGGAACTTCATAACACACTAAACTAAGCATAAAAAAGGCAATACTGGAGATGTGGTGTGGATTTCTGGACAGTGAGGGCAATTCCTTCAACATAAGATGCTGCATTCAAGTTCAGGCAATTCTCTTGAATGCTGCCTTCAGGTATGGCTTGGAAATGAGGCATAAATTGCATTTCTTTTACCACAGTAAAAACTGCATTCATGGTCTGGAGGGGGCACTTTTTACAGACGGATAATGGGGCAGGGGCTCAAGCCCCCTTTGCTGTCTATGTGTGCATGTGCCTGGTGCTTACTAGGTTACACACAGATGTAAGTCCAAGATTGAATTGCTCAACAATTGGGGATACTTGGAAAAGTACTGAATAAGACATCTGCCTCATGTTACCGCGTGATGCATGCAGTATCACATTATATGATGGCGTACCGGCCATTTGATCGGTTCCATGGCGCTGGCCCCGCACGCCTGTGCAAGGCAGGAGCAGCGCTTTAGGGCAGTGGAACTATTGAGCGACTATAGGCTGATTGAGTTATGGGTTTGTCGAGCATTTTGCTCGTGAGGCCTCAACAGGGCCGTGTGAGTGGACACTGGATATGGACGACCTACCTATGTAGCATTTCCTTACCATATGTAATCACTGTAGGGACACATGCAGGGATATTCATTACCTATCCGTGACTCTTGTTTCTTGACCTGGAAGATTCCGATCATTCACTGCCATTCTTGGGACATGGGAATATTTTTCATTTTAAGGTAGTCCTATAGCTAAAAAAACAACCTTAAAGGAGCACAGCAGTTCACCCCCAAAATGACTTTTTTTCTATTGGTTACTCACGACGCCACGGAGACTTGAATTCAATAATATTTTTTGTTTTTTGTCGCATTCCTAAGACAATAATTTGATTACAATAAATGTACCCCCATTGATTCCGGATGGGGACCCAAATGCATTTGGGTCCCCATCTGGAATCAATAGGGGTAAATTTACTTTTCTACTTTTTGTCATATGCGACAATTTTTTTTAAATATTACTAAACTCAAGTCTCCATGGCGTGAGTAATCAATACAAAAAAGAGCGAATTACTCCTTTAAGACAAAAAATACATTGAGTTACAGTATAGCATTGTAACATCTACTTCTAATGAGGCCTTATTTATGGAAGGCAGACCTATTGAGCTGGCAGCCTGCAGGCCCGTGTAGCAATTTGAAGTGGTGCTTTGATCAGTTCTGAAAGTATGGTGGTGTACTGGGTGAACACTGGGATGTCCACATTTATAACCTAGGCAATGACACACATACTTTAACTCTGGAGGTAATGTTTTAGCTGCTGTCTATTTCTGTGTGCTCTCTGGATATCACAAAAAGTTATGAACCTTTCATGTGAAATGACCTACTGTACATGAGGTCCCCTGGGCCAGTGGTTCTCAACCTTTTCAGGCCGCGACCCCCAAAATAATCATATTTTAACTGGCGAGCACTAAGAGCTGAAGCATTACATTTTGTATAACACAGTTGCATAGTGAAAATAGCAGATCTACATGCTCATTTTCGGCTATTTTCACAATTTCTGCCTCTAATATTTGACAATTTGGCCAATGTTTGTCATTTTAGAGGTATTATATCCTTAAATTGTCATTTTAGAAATGTGCATATACCCTATATACACTTAAACGTTATGCTGGTTTGTTTACTGTTGAACGAGAAAACAATGATTCACATTAAGTTAATCATCTGGGGACCCCCCTGGGGGTCCCGACCCACAGGTTGAGAACCACTGCCCCGGGCCTTGCTTTTTGGAATGAAACACCTGCCTGCAGCATCATCTCTTGTTCAACATCTCTCCATGACGAATCAGGCCACTCAAGCTGCTGAGATCTTTGCTCTTGGATATGTGCTACTGGTGAATCACACTGGGTTCAGAGGTGTCACGTGACCTGTGTCCAATAATCCTTCTTTTTTATCTGTCTTTTGTCACCACCACTCTGCTCTAATGAAATATTTAGTTAGAACATATACAGTACATCAGTCCCCCCATGACAAGCAGTTCTTAGGAGCCATGCAGGGAGGTCATATCGATGTGTTTTCCCCATGTAGTCCTTCTAAGATGACACTGACATCACCGCTGCAAACAACCTCTACAGGGACCTATCATAACAGCCTCTTCCTCTAATCTAATCTCTCAGAACTCTACGCCGAGGACAGCCCACAACATGCACTAATATTCCCGATACACTCAATGGCTCAATGTGTTCTATAGCTGATCATATGTGTCACCCAGAATACAAAACTCAGCTGTATATTACAGTATCTTTTTATGATTAACCCTAAATAAAACTAGACTGCGCTCTCTCACTTTCCGAAGAAAACGACAAGTGCGACCAGCAGAGAACGCAAGTAGGTTGATGAGTACTGTCTGTATGTATGTGGGTAGGAAAGTTGGCACCTCTGCGCTTAAAAGCCCTGCCTTTGTACTGTCGGCCGGATACAGACAGCCCCGAACACAGTACTTGTGCGCTCTGCTGGCGCAAGTAATAAAAACGATATATTTAGTTGACCAGGGTCCCCAAAGGTTCTACCATGTACTTGGTCCATTCCTTTTCCCCTCTTATGTCCCCCACACCAAATATCTTCACCGAACAACTTGTGTGCTTGTAGATCTTATCTGCTATTATCTGCTATATTCTCGTCCCAGAATAGGGATGGTATATGTTTCACATGGTTAAACTGTTATCTCTCATCAAACAAGTTGGTGTGAGACGGTCTGTACAGTCTTCGGGGCTAAGTGAGTGATTATGCGGCAGAGTCAGTCCCCTGTGTTTCGTCGTCGAAACGGCCCTTTGAGATGAGCAGCTGAGCCTATCGAGAGCAGAGCGAGCCAACAAGGGACTGGAAGAGGGGGGGGGGGGGGGGGGTTGATGCAACAGTAAAGAGAGAGAGAAAACACACAGTGACATTATGGAGAATCAAAGACAACTGTGTTCCCAGCGTCTCCGGAGAGCGCAGGCGGTCGGCAGCCCTGCGGTTGTTGGCCCAGCCGACACTGGTCCTGCCTGTGTTCTGCAGACAATGCGGATTGACATAAAGTCAAGCTGATAATTAAATTACATGCATTGCAGCAACCCCGAGATACGCCAAATCATTAGCACATGTACAGGGGAGTAAGGGAAGAGAGAGAGGGGGAGAGAGAGAGACACACACACACACACACACACACACACACACACACACACGGATGAAGTTCGAAGCATTCTGGTCATCGCGATTATATTTCATGAAATAAAGCTTTTAAAAGGACAGTTCACCCCAAAAAACAAGGCTGATATATTATGTGAGTAATCTCATACATACGCCCCAAATTATAAACCACCTTGCACTACTCATTTGTCCTCAGAGTTAATGAGGGTTAATAGTTTGAATTAGTCCTCCCAGTGATGTCATCAGGAGGAGACGTATTCCATATGGTGTTAAACACAGCTCTGAGTGTAGAGATGAAAACAGATGGGGGGGGGGGGGGGGGGGGGTGCATTGGCTTCACGCCCACAGTGAAGGCTGACGATTATGAAAATATAGTTTTCAGTAATTCGCTTTATATACTAAAGCACAGTGCACGGGACTAATGATGCGTTATGACCTTATAGTTTAAACAACGGCCAAATCAAACCGCAGATCTTTCGCGGGGGAGAATCCATTATGTCCTTTTGCCTGGGACAACAGTGAGTGAAACATTAATGATGGCAGTGTGAAGGAGGAGAGGAGGAAGAACGAGTGATTCCAGTAAAGCCTCTTCGCCACTCTCATCCGCCAGCAGGGGTGTCACACTAAGTTCTGGGCCCTGGGTACAAGGATTCACTGCGGGCCCCCATTGAATGGGAATGCATTATTATGCATTATTTTGTGCTTTAACCATTGAAAAATAGCAGATCTACAAGCTTGTAGATCTGCTACTTTTGAAAAATCGTGAAAATTTGTGCAGGTCTCCTTCTAAGATTTTTTTGAAAAAACTATGTTTCTATGTCAGTGGTGCTCAAACTTTTTCATGTGAAGGACCCCCAAAATGATATGTATTTGGCCACGGACCCTCATCTCAAAATATTTAGTTCCAGAGGACCCCCCAGAAGCAAAATGTGAGTTACAAATGTTCGCTGTGAGCTTGTATATCTGCTATTTTTCAATAGCCAAAGTATAAAATAATTAGGGCCCCGACACCTTGGGCCCTGGTAACTCAGTCCCACTCCCCCACACCCCCCTTGTGACGCCCCTGTCCGCCAGCAGCCCTTCTTCCTGGAGCGGGTCCCACACATCCCTGTTCAGAGGGGAGGAATAAAAGGAGAGGAGGGGAAAACATGGAGGGGTTTTTCCAGCGTGCCGTTTGAGCCATCCATTATGACTATAAAGGCTTTCACACCATCCCTTTGATGCACATCATTGATACGTGCTCCGAGGGCTTGTACAGCATGCATGGGAGCAGTCTATCTCTGTGACAGCTACAGACACAAACATCTGCAGTCGCACACACACTCACACATGTACAGTAGGCCTACACATGCACACGCATCTGTAGTTACGTGTATGCACACGCGTGCACACACATGCACACACACATAAATGCACACATACTGTACACACACACACAGACACTCGTGCACATACCGGTATCACTGAAAAGAAAAACAACTAAACAGATGCATATACAATACATGCGTGAACACAGACACCTGCACAGACACGCACACGCCCACATGCACAGTCAGGCAGCTGTTTTAAAAGCTATTATCTCTTGTGTGGAGGTGGATATTGAGCAAATGTGTCCAGCAGATCACTATGGGCCGTGTCCCTCAAACCTCATAAAAGAACTTTAGCAGCAATTCTTGCATCTTTATATTCATTCATAGCAGTTTAAAGAAAAATGACAGGGGTCTTCAACAGGAGGTCCGGGACCCCTAGGGGGTCCTCAGAGTTACTACAGGGGGCCCTCCAAATCTTTGTGAGACTTTTCTCTTTTTTATATCAACCACTTGAACCCTAGCGTCCATAATATATTCCGAGAACTTTAGCCAAAAATAACAGGGTATTTTCAGCAAATAGGTTTGGTGTAGAGGGGAAAAAGAGCAGACTAAGTACAGAGTGAAAGGTCAAGTTAATTAAGTGTTGACAGTTTAAGTGGTTAAAATATACTGAGGATAGTGCTGTCAAACAATTAAACTATATGGAATCTCTGAAAAGGTTGCGGGGGTCTCTGCTTCATCTCTCTCTCAACGAAGGGGTCCTTGGCCTGAAAACGTTGAAGACCCCTGCTTTATGGTTACCCTCTCTCTTTCTCCCACTGTCTCTCATCTATCTTCCTCTTTATCTATCTATTTTTTCTTCATGTCTGTCTGTCTTGTCTGTCTGTCTCCCCCCTCTCTCTCTTCTCTGTGCTCAGGCCTCGACCGTCCAGTCCCTGTCCTAATTGAGTCAGCGCTCCTCTGCTGCTGGGGCCCTTATCGCATCACGCCTTCTAATTGACCCCGCACAGCTCCACAAGACAATGCAGCCAGGAGCTTGACAAAAGTTATTAATTTTCACTTTGTCCGAGGCTCTGTCCCAATTAGGTCCCCTGACTGGGGCCGGTGGGGCGGCTAACGTGATTACAGGACATGCTTATTAGTCCGCTACAGCAGAGGCAGAGAGGGCCAGCGGAGAGGAAGGGGCCCTGAAATGAGAACACACTCTACCAGGTGATTACTACCAGACAGTAGCATACAGGAGGAGTGTCTCCTTTGTAATCGTGATCGCGCGCACACACGTACGCACGCACACACGCACAACACATAACTGAAAGTGTATGTGCGCTCGCTTGCCTGCGTGCCGCTCACAGGCAAGCAAGTTATGTGTTGAAACAGTTTATAGGCTGATTGTTGACTTAACAAGCAAACATTCAATCTTAAAAGAAAAGATGGACCCAAAATGGACCTGTAAAATGAATTCTATAATTTGGTCGCAATCTAGTCTAGGGGTCTTCATCAGTGTGTCCGGGACCCCTAGGGGGACTTTTGATGCCCACGTGGTGTCAACGCGTCAATCTCTTTGATGTCTACGTGTGCCCATCGACGCGTTTGATGCATTGTACAGTAAACTCTACTGTACTGTAGCTACTGTTGGCTACCGCGGTGATGAAACAAACTCCATTTCCCAAAATGCAGCGCGAAATCACGTGACCAGGAAGTGCTGTCTGCCTCGTTCACTGCCCTGTAAAGCTGCTGCACAAACATGCAGTTTTCTCCGGATCTTTTCTTTTTTTTCTTCAAAACGTGGCCTTCTCTACCGGCCGTCACACGAACGCTGTGGCGCAGGATTGTTAAAAAACGCTCCTGACTGAAAGAAAAGATTTTCGGGAAATAAACAGGACATGCTTGGATTACATTTACTCGGATTACTTTTTTTGCCAGGACCTCGAAGGTAGGCAAAATGAACCCTTGCATTCATCGCCGGCACCCGCTGTGTTAAGAGTTACTACAGGTGGGCCGCCAAATCTTTGTGTGATAGGATAACATTACATTAACCACCTGGAACCCTATAGAAACCTTATTCTGAGGAGGGCTTTAGCCAAAAATGATCTGCTGATCTACAAGCTCACAACGCCTTCCAAATGTGACCTTGTAGATCGACTATTTTCGGGCAAAGAGGTTTGGTGTAGAGAGAAAAAAGAGCAGACCAAGTACAGAGTGAAAGTCAACTAAGTATTGATATGTTTTTGGTGGTTAAATCTCTAAAAATGCACATTTACATGAATCCAACAAATGAATCGAAAAGATAAGTCAACAAACAATCAAGTCAATGAAGCTATCTATGAAAATGTTTAATCTTTCTCTCTTTCTCTCCAGCTATGGGGTCCTTGGCCTGAAAAATGTTGGCAATTGCCAATCCTAAAAATCCCACCACAACATGAGGCAGGGTTGCTGTGGCTGGGCAGTGGGCATGCACTGACTGATTGTGAATCGTTGGTTACTGAACTGTTCAAAAGCACACTGCAGTGAACAGTGACTGGATGTGGGATCCAGACAGTGAGCTGCTGATAGTAGCCCAGGGCTGGCTGAGGACAGGAGAAGGGAGTCATGCTCAGGAGCAATGGCAACACTCCAGCCATGGTCTCTCAGCCCCAGCCCACTGACTCTGAACTAGTGATCGACTGAAGACAGCTTTTAAGCTAAAGCGACTGGGCCCAATTATGTGTAATTGGCCCAAGTCTATCACGGTTTGGGTTGTGGAACTCCCAGTCCCAGCGTTTCTTCAACATTTCTGTTGTTGTTGTTGTTGCTGGACTCCTGCATTTTAGGATTGGGCTGAGTGCACTGTTAGAGTTTAAGTGAAAGAAAATAAGGTACCAAGATGTAGTGAAAAGAAGAACTGCTGGTGTGTTAAAGGAGTAGTTCACCCCCAAAATGTTTTTTTTCCCTATTGAATACTCATGCCATGGAGACTTGAGTTCAATAATATTTTTAGTTTTTTGTCACATTCCTAAGACAAGAAATTGATTATAGTAAACTTACCTCAACGGTTTCCCCATCCAGGGCCATGCATTTGGGTCCCCATCTGGAATCAATGGGGGTAAATTTACTATAATCACATTTTTGTCTTAGGAATGCGACAAATACAAAAAAAAAAAAATCATTGAACTAAAGTCTCTATGGCGTAATCAATAGAAAATACGTCATTTTGAGGGTGAACTACTCATTTAATGTTCTTTTTAAAGAAGACTGGTAAAAAAGAATGCACCATTTAAAAAAAGAAAAATCTGTACTGTACTGTCTGTAGACACAGCTTAATCAAGTAATATAATCTCAATGACAACAGAACACAACATAGTTTAATTCTCGTACGTTTGCGTCATCATATATTAAAGGAATGAATACTCATCGAGGATTTGAGCCAAGTTCACTCTCTCAAACCAAATGGGAAACAAATGTAATAGCTGACACTTCCAAAGCCACAACAGCAGCAAAAGCAGCATTGTATTTCAAACTCTCCCTTTCAAGTTTGGTTACAGCGCTGTCATGTTCAATCGCACAATGTTAAGAGGATTAAAAGGGGAGAGATTTGATGCAAGCTTGTCCAAAGGTGAGCGAGAGAGAGAGAGAGCGCGAGAGAGAGAGAGAGAGAGAGAGAGAGAGAGAGAGAGAGAGAGAGAGAGAGAGAGAGAGAGAGAGAGAGAGAGAGAGAGAGAGATCCCTTAGATGGCAATTCCGATAGCCTGGGTGCAAAAAAATCTTAACTGTAGTCTACTGCCGTAGACCTTGAGGGGGCGTTTTAATGACAGCTCCAAGAGATTGGCTTCACCCGCCACGATTAAAGTTCCCACTGCTTGCGATCAGAGCCAGAACAATACAAACAGTTAGCCCAGGAACAAAACAAGCGAGCAGACTTGACACAAAGACACCTGCTCACTCAGCAACTCTTTTTGTTGAGCCACAGGCACTGAAGCCCGATCTAAATCCAGAGTCCTGTTGGAGGAAGATCGGAGAGTGACAGCGGCCTAGCCTCCCTCTTTCTCTCTCTCTCTCTCTCTCTCTCTCTGATATTAATATTTCATGGTGGAACTTTGGCCCTAAGATGTACTATCATCAGACTTATCTGAGTCTTAGATGACTTAGTGCTGAGACTACACAAAACAAGGATTTCAACACCTTTTAAAATTGGTCTCTTTCAACTTTGTGTCAGCATGTGTCAAGTGTTGTTTTCATGGTATGGCTGAAGACTGGGGTGTCTAGAACAGGGCTTGTCTGTCTGTCTGTCTGTCTGTCTGTCTGTCTGTCTGTCTGTCTGTCTGTCTGTCTGTCTGTATGTATGTTGGTATGTCTCCAGAAATAGTAAACCTATCAACTTATAATTCTTATATTCACTCAATATTATGATTATTATCTTGAACATATTGTAATTGTTGTTAATGTCACTACTTGTACCTCTATGAGTGATGGACAAATAAACCAATATAATCATAGCTCATGACACTCATGTACATGATGTTATGGAACACAAACTTAACAATGCCTGTTGTAACTCACCGTATATACCACAATTTGTTTGCTAACTGAACAATGCATTGTGTGGCTTTGTTTGCACCTCGCTACGTTTCTACTAGTGAGATAAGACAGTCATAGTCAAACTTGCACATTGTCACCTACATTAAGAACGCCACATCCAGGGTGACGGTTAGGCTCACAATAGCCTACTTAGCACAATATTAGCACTGATGGAATAAGGATATAGTCCTGAACTTGGAACACAGCACTTTTACTTCTCTCAAACTACAGGTCAGCAGTATGTCTCGTCTCGTTTTTTTACTCTCAAAGAGTAAATTGCACATTTTTGCTACTGATTTGTAACTGAAAATTGCTCATTAACACTTGGTAATTATATGCAAGTATAAATATAGCTGCATGGCGGCAATGAGGGGTTTCCACTGTATGAGTGCATTGCAGTGGAAACAACCTAATTAAATGAAATAACTTTAGTGGCTTTCTTGTGTATTCTCGTATCACTGCCTCTTGAGTGCTATGCTTCAGATAAACAGCTGAAAAAACATGAAAGGCTCGGTTGCAGCTCGAAATTAGAACCGTGTAGAAACTGAGTTTCTTCTGAGAACAAGTCGAGAGTTTTCGTGTAGCTTTTGGAGCTAAAACTGCAGAGACCCCACCAATTAAAGTCACATTGGGTCCCTTGCTCATCCATCACCGGTCGTTTACTGGCAGAGCTACGAGGGTAAATATTTCTCTTATCAGAGTTTCCTGGCGTGGTGTGCCTGCCACACGCTGCAATTTATCATATCCACTTATGGTACAACATAACCAAGCATAATAAACATCACCAAACTTCATCTGATTATTTTTCATTTTCTGGAAGAAACACATTTCTTGGATAGTTTTTTTAGAAGAAGAAAAAAAGGGTCATGTGCTGTACTGAGGGGGACAGAGAGAGTGAGTGTCTCTGCTTCTTGTCCTGGTCTGGCTCATGTGAAATATGATTAAACGAGTGCAAAATCAAAAGGCCTGACCCATGCCTGGGTTCGGATGCTGGGTTCTGTTCTGTGTATGCCATCACCTGCTGCTTTCATAGTCTCTCTCCCTCTCCCTCACTCTCCCTCTCTCACTCTCTGCCTCTCTCTCCCCCCCCCCCCCCCCCCCCCCACCCCCCCCCCCCCCTCTCACTCTCTCTCTCCTTTCCCCCACTCGCAATAGTTCTTCTTTGTCTTTTCCTCTCATCCTCTCCATCACAATTTGAGTCTTTCCCCTTCGGTCTCATGCCACTTTATCCACCTCTATATCTTTCTCTAACTTGACTTTCGCATGTTCCCAATCATTAACCTCCTCTCTCTTTTTAATGATATGTTCATTTCTTTAACAAACAAACCAACCAACAAACAAGAAATAAAAGAAAAACACAAGATAGTCAAGAAGAAAAGAAAAAATACTCTCTCTCTCTCTCTCTCTCTCTCTCTCTCTCTCTCTCTCTCTCACTCTCCCTGGGCCCCATGTCTTGGTGTCAAGCCTGTTTTCTAGCAGAAGATGTGGAGTCACAATCAATAGACAGCAGCAAAGGCAGTCCAATTATGTCAAAGTGCAAATTATAGATTCAGAGTGATACCGAGGACATGGACTTGTGGTTTGCTTACTTGCTCTCGCTCACTCTCCCCCTCACTCACACACACACACACACACACACACACACACACACACACACACACACACACACACGCACACGCACACGCACACGCGCACACACACACACACACACACACACACACACACACACACACACACACACACACACACACACACACACACACACACACACAGCCAAGAAGCAATATGAAATTCTAATGTTTTTGAGCCACAAGCTATTTCAAGTGCAGTGTGACTGCGAGACGATAATTCAAATTCGGACTCCTCTGTATCAAGACAACTAGATCTTTATTTATTCCTTTATTTATTTTTTTGCAGGGGGTTTATGAAAAATGCATCAATTAATTCATTATTTCCATTGAACCTGTATTATTTAAAAACTGTACCCAACACTGCAGCCAACCTTCCCACCTGCAGCAGAGGCAAGCGTTGCAGGCTGCAGTTTACATTTCCATAATTTAATTGAGGTCATAAAAAGGAAGCTTTGAGGGGAGTCAAAAGTGATTGTGTGTGTGTGTGTGTGTGTGTGTGTGTGTGTGCGCCTCGCACACGCGCACATGCACGCTTGTGTGTGTGTTGGGGGCGGATGCGGGTGCAAACCCGGCCCATATGTTTGTGTTGACCTCTAATTTGGCAAAATGTGCGTTACGTGATCCAACAGACCTGTGAGGTCAAGCTCTATGATTATTCACAGTGAAAGGAGGAACCAACAAAAAAAGAACGCAAGCGAGAAAGAAAAAGTCCCTGGCAGCGCGTCCACACTGACAGCCACATTCCCCTCTCTCCCTCAAACCCTCTCGCATTGCAATGTGTCTCCAGCTATCGCCTTTCTTTCTTTCTTTCTTTCTTTCTTTCTTTCCTTCCTTCCTTCGTACATTTCCAGTGGTGTAAAGTAAGTATATTTACTTAAGTAATGTACTGTACTTAAAGGGATAGTTGACCCCAAAATATATATATATTTCTCTCTCTTTTTTTCTTTGCACTCATAAGCCAATAATTTCATGACCAGTAGTGAGTGGTTCCCTATGGAGACACAAAGAGTCTCCTCAAATTATTGACTTAGGAATGTGACAAAGAATGTTAGTATTTTCAATACTTTTACTTCATTACATCTCAGATCGAAATACCACTCCACTACATTTATTTGCAAACTAGTTACTTTGTAGATTTTGATTACAAACTGATCTATATAAACACTGATCAATATAAACACTGATCAATATAAACACTGATCTATGTAAACGCCGATCTACAAGCTCACAATGCGTCGCATTGGGAGCTTGTAGATCTGCTTGTGTATACATTTGACATTTTTAAATGGGACACTTTTGGCACTTTAAGTACATTTTGATGGCAATACTTTTGTTCTTTTATTTTGAATTCGGGACTTTTACTTGTAACAGAGTATTTTCTACATTGCAGTATTGATACTTTTAGATCAATAAAAACAGTGCAGTAAAAATAGTAGTAAAAAAAAAAATTGAGTACCCTTTCCACCACTGTAGCTACATTTCCCCCCCCCCACACACACACACACACACACACACACACACACACACACACACACACACACACACACACACACACACACACACACATACACACACACAGGTCCTGACAAGGTGAGCGCTCCCATCCCTGCCACCATCGCGGCAGCAGATAACGCGCTGCGTGCAAGGGGTCTTCTCAGAGGTTAAAGCATTCTGCCGATGGTGCTGGTGGAGAAGATGAAGAGGAGGAGGAGGAGGGGTGGAGAGAGGGGTCTCTCTGACAGGCCAGTCAGAAGAAAACTCAGTCCCTCACAGCGTTTTGCCCCCCACCCCCCCTTCCCAGCCTCCCCTACACACACACACACACACACACACACACACACACACACACACACACACACACACACACACACGCGCACACACACACACACACACACACACACACACACACACACACACACACAGGAGCGTCACACCAAATTCTGGGCCCTGGGTACAAGGATTCACTGCGGGCCCCTGCGGGTTAACTATTGAAATATTGCAGCTATACAAGCTCACAGCGCGAGATCTGCAATTTTTTTTAAATTGTGAAAATGTGTGCAAGAAACCTATGTTTCCATGTCAGTGGTGCTCAAACCTTTTCATGTCAAGGACCCCCAAAATGATATGTATTTGACCACGGACCCCCATCTCAAAATATTTAGTTCCAGAGACCCCCCAGAAGCAAAATTTGAGTTACAAATGTTTGCTTAAAAAATACATATATTCAACGATTTGCACACATTTTCACAACTTTTTCAAAAATAGCAGAGCTACAAGCTTGCAGCGCGGCACTCGGTGCCGCACTGTGAGCGTGTATATCTGCTATTTTTCCAATAGCTAAAGTTACTAGGGCCCCTCCACCTTGGGCCCTAGTAACTCAGTCCCACCTTTTCCCCCCTTGTGACGCCCCTGCACACACAACTACAGTCTTAACAACTGCGAGTGCTGGTGCCAGGTGGTGGTCACAGAGATGAATTCATGGGGGCCACTGCACTGCATAAGGCAAACTGCAACAAAAAAGGCAGAGCCGGGTGTGTGGGGGGTGGTTGAGAGGGGGATTATCACTTCGCATTGCCAGGAGGGCCATGGGGGGGCCGCGGCGTTGCAGGGGGGCTGCTGCTGATTGAGACAGGGAGAAAAAGGAAGCCTGGGGACCCTGGAGAGAGAGAGAGAGAGAGAGAGAGAGAGAGAGAGAGAGAGAGAGAGAGAGAGAGAGGGGCTCTGGTCTCCCCTCTAGCCGGCGGAGAGGAGAGGTGTCGGCCCACTCCGGGAAGAGGAGAGGGGGAAGGATGGAGGGAGGAAGGGAGGAGAGAGAGAGAGAGAGAGACAGAGAAAAGGAGGGAGGGAGAGAAAGAGAGAGAGAGAGAAAGGAGGTGCAGGGAATCCAGGCTGACAGTTCACCTCGCTACAGGCAGCACTCCCATCAGGGGCTGGAGCAGGCAAGGAGAGGCCTGCAGGCCACGCATGTGCGTACATACACACGCACGTGTACACACGCTCGCACGCGCACACACACGCACGCAAGCACGCACACACAGAGAAAAGGACATTATGTAGAGATAGGAATATACATGAACATGGACATATACATACAGGAATACACATACATGCGCACACACACACACACACTGAAACACACACTGAAACACACACGCACGCACGCACGCACGCACGCACGCACGCACGCACGCACGCACGCACACAAACACACACACACACACACACACACACACACACACACACACACACACACACACACACACACACACACACACACACACACACACAAAATGCTCTCTTCTTCTATTCTTCATGATCCCTGACAACCTTTCTTCTTGTCGTGGGACTCACAGTCCCAACAAGATAAGGGTTAATATCAAACAAGTATGCTTGTAAACTTTGCCACCGTAACCCTGCATTGTTTAATACATAATATGTCTTCTGTGCTCCCGTACTGGTGCTTTGTGCGCGCGCATGTGTGTGTGTGTGTGTGTGTGTGTGTGTGTGTGTGTGTGTGTGTGTGTGTGTGTGTGTGTGTGTGTGTGTGTGCGCGCTCGCGCTTGAGTGTTTGACTGAAAATGGAAATATTGTCAGAGGAGCAATAGACTCTAAAAGAAAGCAAGCTAGTGTATCAGACACATCTTCCAACAAGGATATGTGCGGTACTGCACAATGCTTACAGTGGATTTGATTGAACTGGGTTGAAATGGTTATTAATATAGGCCTATAGTCATTAAAATGCTCAGTACCTTTAGCTGTAGAAGCGTATACATGGTTTAATTGTTGAAACAGTTATTTCCAACAATTTTTGCATTATTTCAGAGTTAATGAACTGATGATCAGTTGTATATGATCTGTGTTATTACAAACAATCTAGTCAGGAAAGCTTCAAATTCTGTATTGTTTTAACAGAAAAAGAGACAACTATTAACTAAATGGATCAATTTCACTTTGTTTGCAATTCACTGGAAAGGTGAGGAGGAGTTTCATTGCAATAAGTCCAAAGATGGCCACATCTGCTCTATTGCTCTTATTGGGAGGTAATTCACCTTTAGGTCAAATATTACAGTCCAAGGGCCGTGTTTTGTGCAGCGTCTCATGCCTTATGACTAGCCTTAGTAGACATGTTTTATTATTTTCTAAAACATTATAAAGTAGTGAATATAAACCAGGAACCGTGGTAGTCTTAGTTTATAGGAATCATGTGACAACTTATTTTTCTTTTCATAGTATAAAGCATTTTGACAATCATTTAACAGTATTCATGTCTAACATGATTTTTTTTTTTATTTTAGTGACCATTTTAATTTATTTGTGACCATGTTTTTGGTGATGAAAAAGGACACATTTACCACCATTACATGATCTACAAATCAAAGTGAATTTGATTTAGCTCTGCTCTGCTTTCCCCGTATGGGACTGAGTTACTAGGGCCCAAGGTGGAGGGGGCCTTCATTATTTTATACTTTAGCTATTGAAAAATAGCAGATATACAAGCTCACAGCGCGGCACCGAGTGCCGCGCTGCGAGCTT
The DNA here is from genome assembly GCF_963921795.1 of Nannobrachium achirus. NCBI lineage: Eukaryota > Metazoa > Chordata > Actinopteri > Myctophiformes > Myctophidae > Nannobrachium > Nannobrachium achirus. The sequence continues at coordinate 52,764,058 of NC_137812.1, forward strand.
GTAGATCTGCTATTTTGAAAAGTCATGAAAATGTGTGCAAATCTTTGAATATAATGTATTTCTTAAGCGAACATTTCTAACAACATTTCTGGGGGTCCCTGGAACTAAATATTTTGACATGGGGGTCCAAATACATATCATTTTGGGGGTCATTCACATTAAACTATTTGAGCACCACTGACAGAAACATAGGGTTTTCAAAAAACCTTAGGACAAAGGACACATTTACCACCATGACCTGATCTACAAATCAAAGTGAATTTGATTTAGTTCTGCTCCTTCCCCCCACGATGTCGTTTCCTTTGCTCCTCACCTCTCTAGAACATAGCGGCCAGTCAGTGAGTATGAGTAAATTAAAATGGCCCTTCTGCCATCTCCACCTCGGTGTTGTTCACTTTGCTCTCTGTGTTTCTCTCTCCTTTACGTTTCTTCTACATAAATTATTGACTGGCTAATTTGGTCTGCTGGCCCAGGGAGACACTGCAGCATCGCCATGACAGCTTTATCTATTAGACTGAGCCCCAATGACAGGCTTGTTCCGGCTGTGTGTGAATGTGTGTGTCTCTGTGTGTGTGTGTACAGGGGTGTCACACCAAATTCTGGCCCTGGGTACAAGGATTCACTGCGGGCGCCCCCCCATGAATGTTCTTCATAGGGGGAGGGGGTTTAAACCATTTAGACTGGGGACGCATTAGTACGCATTATTTTGTGCTTTAACTGTTGAAAAAATAGCAGATATACGAGCTCACAGCGCGGCACCGAGTGCCGCGCTGCGAGCTTGTAGATCTGCTATTTTTGAAAAACCTATGTTTCTATGTCAGTGGTGCTCAAACCTTTTCATGTGAAGGACACCCAAATTTATTTGGCCACAGACCCCCATGTCCAAATATTCCAGCTAGGGACCCCCCTCCCCCTAGAAGCAAAATTTGAGTTACAAATGTTCTCTTAAAAAATACACTCGGTGCCGCGCTGTGAGCTTGTATATCTGCTATTTTTCAATAGCTAAAGTTGCTTGGGCCCCTCCAACTTGGGCCCTAGTAACTCAGTCCCACTTTTCCCCCCCTTGTGACACCCCTGTGTGTGTGTGCATGCGAATGCATGTGTTAGTGCGTGCGTGCGTGTGAGTGAGTGTCAGCGTGCTAGCCTGGTGTGGGGTGGGGGATGTGGTGCTGGTGGTGGTGGGGGTCAGTCTCATTCTCAGTTGCATTAGCACAGGGGGCCGGGACCGGGACACATCAACATCTTAATCAATACGCGAGAGTCAATTACTGAGGAAGCGCGTGCTTAAGCAAGATCTGATTATTGGGTTCATGTTCAGTCCACCAAATGGACCGAATCAATGCGATGCGATATGTGCTATATATCTCCCCCCCCCCCCCCCCCCCCAACGCCACCGCGGCCCAACCCCAGCACACCACCCCCACCCCCCCCATCCCCCCCAGCCTCCTGTCACCATCCCCCCCCCCCCCCCCCCCCCCCCAACCTCTCTCAGCCCTGATGGACACTTGATCAAAATGACAAAGAGGCAGCAGGGCTTCTTCGTGATGCTGAGGCCAAAAGGACCAAGGCACGTGCACACATAGACATCAAAGGGGGCTTGAGCGCCTGCCCTTTTATCCCTCTGTAAAAAGTGCCTTCTTCAGACCATCAATGCCATTTTTACTATGGTGAAAGAAACACAAATTGCCTTGTCCAAACTCTCAGTATTCACTTGATTATGCTTAGTTCAGTGTGGTATCAAGTACCGAAAATAGTGGCCGCGTCGCAAGGCGACTCGTTGTGAGCTTGGAGGTCTGCTATTTTCGATATTTCCACCAAAAGGTCCTTTTAGAAATGTCGGCCCCAGCCTCTCTAACATTCTCTACACGTCCCTGAACAGAACAGGACAGTCACTGGACCGGACCAAAACGCGCCCGTGGTTAAAAACAAATGAAACTAAACAATGTTTAATGCCTGGGGGAGGAACTTGCGAGCTTCCAATGAACCTTTAAATAAGTTGTAATGTTTCTGAGGTGTGATTTATGAGGCTGAGGGAGAGGGGGAAAATAGTCTAAAGCTAGTCAATTCCCTCATTGCCTTAACCCTGTCTTTTTCTCGCATTGATTTCTCTAGTCTTCTGCTCCTTTATTCTTCTTATATATATATTCTTTCTTTTATTGACTTAAATGGTTTGTGTGAATGAATGAAATAGATCTTCTAAGAGGATGTGTTATCTGCCAGCAAAAAATGTTGCTGCGCGAGCGGCCTCTTTGTCCTGTTAAGCAGATTTACCAGTTTGCTGCAGACTGAACCAGCCTACTGTATATTGAACTCGCCATCCATTCAGAGGTTAAGGCAGGGGTGTCACAAGGGGGCGAGGGGTGGGACTGAGTTACTAGGGCCCAATGTGGAGGGGGCCTGGAATTATTTTATACTCTATTGAAAAATAGCAGATACACAAGCTCACAGCGCGGCACCGAGTGCCGCGCTGCAAGCTTGTAAATCTGCAATTTTTGAAAAGTCATGGAAATGTGTGCACATCTTTGAATATAATGTATTTTTTTAAGCGAACATTTCTAACAAAAATGTTGCTTCTGGCCGTCCCTGGAAGTTGGAACGAAATATTTTGACATGGGGGTCTGTGGCCAAATACATATTTTTGGGGGTCCTTCACATGAAAATATTTGAGCACCACTGACATAGAAACATAGGTAAAAAACCTTCGAAGGATTTGAGATATTCAGACGCCGCACAAATGTTCACGATTTTTCAAAAATAGCAGAT
>NC_137812.1:52769320-52899320 GCF_963921795.1 Nannobrachium achirus
GCAAAGCCTCCACTCGCACTGAAAAGAGCTCCTGGATAAGCACTAATTGGGCCACCTTTTTTTTTTCTTCTTCTTCTTCTTCTTCTTCCTTTTACAGTGCATTATGGGAGCTGTTGATCCAGGGGTTCTGTCTTTAAGTGCCCTTAATTATGATTCCACCTCAGCGAGCGCTCAAACCCGCCCCATCAAATGACTGGAACATTCTGGCTGGCTCTCATTACTGGCCTGGCCCCCGGTATCTCATGTACAGATACTTAAATCAGATCACACGAGTGCTGCGGTGGGAGGGTCTTCATTCAGAGGGGGAGATGGGGTTTCAAGGAGTCTATCTGACCGTGTGATTAGGTGGGCATAAAATGAGGCCAGAATAACAGATCTCATTAGATTGGTCTGTGTGCCTACGCACTCTCTCTCTCTCTCTCTCTCTCTCTCTCTCTCTCTCTCTCTCTCTCTCTCTCTCTCTCTCTCTCTCTCTCTCATTTTTTCCTTCATGGGCATTTTACTTGTCTGGACTTCCTGTGATTTTTAAGTGGCGTCTGCGCTTGTTGGTTACAGTAATGCAAAGCAGACAGGGTTGGAATGATACCGTACCCTTCACTCTCCTCACTCCTCTTTCTCTCCTCCGTGCGGCTCTCGTGCTCTCACCGACACACAGTCAAACCCTCCTCAGTGTTTAAAACCTACTGAGCATGTACCGTACAAGTGGAACCAAAAGGAGAAACAGTCACATACTGCATTGTCGCATCTATATTTCAAATGTGAAAAGGCCCAAACCTGGATGCAACTGTTATGTTACACATAGATTATTCATATTTCATTTGAGTGACAATTATATTGGTTTGCTAACTATTATGAAATTATGAAATTAAGTATTCGTCTTTTTTCACTTTTGAATGTTGAATTTCTCTTAACAACATGTTAATTCCTTTTTGTGAAAATCAAACAATCTTATCATGGGCAGTATGTGTAAAGTACAGTATATTATACAAGTAGCCTAACTGAAAGACCTGATTATTATTTATTGTAAATGATAGTCACTAAACAATAAACAATAGAAATTTTCTGGAGGTTTCTACATTGTGAAAAAAGCTGAGGATAGAGCTAAAATGTATTGGGAAAAATGAGTCCCTAATTTAATTGGAGTTTGTCACCAATTGAGTTTCTCCCTATAGGATAATTAGCTATTAATATGATTTATTGTGAAGGAATGCATGGTTTAATACCGTGCAGCCATCGACTGGCTTAAGCGTAAACATCAATTCCACATGCACCATAATAATATTACTGTGCTAATCAACATTGATTTCTTTTTTCTTTTTACCCAAAGTCAGAGAATAGAAAGGAGGGCATCTTCAGCTAAAAGGACAATATGTTTCGTCCCTGAAGAGGTTGTAGGTTGTGACCTGAAAGGTCATAGGTTTGATCTCTGTGTCCTGTCCTTGTGGATATTATCTGAACACTACAGCTCTGATCCTTACTCCTTACTCCTTGCTATTGATTGCTGCTCAAGATTCCAGTTACAGTTGTAAGTCACCTAGGATAATAGTGTCAGCTAAATGTAAAATGTGGATGTCTTGCTATATCATATCTATACCTGCCTTTGGCCACATTGACTTGGAAAGATAACGTCACTGTCCGGCAGAAACCTTGTATTTCCAAGTTTCAAATGTTTTTTTTTTTTTGTAAAGTAAAACCCTCATCATACAAGACTGTCACACAAAACTAAAATAGCAGATCTACAGATCTACAAGCAGATCTACAAGCACACATCGTTGTGTGCTTGTACATCTGCTATTTTCACTATTTTAAATCATTTTTAAAATGATAAATACAAAACGAACGGTTTTGGACATAATAGGTTTCCACCCGGGAACGACGATATTCTCTCCTTCAAGCACAGACTTAGACCTCCTTTCCCCCCACATGGTAATGACATTGAAGCTCTTAATTAAGGCCTGTTTCAATGAGAGTTAGAGAGAGAGAGAGAGAGAGAGAGAGAGACAGAGAAACAGAGAGGCCCCTCTCCAGGGACGTGCTCGTGCTGGCCATTGGGAAAAGCGGGGGAACTCCCGAACGGCCGGTTCATTCCCGGCCGGTCCAGGCCGGCCATTAGGAAAAAATTTAACTGTTTGCACAAAAGTAAAAATTAAACTGTTTGCACAAAAGTAGTGAAAACAGCAGATCTACAAGCACACAACGCCTCGCGATGCGAGGCGTTGTGTGCTTGTAGATCGGCTGTTTTCACTATTTTAAATCATTTTTAAAATGATAAATACAAAACAAACGGTTTTGGACATACAAGGTTTCCACCCGTCAACGACGAAATATAACTCATGTAACTGGCCCACTGGCTTGTCACTTTGTCACAAATCTTTGAGTAGCAGCAGCGCTATAGAGAGAGATCTCTCTGACTCTCTCTATGGCGTGCAATGAGGGCCTCTCCAACTCTTTTTCCCAGGCTGAATCAGGGGCCCAGCACGTCCCTGCCCCTCTTGTTCCTCGTCTAAGCCCTCCGAACCCCCACCACCACACCCGTACCGTCCCGTCCTCCCTCTGCCTTTCTCGCCAGAATAAAAGCTAATTCCCATTCATTTGGAGGATCTCTTAATGATCACTCCCACACTGGTCTCGCCCTCAAAATAATACCACGCCTCTATCAGCATATTCCACAATCAATTCAGAATGGATTTCCTTTGCCGCTGATTACTTTTAATAACTTACAACATATCAATTAGCAAAATGGGCGTGTGAATCTTTGAGATGATTATCATTTAACTGTGGAAAGGGTGGCGGGGGGATCGGGGTGGTGCTCGGGGCAGGGTTGTGGGGGTAATTAAATTATGGCCCAATATTGCTTTGCTTCAATTATGCCATGCCGATACGTGTTCCTTTTTATTAGCCCAATTGTTCGCTGCTGTTATTTCAACGTGGTCCAATAGTGCGCTGTTCAACAAATAAATTGGGAAGGAAATCATCTTAATTATGATGTCAGAGGAAATTCCATGGTTGGTTGATGTATTGTTGCGACCGTAGGTTGCATTTACTATAAAAACCTCCAGATCCTGTGTGTGCGTCACAGTGCGTGACACCTCATCCCAGCTCAGCAGAAGGATATAGCTGACCTGTTCTGACATCACAATGATGTTGCAAATTAATTCCGTCCTTGTCTGACACCATAGACCTATGACGTATGAAGTCTGACATCATACTGTACAATCCCTTTCATGCCTATATATGGAGATCCCTGATGTCATCAATAGTCACACTTGCAAAGGAATTCCATCCTTGTCCCTTTCATGCCCATATATCAATATTAAGCCCATATCTGGGAATGCCCATATATGGACATGTTGTGTCAGTCTCATGTGGTCTATGATGTCAAACATGATGTCAGTCATCTCCATATCTATCTATAAATGCGAGAAGTCTCTGCGTGTCTGTCTGTCTGTCTGTCTGCGTGTATGTAATCCGCGTATCTCGAGAACCGTTCGTCCCACCGGCTTCAGATTCGGCACGCACGTTCTCCGCCGCGGCGCGGAGTGCAGTGCCCGGCCTCGACCCGACCCGACGCGCGTTTTTTCCGAAACGGCGCGAAACGTTCGGAATCTCCTTATGCGGAGCTGATTGTTGATTGTTGACATCAGGCTGTTCCGGAGGAAATCGGCGCAAGCGCTGACTCATTGTGACATCATTTCATAAAAGGCTCTGACATCGCGTATGCAACATGAGTCAACACAAAATGCCATGGTTATGTATCTCCATATATGGGCATATGGGCAGATCTCCATATGGGCTACATATATGGGCATATGGGCACTGCTGACTCATATGGGCAGATTGTTGACATCAGGCTGTTCCGGAGGAAATCGGCGCAAGCGCTGACTCATTGTGACATCATTTCATAAAAGGCTCTGACATCGCGTACGCAACATGAGTCAACACAAAATGCCATGGTTATGTATCTCCATATATGGGCATATGGGCAGATCTCCATATGGGCTACATATATGGGCATATGGGCACTGCTGACTCATATGGGCATAAAGGGGACACAGATATATGGGCATAAATGGACGTATCGGCACAAGGGCTGACTCATACAGAGATCTCCATATATGGGCATATGGGCAGATCTCCATATGGGCTACATATATGGGCATATGGGCAGGGCATATGGGCAATCTGACATCACTTCTGCTGACTCACGGCGCAAAACGTTCGGAGGCTGTTCCGGAGGAAATCGACCCGACGCACGTTTTTTCCGAAACGGCGCAAAACGTTCGGAATCTCCTTATGCGGAGCTGATTGTTGACATCAGGCTGTTCCGGAGGAAATCGGCGCAAGCGCTGACTCATTGTGACATCATTTCATAAAAGGCTCTGACATCGCGTACGCAACATGAGTCAACACAAAATGCCATGGTTATGTATCTCCATATATGGGCATATGGGCAGATCTCCATATGGGCTACACAGATATATGGGCATAAATGGACGTATCGGCACAAGGGCTGACTCATACAGAGATCTCCATATATGGGCATATGATATATGGGCATAAAATGAATGCCCCCATATATGGGCATAAAATGGATTGCAGACAGACAGATACAGATATCTCCATATATGGACATAAATGGACAGAGGCAAACAGATGGTCAAAGATCTCCATATATGGGCATAAAATGGACGCAGACAGACAGATACAGATATCTCCATATATGGGCATAAATGGACACAGGCAAACAGATGTTCAAAACGGGCCCTATGACCACAGGTATAATGAGGTTTGCATTAAAGGGGGAACCGGCACTGTGTCTGCAACACAGTTGGAGGCACAGACAGATACTCCATATATGGGCATAAAATGGACGCAGATAGACAGATATCTCCATATATGGGCATAAAATGGACCCAGAACTATAACTGCAGTGATCTCCATATATGGACATAAAATGGACGCCGACAGACAGACAGACAGATACAGATATCTCCATATATGGGCATAAATGGACACAGGCAGACAGATGGTCAAAACGGGTCCTATGAAAACAGGTATAATGGGGTTTGCATTAAAGGGCGGGGCATTCATTCCCTATTTACATTGTTCCGAGTTGGCCAGGTCGCCGACTAGACGCTGGGCCGCCCGAAGGGCGGCCCAGCTTCTAGTTTGAGAAAATATGGCCACATTTTGTCCATCTTAAATAACCAGCCAGGTATGTGCATTTCTTTTGGTCAAAGTTGATCCCATGCCAAAGCGCCATGCAGTGCTCGTCCAGCACTCTGCTGTCACCCAGCAGACTGCTGACCGTGCACAAGCCCATGTCGCTTCTCGCCCTTAGGGCTTCTTACTGGTATTGTATTGTATTTAATTGACATCCAGGCTTGATTTGGGGGAATACACAAATATGTATAATCATTTTTTCTCTCTTATCCTTCTATGGTTTTAATCTTTAGTTACTGTAGGTCATGGCATATGTCTCATGCTCATACAAATCATCATGGTGTTTGTCTGTCCTCACCACCAAATATACTTAAAGTACCAAAAGTTAAAGTAGACATAGTCAGCTCAAAATTGCACTTAAGTACAGTACTTGAGCAGATGTACTTTCCTCTACTGTTCACCACATCTGAAACCATACAGTGTAACGTTCCACTGCACTGTGGGTGTTTGTATAGGATGTGAGATCTGGGGGTCTACGACACCACATCACCCATTTCTAGCAGGCCATAAATACATTATCATAAGAATATGGGGGCCTTCCAGAGCAGCACTTGCTCAATGCCATATGCATAAGCTCTGAACACCTGTGTGACATATTTAGAAAAGAAAAGTTTTATTATAGTTCTACACGTTCCAGAGAATCAGTTCAAAATGCCTAAGAGTGCTTTCATTCTGAACAACTAGAACTAAACCTTATTATTTCCTCTTCATCACTGATAAACAAACCAATAAAGAGGTCACTGGGAAATAATGTAAACCTATAATTTGCTTGAATGTGGTTCAGAATCAGGATCAGAGGTGCAGGTAGAAAGAAGTGGGGGATTAATTTTTTTGTGCGCTCTGTCATTTGTAATTTTTTAAGGGAGGAGGATAGAGATCATATGCAGATGTGTACATAGATGTGCCGCCATGAGGCGAGACAACTCCATGAGGAGTTGTGAATTGAATAGAAGCTTGTAGCTATAGTGTACAAAGTAGCTTGGAGCAGGGATATTATCAAATGATGGATAACTTTAAAACATCATGTACAGTAATAATGATGATGATGGTGATGCGTCACATTTGTGCCACAAAGTATACATGGAGGGACTTGCAGGATGGTGCCCATGCTTGTAATAATAATAATAATGAACCATTTTTTTCAAACAAAATGCAAGTTAAAGTTCTTTACAGAATAAAACGAAAGTAACAGTGAATAGTAGTGTTATAACAGGTTATGATTTTTTTAAGGTAGCATTAAACATGTGTGTGTGTGTGTGTGTGTGTGTGTGTGTGTTTGTGTGTGTGTGTGTGTGTGTGTGTGTGTGTGTGTGCGCGCATGCGCGCGCATGAGTATAAACCTATATACTGTAGTGTGGTGTGATGGAGACGCCATTAAAGGCCTCAAATCTGAGATGGGAATGATGTCCTCACTCACTCACTCACTCACTCACTCACTCACTCACTCACTCACTCACTCACTCACTCACTCACTAATGGAGTGAGGTGGGGGGGGTGAACTAGGGTCTAACAAAGCCACTGAAATCTATTTCCATGAACATACCAAATCATAAACAGCCATAAACAGCCACTATCGGCTTCCTCTGTTACCAGGCATCGATGCAGCTTACATCACTACACACACACACACACACACACACACACACACACACACACACACACACACACACACACACACACACACACACACACACACACACACACACACACAGAACACAGCCGGTGGGCTACATTTGTCACCGCCGCTGACAGAAGCAACCGGAGAGCGTCATAAAAACTGCATTTGTCATGACACGTACAGATTTGTCAGGAGGCCATCATTCATAGTTCATAATGGTCTCTCTCTCTCTGTCTCTCCCTCGCTCTCTCTCTCCCCCATATCTTCAACAATGTTAATGTTGTTTAAATGCCCAGTGGAGCTGTGCTACACCAGATACCATCCATCTCTACCAATCAGTCAGTCACTACCTGTGGGAGAGCCCCCCGGGAGCCTGTGGATTAGCCCAGTTAGGGTGCTCTCTGGTCCAGTTACTGAATTAAGACCCCCCCTCCCCTCTGCTTCTCAGATGGCTCAATAAAAGGGAGCCACGCGAGGATCTTAACATGGTTGAGGAGAACCCCCCACAGCTTATTTTTACACTTACGTCTCAGCCATTTAGCCGATGCTGTCATCCAGGGCGACTTAGTTACAACATGTGCAACCGCTGTAGAGAGCGAGCCTCGGTTCCCAACACAACCGACGTTATAAGCAAGTAGCGGTAAAAAAAGGAACAACTGTCAGAGCCATAATAGTCCTCAGACAATGTTCCTGTGATCCTAGGAGACAGGGGTGTCGCACCAAATTCTGGGCCCTGGGTACAAGGATTCACTCACATTTTGTGCTTTAACTATTGAAAAATAGCAGATATACAAGCTCACAGCGCGGCACCGAGTGCCACGCTGCGAGCTTGTACTGTAGGTCTGCTATTTTTGAAGTTTCTTTTTTAAACATATGTTTCTATGTCAGTGGTGCTCAAACTTTTTCATGTGAAGGACCCCCAAAATGATATGTATTTGGCCACGGACCCCCATCTCAAAATATTTAGTTCCAGGGACCCCCCAGAAGCAAAATATATAGTATATACGCTATTTTTCAATAGCTAAAGTATAACATAACAAAGGGCCCTAGAAACTCAGTCCCACTTTTCCTCCATTTGTGACGCCCCTGACAGACTGTCAGAGCCATAATAGTCCTCAGACAATGTTCCTGTGATCCCAGATCAAGTGTGTGTGGAGGGAGGAGGGGAGTGCCAGGGTGAGAATAAAAGCTGTGAGGGATGGTAGAAGGAATTTTTATTTTACATTAATTCCCCCCCCCCCCCCCCCCTACTTTTATAAATCAAGACGAGGGTAAATTAGAGTGAAAGCAGGAGGGAGGTAATGGGAAGGGGATGTGATTCAGCAGGGAGAGCGAGATGATGGCCTGTGGTTTTCCAATGTGTTCTTAATTCGGAGGACAGATGTAATTGTTGTAGCGCTGGCGGAGAGAGCGGTCCGATGCTGTGTGAAGTGTTCCTGTGTTGTGTTACCCTCAGAGCCCCCCCCCCCCCGCCACACAGACAAGCTGGCAGGAATGGAAGGAAGTTGTGTTTAGAAATACAACATTTGCGTTTTATTACATGACAGCGTTTCCATTCAGAACGTGATTTGATGTCTAAATTGTTGTAACCTTGAGGCAAAGGAAGGAGGATAAGGGGTGGGAGCTATAGGCAGAGCCTAGACAGCGACTATAGCAGTATATCGTCACTGTCGGGCAGAGACCTCGTATCGCCAAGTTTCAAATATGTACATTTTTTCGCAAAGTATAGCACTGCTTCATCATACAAGGCCATCACACAAAAGTAGTGAAAACAGCTGATCTACAAGCACACAACGCCTCGCGGTGCGAGGCGTTGTGTGCTTGTAGATCGGCTGTTTTCACTCGTTTAAATCATTTTAAAAGTGGTAAATACAAAACAAATGGTTTTGGACATACAAGGTTTCCACCCGACAACGCCGATATGAAGTAAGTGACAACTGCCAAGAAGAAGAGAATCACCATTCTTTGAACCATCAAAGGTTGCGGTCTTCCACTCTGTATTTTGGTTCCTTCACACCTGGATAAACTCCAATATCGCCTCAGCTCAGAATTTGATCAAACCATCCGCTGTTTGATGGTCAAGTTTCTTTCAGCAAGGTCACTCAAGATATAGCAGCTGACCAGTCAGCACAAGCTTATCAACCTCTCTGTCACCATGAAGGTTGTGTACGTGATAAAATACCTAATCTGGTCATTGACATTGTAGTAAACGAGAAGACAGTGACGACGAATGGTTTAGGAAATATACTTAATACACAATAACTTCAGTTATTAACGGTTGCAAAAAATGAACAATTTAGACAGACATAGACGTCAGACTCTGTAATCCAGATCCTCAGGGAGAAGGCTCCAGCCAGCTCTGAACCCTGATGAAATTAGCACTAGTAATGAGTATTACATTTTTATAAGACCCTCTAGTTTGTCAGAAGTTGTGATTTCAGAATCCCAAAGGGCGAGAGAGGTTCGAGACTGGGCATGGCTAACTATTGGAGCAACTAAGAGGGGGTCATCGAAGGTACACAGGCCGCTTTTTCCCCATCCCTTGACGCATGCAAGCATTCTAGAAATTAAAACCACTACAAGGAAAAAACAAGCAAACGCTGCACATAAAGGCCAGTCCTACTCGTATAAAAGCAAAATAAAAGCACTGTACAAAATGGCAATAAACTGCGGATAATGACCTCGGGATGCCAAAGCAATATTTTTCCCCCCGTTTTTAATTGCGGTTGTATTCGCCCTCACCGTTTCATGTTATGGGGGCCGCCAGGTTTTTAAACTTTTCACAGCTGCATGGAAGGGGAAGGGGACAGCATCCTGAGGCGCTTTCGGGGCCTGGTGAGGCTGAGTCGCCGTGCCAGCTTCCCAGGACTTGGATTCATTAGGCGCTTTAGCAGCACAAACATTACCTTAAATGGCGAGGCCATGTTCTGGCAAGGTCCTGCTCTCGCCTTGTTTCAATTATACGGAATCAAACATTGCAGGTATGCTCAGCACAGGGCTCTTTATTGAAAGCGCGGATACAGCTTTCCCTTTGCTCTCCCTCCCCCTGAGAAAAGCAGGCCTTGTTTTATATGAAAACAATTGTAAGACAAAAGAAAGTGGCAGTTTGGCAAACAGTTGTGTGTGCTCAGTAATAATGTATTTTTTACCCATTTTTTTTTTACTATGCTAACTATTAGATGTAGTATTTTATAGCCGAGTTGCTGACTTTGATTTTACGTGACTAGTCAGGCTTGTTAAAACGTCTGAAAAGATTAGGGTTGCATTATGTGTGTCACTCCGCACCATGCATGTGTTTCATTATAAAGCCTCAGGACTGATCCTCCGATATGTAGAGCAGAGTCCCTGATGTTTGCATTGTTCATTGGACCCCTGCAGTGCCCACAGCCAGTGCCAACACAAGGCCTTATGTACCTTATTGCCCCTATACAACTAAACAGCTCCAATTTGCCCACGGGCACTTCCACTGGTAACTAGCCGTGTGCCCTGGCTGTTAATGAGGCCGCTGCAGTGAAAAGGGTCTCAACAGATGGAGTTAATGTGTCCTGTATACTGAAGGGGATAAGAGCGTGTAGACAATTTGAAAAGATCGTGGGCTACAGTAGCTGTAGTGCACACTGGCATACATTTGATGAACCATAAACTCTTTTTAAGAGAGCACTTTAAGGTGTGCTAAATGTCCTCACGACTGAGCCACCAAGGCCACTGGCCAGGAACAACACGTGTGCTGCAATACAAGCAACTGTTACCCTGTAAATATGTGTTACTACTACTACAACTACATTGTCACACACATTGCAATTTGCCTATTCTACAATGTCGACTGTCTGTACAGTAGCCAACCGTATGCCATTACTGTATATCACATCAGTGAATGTGTGTGTGTGTGTGTGTGTGTGTGTGTGTGTGTGTGTGTGTGTGTGTGTGACCAGCATATCTCGAGAACTGCCTGACAGATTGACAGGCGTGCGTATCGCTGAGGTCCCGAGGGAATGATATGCGCCGAGTGGGAATCGGTCGGATCGTCAGATCTCCAACAAATATCGAACAGTCAATGTACACAGCCAAACAAACAAACAAACACATGGATGGACAGGGGTGAAAACATATTCCCCAAGCAGTCCTTACTGTACGCATGCTGCACACACAACCATTCTTAGAGCTTAAATAACCATATAGGTATACAGTATATTGTGTTATTTACTGAAGGACTGAAGGGCACGATCACTATAAATATAACTGTAACTATATATATTTTACCATTGTATGTATGTATGTATATACAGTATATATATATATGTAACGGAGGTGATCCGAACCTCCCCTCCCAGCTTCGAACCCGGGTCGCCCGTGTGAAAGTCCAATATCTTAACCATTACTCCAAAGGGATATCCCTATGGAATGAGGGCAGATACTAGACTCTCTCCGTCACATATATATATTATAGTTGGTGTGAAAACTGCCATCCACTTGGCTTAGAACGATTTTAAAACTATATTTTTTATAGTTATAGTGCTCAGTGTGAATGGCCCCTTCAACAGCAAACATGTTTAAGTTAAATAAAATTCAGTACCAAGTTACTACAAATGGTGTGCAGTTTCAGTTTGTGAACAAGGCTGCTAAGGTGCTAAGTGGTTACCAGGGTGAGGTGAGCTGTCATTGGCAGAGCATTCCACCTTGGCTAAACAGCTAGCTTGTTGTATAGTTCCTATCTTGACCTCAGTCGTACATAAGTAACGCAATGATGAGCACCTACCCACTTCTCTTGGCTTCTATGGCACTCGAGGTGAGACTCATCTCTCCATGACAGCGTTTGTCTGACTGGCCACTCTGTCCTTCTCTGAGGCCTGGGTAGATGTAGGTTGTGTTTAGAGAAGAAAGGCCAAGTGGTCACTTCATCCTGCAAGATTAGATTTGATTAAAGTTTACATTTTGGCATGCGCTCAGTAAGTTTTATGGCAATCCACCCATCAGAATGTTAGAAATCCAGGCAGTAATTGTGGAGATGTCTTGTTTGCGGCTTGTTTAGACTGATGGACTGACAATAGAGCCCCGCCGCAAGCAGGGCTAAAAAAAACTAAAACCTACCCAGTCAAAACAACTTGCCACTATCCACACAGCCTGGTGGAACAACACAATCTGCTGTCTCAAACTGGCACAGGGAAGAATCTGTCCCCAAGCTTAGTGATGAATTCAGCTGATCACTATAATTAATGCCAGGCAGATGTGTCGCCAGGTGCAGGTGATTAGCTGATGCGACCTCTACAAGGAATGAGAACACTGGCACACTTGTACTACCAATATATGCTGTAAAGACAAGACAGAATGCAACAAAAATATTCAGAGAGGAATTTGGGAAACATTTGATACCTACAATAGGCCTATAGGTAAATGTGGGGTTATTGACATTTATTCTTTCATGTTATTTCTTTCCATAGAATATTTACCATTCAACTTGCCTGTATTGAATGTGCTTCATGTCACTATTGTGCTGGAAGCCAACTTCAGCAGCCATGTAAAGTGCCTGTAAGATGTACAGTTACAGTATAGGGTTACAGAAAGGGAGATAATCTAAGGGGTTGGTTGCAAACAATGTGAATGTTAAGCGTAAATTTGCCAATCGAATCTCTGTGAATTAATTACGCCAGTATTATGTTTTAAACTTTACTAAACCGGTCACTGGTTCAGTTAAATTGCCACTTCAGTGACAAGGTTGGGCGACAGGCATGTGCACACATAGACATCAAAGGGGGCTTGAGCTCCTGCCCTTTTATCTGTTTATAAAAAGTGTCCTCTCCAGACCTTAAATGCAGTTTTTACTATGGTGAAAGAAATGCAAATGCCCTCTTTCCCTGCCATACTTGAAGGCAGCATTCAAGAGAATTGCCTTGTCCAAACTCTCCTGAACTTGAATGTATCATCTTATGTTGAAAGAATTGCCTTCACTGTGTAGAAATCCATGCCGTTACGCCATCTCCAGTATTGCCTGCTTAGTTTAGTGTGGTATCAAGTACTGAAAATAGCCGACCTCCAAGCTCACAACTGTGACGCGTTGCGAGCTTGGAGGTCTGCTATTTTCGATATTTCCACCAAAAGGCCCTTTTAGAAATGTCAGCCCCTGCCTCTCTAACATTCTCTGCACGTCCCTGTTGGGCGAACAAACCCCGGCAGTGACAAAGAACATTCCTACGGTACAGTATGTCTCCCTGCAATGCAGTCTTCCCCACATTATATCGGACGGACTGTGTTAATTTTATGTTGGGGAAAGTGCAGCTTTGACACTGTGCGTTATAAAAGTTTATAGAGTGTCCTGTCAGCTCTTTAGCAGCATCACTTATACCTCGTGCGCCATCCAAAATCAATACAATATTTTTCTCCCAATAAATAATGTAGGCCTGAAAAGGGTCCAAATGCAAGCATCGACAGTCGGGTGGTGGCGGCCCGCTGGCCAGCGGTAACGGATGACAGTCCCCCGCCCCGTCCCCCCGCCCTCCACCACCCCCCCCCCCCCACCCTCCGGGATCAGCAGAAAATGAAGACGCGGAGGAGACCACTTTGTCACCGGCCGAGGGTGGACCTGGAAATGACTCCTAATGGAAAAAGGGCTCCCCAAGCCGTCGCCACATGTGCTGCTCCAAGCACTTTCTGCAGGCCGACGGGCCAGGCACTCTTTATCTAAGGCTTTAATATGCTCTGGGCAGCACAGTGGAAGCTAGTAGTAGCTGAGGTCAGGCTCAGTGTGTGTCTCTAAACATTTAACTTTCTGTATACTGTAGGTGTGGTGCATCCCTCTATCCGTGTATTTGAATGTTTTGCTCTCACATACACACTTGCACAGGCACAGCCACACACTTGTGTCTGTATGTGTGTGTGTGTGTGTGTGTGTGTGTGTGAGTGTGTGTGTGTGTGTGAGTGAGTGTGTGCAAGCGTACATTCATGTATACAGTTCTAATCAGTTGTTATTCATGTGTGTGTGTGTCTATCTGCACTTGATATCTGAACAAGCGAGAGAGAGAGAGAGAGAGAGAGAGAGAGAGAGAGAGAGGGGGAGAGAGAGACGTGGGTGAATGGAACAAGGGAGAAATCTTTTTCAACGTATTTCTACATTTTATCTATTTATCTATTCCTCCGGCTGCCAAGCACATTGCTCTCAATGGATCTTTTTTTTCTTCTCCCTTTAATAACGCTCAAGTTACATCACGGAAATTCGTAGAGAGATAAAAGTACCAAAGTGGTCGGGGATTACAAGCCACACTTGTAGCTTCCGTAGGAGTATGGTGAGGACAGAGAGTGAAATAGGGCCCCCCTCTCTCTCTCTCTCTGTGTGTCACCATGCTCCCAGACCCTGCAGGTGTCTTCAAGTGATGGAGAGGGCTGTGGGAAACATTTATATCTCAAATCCACTTTATCGACCATGCCCCTGTCAGGGTGGGGGAGGTAAGGAGGAGAGCGAGTGGTGGCTCTTAGCTCACCAGCTGACAGTGGAGGAGCCAGGCTACCACTCATTCTGCAGCTGCCGCGAAGCGTCTGGAACCTCTTTATGGTGATTGTTTTATCAGCGTTCCTGTCTGTCCGTCCCACCTCCCCTGGGAGCCCGCGGCCCGAGGAGGATGACCCTCATTTTCCGAAAGCAAAGTGTTCAGTATTGATCAGTAGGGAATGGGCAGTCCGTGACATGGGTTAATTTACTGGGGCCCGGGAAGGTTCATTGTTTCCTGTCATTCCTGAACTCATCGCTCTGACCTTTATAGACCCCCACACTGCCGCCCCACCACCACCACACACCCACCCTGCCACGCGCAGACTCACGTTCACACATGCAATGGCGAATGCATGCTGGTCACATGGCTGCACCCTGCCTGATCAGCGAGTGAGGGAGTTACAGTATACTGGCAGATACATGCAGTCACAGGGACTGTACATGAACAGATAGACAAGGGCAGAAAAACACAAAAAGAAAATAAAGCGAAAATAACCCTGTATTTATAGTTGTGCTGCTTCATAATGTTCTCAACAACAGCACTAAGCCACAGGTACACAGTACATCCAGACCTTTATAATGATACATTCATTACAATTAATAGCTACCATTATCAGCACTGCCTTTCTACCAGCCTGAAAGCAATGACTTCGCGCTGGCATCTCAGGTCACACACCCCCAGAATATAATAAATAAATGCGTTGAAAACAACACAAACTTGCAACTGTGTTAAAAATTACAGAATTGTTTGGGAATTTAATTGTTTGGGAATTGACCAAGGGTCAATAACTGGATGTTTTAACGCCTACATCTAATCAATAACAACATTCATAACTTGTACTCCCAATATTGAAAATGACAGGGGTCAAAGGTGAATGTCTATGGGTGAAAGGCAGGTTTAGTTACAGCGAAAGGTCAAATCCATTATGTGAGACTCTATGATCAAACTTATTAGAAGCATGGCCTAACAGCTATAGGCTATAATAGTAATAGCAACGCTGTATCCTGTATGTTGTTATGATGATAATTAGCAGTTTAACATTGCCAATACAGAGTTTGAAGACTATATAATATTGTATTAATTTTTCACGATGCAAAATGTTTATGCATACTTTATGTGCAAAACATATTCAAAGTAATTGTAAGAGATAGCATATTTTTTGACGGCTACTCGTAACGCAAGGAGTTGTGAACTTGTAGATCAGATATTTTCACAATATTTATCTGTGGAACCGAGTCCAACAAAATTGAATGCCTAAAAAAGTGATTACCAGGGTGCTGGGTCCCAATATGATTATTTGGGGTCACAGCCTGAAAAGGTTGAGGACCACTGTCTGTAGTACAGGAAATGGCATATGATGTTGAATATGGAGTGAGGATGGACAACTTATAAGAAAATTATGCTATTGATGATTTTAAGCTATACAGTAAGAATACAAAGGAAACAACAAATCAAAAACCAAAGTAGGCTACTCTTAATAACCAAATAAGTAAACACAGATATAAGGAAATAAAACAAACTATAACTAGGGAATACTTACTCAAAATAATGCATCAAGGAACACAGGAAACTAAACACAATAAACTAAACTAAACTCTTGCATGCCTCAAACACTATAGCTGGAATGGCTTTTGAGGGGTGGTGATATTCAACTCAATTCAGTTCAGGTGTGTTGGGTAACATTTGCCCAGTTAGTCCCCTCCCACCTTAGCCTCGCGTAGCCAGGCTTTACTCATCTGCAAAGAGAAAAGCCTGGTGACAATATAAGGCAGAAAGCGCTCAACTTCCGCCGTGTGAGCTTCCCCGGAAGTGAGCTTCCCCGGTTTTCCCCTAACGTAACTTCCGTTAAACGCAACACTTCCGCTAGAAATCTTGGAACCAACCGGAAGGCATATTGTCCACAGGGTGCTCCCACCTAGGACTGGGTAGGAGGGGATTTTCTACACTGTATAACATTAATTTCGGTCTTTTTGCTAAGGGTTAGGGTTAGGGTTATATTGGTGTATATTGGTCCCGAAGCATTAATCCGATGTTCCATTGTTTGTTGTTTCCGATTCCTAACTCAACTATAATGTGCCTCCCACACCAGTTTTGAGATGGCCTTGGCATTCCTTCCCTGTAAATAGTTTCATAAACTGTAACAATTCAGGGTGACAGGCTCTGTTTTCTAACTAAATCTCAACAAATATATGCCTAAACCTAACTAATCGTGCTAATCTAACATTTTGTCTATTCAGACTATTGAGCCATTGGACTAATGGGCACCCCTGGTACAATACAGTAGGTGCACAATGTTCAGCTAGCTCTGATAGCTATATCCGGCTCCATTAAACAAAAAGCGTATTTTTTCCCTGGCCTGCAAGTATTGTATTGGCAGTGTCAATTATACTTTCAGTGATGTTGCAATGTTAATTTATTGTTGAAACTAGATGGGATAAAACATGAGAAGTTATTCATTACAATCCTATCCATCTTACAGGCAATGTCTACTTGCCAATGATTAAACAAACACCTCACATTTTGTTAGAATAGAAGGTCATTTGGGTTCATTGTTCACTGCTAACCCATAAGCAAGATAATCTTAGCACTTTTATATCATTGTTTGGCAACCACAAGCAGTGTCTAGCCCTGCCAGTTGATGAGGTATGTGTTATATTAGACAAAATACACAGGATGCATTACCAAATACAATAAATATTGTGCTTATAAACACCAAGCTTTGTTGAATCTATGATGTGTTACTTCAGTACTGCACCAATCTTGGAACCCTTTCAGTGAAAAAATATCTATATTTATTTCCCCCCTTTTTTTTGCCTCTATAAGCAGGAACTCGGATTGGCACCTCCCCTTTATTAGTCCACATCCTCCCGGGTGCTTCTGTGTTTATTCCTACTAACAACAACACTACATGTTTAGGGCAGTGGTGCTGACAGATTCTGCTGTTAGCAGAATGTGTCTTGAGAGATGTAGTGCTGCACAAAGTGAAGTAGTTAGAATTGAAGTGGTGAATTTGAGCAGCTATACAGGTGTGCACGCGTGCGCGCGTGTGTGTGTGTGTGTGTGTGTGTGTGTGTGCGTACGTACAGGCCTACCACTGGTCACCAGTGGTATTGCAGTTCATGATACGGACAAAGCCAGCCAGCCAGCCAGCCAGCTAGCCAGCCAGGCAGCCATGGACAAAGCGAAACATTGGGAACGTGGTTTTCACCGCTCCAAAAACAAATCCTATGTGGCTCTTTGGATCCACATGGGAACGGCGTGGCTCTGATGTGGATCTTTAATTGATGTCAGTTGTTTCACTAGTAAGAGATCACACCCCTGCTTAATTTAAACAACATATTGAACGAAATGAGATGGATGTGTAGTGGTATTGGATGCGGAGACCAATATAGGGCGAGACTCAGGGTGGGGTATAGTCTCGGGAGCCGACGACACTGTGAGCGGTCTGTCACCTCTGCTCCAATACTGCCATGACCTGCAGGGCTCCAGGAAAAAAACTATTATTTCCTCCCCACACACATTTCTGTATTGTCACTACAGTTGTATTACTGACTCACCTGCCAGTGAGGAGCCCCCACAGGGAGGACGTTGAGCCTTTGTCCTACTCCTCCCGTCCAACACTCCCTGCTGACAGGTGCCGGCTGCCCCAGCCCGTAAGGTTTACAGTAAAGATTATCACCCTCCCTGCTGCCCTCCCCCGAACGAGACAATGTCGGATGCATTCTGTGGTGGTGGGCAGCTACTTCACCACTGCGCCACACTCTACGTCCTCCGGGAGGGGGCTCCTTACTGGTAGTGGTAGATGAGTCAGTAGGATACGACGGAACAAAGAAGGTAGTTCGTGTTGTATACCAGGGTTTGGTACCATTTCTGTAGTTTCTGGGGAATAGCTCCTATTAGACTGAATTAGACTGAAATACCTAAAGGCCAAGAAGGACTTGAGAGGAAAGATGAATGAAAGCAGCAGAGTTGTTCAGTTGTTCCTGGTCCATTTATTGACAGAGTATTGGTAATGCATTTCTGCTGAAGCCAGAGCTACCAGCCTTTCCGACAGTCCTCCGCCGTTCGCGGGCCTCTCTCTTCTACTAACTAAGATACATTTTGCAGTCCCATTTTATACATCTTACACAAGCATTGGGGGAAAAGCAGAGGAGGGGTCAAAGACTCCTATGTCATAGGTCATCAGCTAATCTGAAACACACACAGACAACTGTCTCCGTCTCTCTCCCTGCTTACGAATAGAATCGGGTGTCGGTGCCCTGTAGTTTTCCGCTGCCTGTGGGCATGGGGGGGCAGGCACAGTTTATGACCTATTCCTTGGTTCACTATTTTTAACTCCAAGCAAATGTAATGTAAATGTCTCTTAACATAATGTCTACTTTAATATTCAATGTGTATATGTCTCACGTATATAAACCAAAACCCTTAAACATGTGTTTGCATCTGACAATGTAAAGAGTGTAAACCTTAAATGCTAAAGGTACTACAGTTTAAGAATTACTGTATGTCAAGAAGACAAGATCAGCATGTAGTCTCTTCTTGAATGTCACAGAATCATCACCGATAGGATATGATTAACTCAACTGTGTGTTTAACCACATTTCACCAACTTATCGATTATTTAACTAGTATAAGGTTACCCTGTATTTTGAAATGTGTTCCCAGATAAGACAAGACAAGCTTTTAACAGCTGCTCTGTTGACGCCCTTATCAACATATATCCTGGGGTCTCACTGTCTTTTATGACTTTAGGGTCCACAGGTGGCCATTTAAACAAAGAGCAGGATTTAGAACTCAGTTGAAACACAAACAAGCCTAATCTGGTCTCATCTTGCCTTGGTAGAGGTTTGGACTAGAGGCTGTCTTAAACAGCCATTTGCTCCAATTCCACACTATTATAATAGTTGATATTATTCTGAATTATTATGCGTTATTGTCTGATCAGATATACTTCACATCCCCTCTTCATAATATGACTACATATTATGACAACCAACTGATCAGACATACATGGTAACTACACGGGTCAACATACACATTACAGCTTAAAGTTACATTGTTCCAAAAAAACGATTCCCTCCATCCATCCGTGTTAAACTCCAGATTAATCTGATTGTAACACAATTCACTGTCTCTGTGAGCAGTAACAAACTGTAGAACAATTAGACTATCATGATTACTTAACTAAACCCAAACAAAATATTGAATAAAAACATGATCATCATCTCAAGTATCATCTTAATAATACCTAATAGGATAGTCAAATTGTATCCTAGTTGACTGTCCCCTCTGGGCAGTGAAACAACTACAACACAATTTAGAACATCAAACGTATTCGGACAACCTAAATAAAACCAACTGATACAATCAACTATATTGGCCTAATGTATTGGAACTATGGGAGTCCATAAATTAACAGAAACATAATAATCCAATGTAGTTTGGATCATCGCCTGTAGTAGGATGCCGATGAATAATACGTTCATGAATGCAAAAGTAAGCCAGACATGGTAAAATTCATACACACCGAACTAGAAACAAGTATTCCTATCCACCTTTTTTTGGGCATGGCCAAAATGTTATCTGCCATGATTGTAGGGGAATTTACGGAATTGTATCTGTAACATCATAGACACACACTAAACGCAAAATGAATGTCTTTTCTTAAACTTAAAAAAAGGAAAAACGCGAAAAATGATCTTCTTCTTTGTCTTCATGTACAAAATGCACACAAAATATATGCGCTTTACTTTGGCCATACTTGACTGAGCAAAAGATAGAAGGATAGTTAGAGAGTTAGACTGAGATTTAGACAGAGTAAAAGAGGTGTGCTTTAGATAGCACCGTTGTGTCAAAAGTGACACTGGGGGCGGGGCAAGGGAACTGTCATCTTTCTTCTTTCAGGAAAAAGGGGGTGTGGCACTTCTTCTGACAGGGGCATAGAGTGCTCCTCTCATCTTCACTTGTCCCAGGGATAATAGTCATCCTCTCCATAATCAACCTCCCTCCAGTTGTTTGAATTCTGTCGGTAAAATAAACCCATTTGATGATGGCCAGCTGTTGGCTCCATCCTCTCCTGCTGGTGGCTCGTGCGTCTCCAAGATAGATGCTGTGGTCCAGGCAGAAGCGGTTCCTCTCTTTGGTTGCACTGTCTCCAAAAATGCGTTCTCTTGTGACAAATATAACAGGGTGCTTTCAATTTCCCTCGTCGTCTCTGCTGCTGTGGGAATGGTGGACGCACTGCAACACAATCCCTTGTGAAATGGGTCATCTCTCCACAAGTGTAGCATCCGGCATAATACGATGGGATCTGTTGTAGCCTCTGGAACTGGTTTGTTCGATAAGCATCATACTCCGGAACTGGTGCGTACTGCGGCACCACTTGTTCGGTGGGCGGGTAGTTGACAGGCTCAGCGCATGGCAATGGCTGACTTCCTTCTTGTTGTCGTCGTTTCTCCATGATTTCTGCCAGTTGGGCTTCTTGCAACTTCCTTTTTATAGTCATAGCCTGCAACTTCTCGTTGGCATCTCTCTTACGGACTAAATTCACCGCGTGTGCCACTTGTTTCGCGTAGGACTTAATGTTCATTGCAGAAAGTTCCCATACAAGCTCAAGCTCCGATATCATCGCTTCTGGTAAGCCCTGCATGATCTTTGATCTAACCAGGGCTTCATCAATGTCACTCCGGGTAGCATTTCTTCCTGTTAAATCTGCCCACTGCTCGTACACTCTGGAAATGTAGTTATTTGGGTCTTCCTCCTCTCGTAGTGGGTCAATAACTACAGAATCCAAGGTCCTATTCCACGGATAGTGGACACTAAACGCACGCCCCAGCACACCCCTGTGCTCGGCGAAAGGGACTGCGTCATATTCTCCATTCTCGATGTATTGAGGTAGTCCTGCTTCGGTCAAGATGTCAGTCAACACCTGTTCTCCAGTGGGTCCAGTTGCACGTGTAACTAGCCTCTTAAAATCACCCATCGCTAATGGAATATCCAAGACAAGCTTCTCCAACTTGTTAAGCCATCCGCAAGCTCCTTCTTCAAGATTTGGCAAATGACGCTCAAGGTGTAGAACCTCCATGCTTGACAATGGCTTATAGTCCAGAATCTGTTCTCCGAGAAACACTGGTGCTTGTTTCACAGCGTATTGAGACCTCCTTTCATCCTCCTGTCTCGGTTCAGGACTCCTGCTCTGTGGTCTGCTCGCTCTTCTGATGACACGCTTGGTAGTTTGACAGTGGTCGTCATCTGTTCTTCTGCGCTTCCTCGTCTCCTGAGGGTTCATTAGGTTTTGACTCTCCTCAGCCATACTTCTTCGGTGAACACCTGACTTCTTAATCTTCCACAAAATGTCATCAAAAGTCATTGTTAGCTCAGTTTCTGCCGCTGAAAGCTGACTCAGTTTTTTAGTCAAGCGGGAACACTGTGCTTGGTGTCTTTTCAACTTTTTGCCAATGGCGATCAAAGTCTCAAAAAGGTTTCTCTGCTCCTCATCGTCACTGTCACTGTCACTGTCCATTCGAGACTCCGTAGAATCTTCCTCTGCTGGGCTGGTGTCGTCCGGTAGACAGGAACGCTCTGTGCATTTCCTGCCAACATGGCGGGCATGCCAATGTCCTCTGTCGCACTCACGGTGAGCACTCTCCTCACTGTGGTGTCTGCTGTAATCACTGTGTCGGCTGTCCTTGCTGCGGCGGTCAGCAGCTCCTCTCGCTGTAGTCATCATCACCTTTCTCTTGTGCAGGCTGCGGCCTGTTCTGCTTGGTTCCGGTAGATCTGCTGGTGTCATCGCTGACTCCTTCTCTCCATGACTCGTCCTGGTGCTCAGTCCAAAAGGTACTGCTACAGCTGCTGTGGTCGTAGCTGGCTGCTTCTCCTCTCCTAATGGAGACTCTTCTCGTGCTGCCAGTGTCAATGTCTCTATACAGGGAGGCGGCCTGCTCTCTGCCCTCTGTGGCTGTGATAAGCATGGCAGAGGCTTAGGTTGAAAAAAATAAGGATGCATAGATAGAAAAGGTGGTGGCTCTTCACATGCTGACAGATGTGATGTCACATGTTGTTGAGCTGGTTCGCATACTGTAGCAGAGCTAATCAGCCTCTGTGCCTCTTTAAAAAACATTGCCAAGACGGCCAACTCAACACGACGCTTCTCTGTCCGCTTTACTGTTTTCTGACCTGCTCTATACGTACTGACCAGAATTTGCATTTTCCTAATGCGCTCTATCTCAAATGTTCCCTGGTCGATCCAAATATCTTGCCAACGTCGTGCCCATTTTTTAGAAAGTTCTAAAACACCATTAAAAACTGTGCTACTTTCCTGTATGACCTCCGCCGGCGTCATAACTTTCTCAGAATCCATCTTAAAACTAAATGAGTAAAAAATAAACGAAGACAAAAAAGTGATGGTGTCTTGTTTACAAAAGTAATAATAGTAGAGAAAGTGAAAGATAAAGAGAGAGAGTATCACACTCATTCAGATCTCACTCACACACAGATATCACAGACCCACTCAGATCAGATCTCACATATCACAAACAGGTCGGGGGTCAGTCACACACAGTATGTCCCCTGCAGGCATACACACACACACACACTCATTTGCATTGTGGGGGCCAATGTCTTCAACCACACACTCATTTACATACAGGCCTAATGTAACAAGCTGTCTCTTACTGCTCAACTCACAAGACTCTTTCACACA
The DNA here is from genome assembly GCF_963921795.1 of Nannobrachium achirus. Lineage (NCBI taxonomy): Eukaryota > Metazoa > Chordata > Actinopteri > Myctophiformes > Myctophidae > Nannobrachium > Nannobrachium achirus. Next base: position 52,792,347 of record NC_137812.1, read on the forward strand.
AAGAAGAAAAATGAAGGAAGAGATTACAGAACAGCCTAGTCTCAAAGATTAAAAGACCCTAACCTTACTCACTCCTTCACACTCAACTCCCTCACTCACCAACACTCTCACCCATACACAAACATTGACCATTTGTTCCCAATGTAATTACTCACTACTTTTAATCTGAAAGTTAACCCCTTAAATTTGAAATCCCAATAAAATTATCAAACTAGATATCCTAGTCTACTGTCTGTTACTTTTAGTTACCTACTGAATAATTACTTCTGTTAAAGTGTAACCTTTGTCTTCAAAATGTTTATCCCACATTAAAACCCCATTACATGAATTTATGATACTTCCTTTACAATCCCAATAAATCCCAATAAATAAATGATATTGTTACGATCTATACCTATACCTATACCCTCCCCTCTTCGAGATATCACAAATATATCTCGACAACTCAAATCAATACCCCTAATAAAAACAAGTTACCCCAAAATGTAGCCTATAAACCCCTGACCATACTGTATATGCAGCCTATGTGCGCTGCGGCCCTTGTCAGCCCCTTCACACACACACATACACTCTTACCCACACAATCCTACAAAGAGAATACCCCTCTTCATCCTCTTCATACTAGACATAAAGAATAAACCCCCATCATACATACCAAGCCCAATAACAGACAACCGACACACACACAAGAAAAAGAAGGGAAAAGGATTGTTCAATGAAAAAGTTTCAAATTATTCTAGCCGAAACGGAACTGCTGAAAATAGGTAAATTCACAGAAAAGACAACCAAAATTGCCTCACTGATAAATTAGGAGTCAGCAGGCCTCAGACCCGCTTAACAAAAATCAGAAACTAAAACATTGAACAAAGGAAAATTTATGAAAAAAAAGTATAGTGAATAAGAAAGAACAAGAAGAAAAGGAAAAGCACTTCCTATCCTAACTAACAAAAATGACTAAGCCCTACACTTATCAACCGGTCCAACACAAAAGTGACTAGACAAAACGTAGGCCTAATACCGGAGTAACCAGAAAATTATCACTAGAGTGACTAACAAAACATCTCGACATAAAAATGACCGAGGCCCAATCTCACACTGACTGTCCACTGCTCAAGCCAATATACTCACAGCCAAAAAGGAACAAAAAAATACTGAACGCCATGCCTCCATCAAAGTCCATCTCGCGTCCTCCCGAAGTTCTTTTGTGTGGAGTCCCAAAAAAAACCCCATCAATAAGGGTTTCGGCATCATTCTGTTGTATACCAGGGTTTGGTACCATTTCTGTAGTTTCTGGGGAATAGCTCCTATTAGACTGAATTAGACTGAAATACCTAAAGGCCAAGAAGGACTTGAGAGGAAAGATGAATGAAAGCAGCAGAGTTGTTCAGTTGTTCCTGGTCCATTTATTGACAGAGTATTGGTAATGCATTTCTGCTGAAGCCAGAGCTACCAGCCTTTCCGACAGTCCTCCGCCGTTCGCGGGCCTCTCTCTTCTACTAACTAAGATACATTTTGCAGTCCCATTTTATACATCTTACACAAGCATTGGGGGAAAAGCAGAGGAGGGGTCAAAGACTCCTATGTCATAGGTCATCAGCTAATCTGAAACACACACAGACAACTGTCTCCGTCTCTCTCCCTGCTTACGAATAGAATCGGGTGTCGGTGCCCTGTAGTTTTCCGCTGCCTGTGGGCATGGGGGGGCAGGCACAGTTTATGACCTATTCCTTGGTTCACTATTTTTAACTCCAAGCAAATGTAATGTAAATGTCTCTTAACATAATGTCTACTTTAATATTCAATGTGTATATGTCTCACGTATATAAACCAAAACCCTTAAACATGTGTTTGCATCTGACAATGTAAAGAGTGTAAACCTTAAATGCTAAAGGTACTACAGTTTAAGAATTACTGTATGTCAAGAAGACAAGATCAGCATGTAGTCTCTTCTTGAATGTCACAGAATCATCACCGATAGGATATGATTAACTCAACTGTGTGTTTAACCACATTTCACCAACTTATCGATTATTTAACTAGTATAAGGTTACCCTGTATTTTGAAATGTGTTCCCAGATAAGACAAGACAAGCTTTTAACAGCTGCTCTGTTGACGCCCTTATCAACATATATCCTGGGGTCTCACTGTCTTTTATGACTTTAGGGTCCACAGGTGGCCATTTAAACAAAGAGCAGGATTTAGAACTCAGTTGAAACACAAACAAGCCTAATCTGGTCTCATCTTGCCTTGGTAGAGGTTTGGACTAGAGGCTGTCTTAAACAGCCATTTGCTCCAATTCCACACTATTATAATAGTTGATATTATTCTGAATTATTATGCGTTATTGTCTGATCAGATATACTTCATTCGCACTCACTTTTTTGGCATAACTAAATTGGGGAGAGAATTGGGTAAAAAAGCTAAGAAAAAAATGATGCAGTTTCTGATACGAGAGCAAGACGTGCAGATTTTAGGAAAAACTTTTATAAACACAAATAAAAATTGTTAGAATCAATTAGTTAGAGTGCTTACTTAGATTGGTAAGAGATTGACACCATGACCACGATTACCCTACAAAAGTTTAAACCACATGCACACAAAACACAGAATGTGCAATACGGAAAAGAAAACCCCTAATTTTCAGCACTGAAATATTATATATGCAAAATATTCACACAAGTTAAGAACAAAGGCAAAACAGTGCTCACCTCAATTTCAAACAGTGTCACTTAGCACCGAGCTCCGGGCTGCTGTTTGCCACGTTTAGTTAAGATCGAGCGAGTAAAGATTTTATTTACTTGATTTTACTCTTTTTTTTTGGTAATGGGAGATTCACCCAGCTGGGTTGGGGCCAGCTGCTGAAATCGGGGAGGAGGTAATAAATCTGTGAAGTGTCATCTCGCTCCCCTCCCCTCGCCTCCCCTCCCCTCCCTCACCCCCTCTCCGCCCTGGCATCGACGGAGTGCTACGCCACTTCTGATTAGCGCCTCCCTCCCCTGGAGGGAAGCCAGCAGACAGGAACAAACTGATTACTGCCTATCTTCAGGGGGATTGGAGACACTCAACAGGAGCATCACATTAACATATTAACGCACGAGAAGCCTCACCTACAGCAGGTCTTCCTCTCTATCTATCTATCTATCTATCTATCTATCTATCTATCTATGTAAATGTATAACTGTCTGTCTGTCTGTCTGTCCCTCCGTCCGTCCGTCCGTCCGTCCGTCCATCCATCCATCCATCCATCCATCCATCCATCCATCCATCCATCCATCTCTCACTACCATCTCCATGTTCTGTTATTTTTTGGGAGGGGTTGGGTGGTATATTTCATCTTCGGGTGGAGAGCAAAATAAAGAAAGAAAGATAGCCCTCCCGAACGCCCTCACACACATACAGATCGACACGCATGCTCCCTGGGTGCGGGATCTGTCACCGCTGATAGGAGAAGAGGAGATGGGTGCCTTTGAAGTTTTTAGACATAAAAGGCGCAAATATAACGCAAGCAGAGCCTGCTTTCCAGCTACTCATATGAAATTAGGACCCAGCGGAGACGTGTGTGTGCATGTGTGTGCACGCGCGCATGCGTGTGCCTGTGCCTGTGTGTGTGTGTGTGTGTGTGTGTGTGTGTGTGTGTGTGTGTGTGTGTGTGTGTGTGTGTGTGTGTGTGTGTGTGTGTGCGTGCGTGCGCGCGTGCAAGTGATTAGGTGTGTCGGTGGAGGCAGCTCCACCTAATCACATTGACAGCAGCAAAGACTTCAGTCTCTTACTCTACAGGGAAGGCTGGAATTAAGAACAAGGTGGAAGAAGGAAACTCTTTAATCAGCCTCAGTTACTTTCCCATTGTTGTTAACATTTATGCATCAACAAATGCAAAAAGCTAAACAAAACCGCATACAAAGGAGTGAGAGAAAGAGGAGTTAGTGTTTTCCATTTATCTTTGCCCCTTCTTCTAAAATCGATTCGGGACAAAACTTTTGAGTCGACATTGAGATACAGTATAAGTACAGATAAAGTTGACGCAGTCTCTGGCTGAGATATCTTTCCATCTTTGATGTCTTCACTTTGGAAAAACAAAACATAGCAGCATGAACCGATGAATCAATTACAAGGGTGGACGTAATGGTCCTTCGACGAACCACCGTGGAGCGAGGAGCCGGTGAACCCAGACAGTGATAGTTATCAGAAGTGTAAGAGCGAGAGGCCCCTGCGTTTGACTGTGCATTATTATTTGAAGCACCGTTCCATCGCAAAACGAACTAACTGCCAAAGGATATAAAGGAGATTTAGAGATTCTAAAATAATAGGGAGTTTAAAATTTTAATGGCAGAAAAGCATTTTGCCTTTGTGTTCCTACAACTTGTGAGCAGGAACATGACTTGGGTGAGCGTCAAATAGACAAATTGCTATTTTAGAATAAAGTGATGGCGAATGGCAGGGGTGGTGGTGAATATTTAATGGGCACCGCAGCCATCCTCACAAACAAATCAATATGGTGATAGTAAACGTGGGGAGGTTTGCGCTGTGGCATACCGGGCCCAGGACAGGGGCGTCAATTGGGTATGGCAGGGGTATGCAGCTGGCATACCCTGGGTCCAGCTAGGGGGGAGAATACAAGTTACTTTAAAATATAAATCCATGAATGTCTCATTGTCGTTGTCATTGTTGTTAAATTACATTAAAATAACTACAAATGCAAAATGTAACAAGGTGTTATAATTATATTCTCCACACTTGTATTCTCCCCATCTTGACAGAATAGTATATTCCCAGGTTCCGCAGGTCAGCTGCGCAGGTGCAATTCATTATTGTTAATTGTGGCACGTTTACTATATTATGTCAAGTTTAGCTGCACTTGAACAACTGTTCCAGGCTGCCATATCGACCGTAGAAACAGGGGGGGGAAAATAAAATGTACTTCTTAAAATAAATGTATCATGCCTGTTGCTAAGTTATGGCAACATGACTGGTGTCTTGCTAGCGTGCGTGCAAGACACCAGTCATGTTGCCATACCTTAGCTTTTTCTGAACTGACGCCACTGGCCCAGGAAGACAGGAGGACAGGAGGACAGGAGGACGGGAGCGGGAGGACGGGAGCGGGGGGGTGGGCGGGTGGGGGTGGGGGGCGAGCAGGTGCCAGCGTGACTCTCAGCCACACGGTTTAGGCTGGGTCTACCTTGACATTTCTGAAGGTTAAGAGATTGTAACTGTCTGTCCAATGTCAATCACTGGCCTCAAAGGTCACAGCCTGTCTATTCTTCATTAATTGCAGCCCCAGATGTCTTCAGAAGGCCCAGAGACACCACAGCCATCCACACACACACCCCAGGCAATGGGGCCTCTGGAAAGGTTTGCATGAAGGTGTGCATTTATTGAGTGCATCAACATATACACCATGCTATTTTCACAATTTATCTGCGGAACCGAGTCACATTAAATGTAATACCTACAATTCCAAGTACTTGTCAGGGTGGGGGTCCCCAGTTCAAATATGTTTATTTTGGGGGTCACGGCCTAAAAAGGTTTGAGAACCCCTAGTATAGAGCATTAACAAATTCATCCACCAGGGGCATTGAGAACTCATTCTTATGACTTCCTGTCCAGCCAAACTTTATAAACTATATATAAAAAAAAAGAAAAAAGGCGAATATTCGACTTCGGTGAACAACGTCGAATAGTGACTTTGATATTCGAATATTCGGTGAATGCCCTAGTATGTGTGTATGTATGTATTTATGTATGTATGTATGTATGTATGTATGTACCGGTACGTATCTATCTATCTGGAATCAACCCTGTAAGCTAGTATGTTGTGTTATATGGCATAGCACTAGGATGTCCTCGACATGAACCTTCAAACTCAACCGGCGTCCCATAGCCCGGAGCGACTATTGTTCTGAGATGGGCTAGTTCGTTGTTAGGCTAATGGTGTAACTTCATTACACAGTAAGTAAATCAGAGACATTTGCAGTTATAAGTTATAGTGCTGGCCCCACTGTTGTGGTGGTCCAGCCAAAAATGGATCTACAGGCCAGATAAGTGAAATAACAAAGTTCCGCTGGTTCTAGGTCTGTAGCAGCACAGACTCTATTCTATTCTATTCTATTCTATTCTATTCTATTCCCCCTCTACCACCCTAACACAATGCAGGTACAATCGGATATGGAGTGTGTCGTCTACCCTTAATGTGTCCTTATGGTATCATGCACAAACCAATCAGTCAGCTCCACTGGTGTTATTGAGGTGAAAGTATCGGCTCGTAGGATAGTAGGAATTAAGACGTATCAGTGATGTCAGTCATCTCCATATTTGGCACTGTTTCAGCATGCAGTTGTTACTATGGTGGCGGTATCAGTGATGCCATAGTGGGATTTAAGACGTATCAGTGATGTCAGTCATCTCCTAATTTGTGCAATGTTTCAGCATGCATATCAGACATCATCAGACAGACAGACAGACAGACAGACAGACAGACAGACAGACAGACAGACAGACAGACAGACAGACAGACAGACAGACAGACAGACAGACAGACAGACAGGGATCTCCAAATATGGGTATAAATTGGAGAAGGACTGAAGGATACAGAGATCTTGATATATATCAGCATATGGGCATATACTAATGACATCAGGGATCTCCATATATGCTCTCCATATATATATATATATATATACATATCTATATATACACAGATCTATGGGCATATCAGTCGGATCACTGGTGCGACTTAGGTGTGTGAAGTCTGTGAACCTCTAGATTACTACAAAGTTTGCATTTATTAAATGTGTCTGAATCTGAGTACACATTGTGTCATGATGGGAACAGTATTTAACCCGAGCCGTTTGCTCGTACATTATGCTACTTGTCACCTTTGACCCCGTGGTGGAGTCAGTAAATGCTTTCCTTGTCTTTACCAGTGGCTGCAACAAGGCTGAAATAACAGCAGCTCTCTCTTCCGCTCAGGGGGGGGGGGGGGCACGGTGCGGAGAAAATGGCACGCGACCTCGAGTGAACAATGGCGTGTGCACTCAGCGCACCTCTCAGAGCGCTCCCTCCCCTCCCTCCCCCGGCGGCAGGATGCTCCCGCGCTGCGACCCGCGGCCCTAAAGTGAGGCTTTGGACGACTCTTCTGAGGCATGAAATAATAATAACATCCCACTTCCATCTCCCGGTGAGAGGGAGAGGTACAGAGGGAGCACGGAGTACAGGCGAGGAGGAAAAGGACCCTTCCATTGTCACCGCTCGCAGGAGAGGACCCCCCCCACCCCACACACACACACACACACACACACACACACACACACACACACACACACATCCCCGGGACTTTAATGGGAAAGACAATAGAGAGCCCGGGACCTAAAAAGGCTTTCTACATGAAAATTTAATCAGGAGGACTAGTGTCTCTCCGCCACGACGGTGTGTGTGTATCTGTTTAAATGACTACAGGGACAGGTAGTAGCACTCAGACCCTATCCCTTCTCCCTTGTTGTTCCGTTTAGTTTCAACTTCAATTCGTTCCCCCCCCCCCCCCCCCCCCCTTCCCCGATCTTGAGAGGATAGACTCTCCTTTCTCTCCCAGGTGAGTCGCCACCCTCCCATCCCCCGCCTTCAACCCCTAACGTCCTTTTTTTTTAGCCATCCAACCGCATGGTCCGCAACTGCTCGCACACACTTACATACCGTCGTTGTCGGGTGGAAACCTCGTATCTCCAAGTTTCAAATTGGTATGTTCTTTCGCAAAGTAAAGCCCTGCTTCATCGTACATGGCCGTCGCACAAAATGAGTGAAAACAGCGGATCTACAGCCGATCTACAAGCACACAAGTGTGCTTGTAGATCGTCTGTTTTCACTAGTTTAAATCATTTTTAAAATGAAAAATCCAAAACGAACGGAAATACAAGGTTTTCACCTGACAACGACGATACACACGCACACACACACACGTGCACACGAAATGTTAAGGGCCAAATTGGATTAACACCACGCCCCGGCCCATGGTCTGCAGGGCACTTAACAAACACGGGATGCACTTAAGGGAGCCCACAGAATGCTTTGTGACTGAACAAAAACAACAGGAGAGATGGAGTCTGGGCGCGACCGCAGGGCCGGGTGTAATATGTCGTCTACCGGAAAGGACCATCAGGCAGGGGAGAGAGTCGGCCTACTGGAAGAGGAGTGGAGCTCTCGGTAGAAGGCCCAGGAGGTCCATTATATAGTGTCCTTTAGTGCTTCCTTATTCCGGCAGCCCGACAAACAAATCATCTTCTCTTATCAAATTGATGAGGGTGTTTTTTTATTTATTTATTCTGGGTGCCAGGTTTTTTTTGTTGATAAGATGTCCTGCAGGGGATGCATGGAATGGAATCTTTCCTGAAGTGCAATAAACACATCACGACAGTGTGAGCAAGATTACAATATTTACAAAAACGTATCACATAATGTTTACTTCACATACTTTCAATACACTCGTTGTGGTTATCAATAGAAAAAAAGAAAAAAGAAAGAAAAATATATATGCCATGCAAATACTGCCAATATGCTGTGCAAATAATCAATCAAATAAATCAGGTTACAATAAACTGCGGTAACAGAGGAGAGGACCTCTCTGTTACAGCCACAATGCATTGTCAATGCTTTAAAAAAACATTTGATACTGATTGTTTAAAAGTTGTGTTTCTGGTCTGTTTTACTTGTGGAAACCAAGGCTACCAATCGATAACTGAGGTTAATATATTAGTATGATGAGCATGTTGAGTTACAGGAGGGAGGGAGACGTAACCCCAATAAACCTCAAATAAATTGTAATTGCGACCGTAGGTCGCATTTACTACCAAAACCTCCACCGGCTGTCTGTCCGTCCGTCTGTCAGTGAGTCAGTCACACGTCACACGTCACACTTTTGCCCTGCTCATATCTCCACAACCGTTGCCCCCATCCATGCCAAATTTTGCACACACACTCCTTACCTGCCAAACTACAACCTCCAAGGACCCCCGGAGCTCCAGGGACCCCCAGGTCCCTGGGGGACCCCCAGGTGTAAAAAAAGTGTCCCTCTGTGAGTCGCACGTCACACGTCACACTTTTGCCCTGCTCATATCTCCACAACCGTTGCCCCCATCCATGCCACATTTTGCACACACACTCCTTACCTGCCAAACTACAACCTCCAAGGACCCCCGGAGCTCCAGGGACCCCCAGGTGTAAAACATGACCAAATGTGCAAAAATGACCAAATGACCACCCCAACGGGGCTGCTCACGGGGAATTCCTGGGGACCACCCACTCCTGGTGCTCCAGAATGGATGCAAAAGTGGTGACGCCCCCAGTGGAGGACCCCCTCCACTGCAGCTCACATAAAATGCCGTAACTCGGGCTAGGAGCGTCCGGGAGAGCCGGGGCCGGAACCTATTCGTCCGCCAAGGCAACGCGGACACCCCACCCCTCATTTCTCACATGGCCCTCTTCTAGCGCCACCATCAGGCCGATTCTTGCAAAACACATTTTTGGACACTGCTCCTAAAATGTTTGCCCTAAAATCACGCAAATCGCTACACAGTATGTCTACACTCATCCCATCAACATGAATCTGTCCCATATAGCGCCACCTTCAGGCCGATTTTTAAAAACACATTTTTGGACACTGCTCCTACAGATTTTGCCCTAAAATCACGAAAATCACTACACAGTATGTCTACACTCATGTCATCAACATGGATCAGGAAGATTTTGGAAAAACACATTTTTGCCCTATTTGTGGATTAGGGAGTCTTACTGGTATTATGCAGCTGTGACCAGCTGGAAGAGCGTATGTGTGTGTGTGTGTGTGTGTGTGTGTGTGTGTGTGTGTGTGTGTGTGTGTGTGTGTGTGTGTGTGTGTTTTACAGTATGCATAATTTCATATCATTAGGCCTATGTCTATTTCTATGCGTTTACGCACAGGTGGGAATATTGCTGGTGTAGCCAGTGCTGCTGTACCAGGGCCCGGACGTGCAGGGGCCCATGAATGAAGGAAGAAGAAGAAGAAAAAACTGTGGTAAAAATCTTGCACCGGAGTCCGGCAGGGGGCACGTTACACCACTGCGCGTGCATGCATGTTTCTTTAATTGTTTTCCTAAATTTTCATCCCACAATTTTGTAACACATTTTTTACCCAGTGCCAAATTGACTAAGTAATCCTGGGCTGTGCTCTCCCGCTGCCAACCTGGGGAGAGCCCCGAACTGAGCTCATGCTTCCTTCATTGCATGAGGAGTGAGCAGGCCGCTTCTTATCACCTGACAGGTGGGAGCTTCCCCGGTTGGAAGTAGGGCGTGGAAGGAAAACGTTATTCCAAACTTTTCCTTTCCCCCCCATCAGGCACCCCAGCTGGCCAGGGGGAGACATTATAGAGACCAGGATTACTGCATGTTTTTTGTGAGGGTACCTACACTAGGGGACATGGGGAGAACATGCAAACTCCACCCAGAAAGGCCCTTTCGCCAACCCCATCTAGGGTGTGGGTGCTGATGACGCAGAGAAGAGAACACACCCCCAGCGCCCCCTGGTGGGAATCGAACCCAGGACCTTCTAGCCCATTCCCTGCGAACTTAAAATATGGATGTGCGCTAAAACTGCCGGGAAATAGCTATATTTTATTAACATGATAGGGTATAATTTCATTGTTTTCAAAGCTATGATGATAAACCACCACCAAAAAGACCACTAGAGCGCGCCATCGTAACACTAAAACTTTCAGAATAATCCATGTTTGAACTAACTTTGAAGGATGGATAGGTGACGTCGCTCCATTGATTCACAATGGGAGACACGGCTATAATCAACGGCGTGCCATATGTGCTCATTACTGTTCAATTCGTGGATCGTCTAAAACCGCCATCGGTCTGGGCAACGGATCGTATACAGACGCCACGCACAACATTTCCGAATCAAAATCCGACCTAGTGAAGCTGCGTAATGGACGATGGTTTGTATTGAGCTAAACGGCTAGCAGACGCTATTGTAAACAGATGAGGCCTGGTTTAGCGGTGACGTCATCAGCGTATCCTTTTTTTTCACGGTCTCTCGTTATAACCAGCTGAAGGTAAGGGAACCCATTTGCTCCGTCAAAATACCCAAATAAATGCTTAAAAAAATGCTTTATATAAATGTCGATTAATGTCGCTCGGCAGAGCCGCCGCTAATGAGAATGTCGTTTTAAAAGTCGACCCGCAGGCAAGAAGCTAGCTGCGAACAATTTAAGAATATTATTTAAAAACAAAATCTTAAATTTGCCACTGACATGGACAAGTATTGCCATGTGCACAGACATATTGACAACCGATGTCTGTCTTCACCTCCTATGATAATGTTTTGAGGCAAGACCGCATCTCTCTTCGATTGTTTATGGGGAAAAAAGTGTCAGGCTGTGTCCTGGGCCAAAGAGTAAAAAAATATCACAATCCTGCTGTCTAAACATTTTTTTACTCTTACTCCTCCACATTCTCAGCACCGTCCCTTGTAAATACATTTTGTTTTGACGTGGGTGTTATTGCTTTCATCTGGTGACAATTCACAGCAGTGCCTTGCCATTGATTACTTTGCAACGCTCCGTAATTGTTTCTGTAAGGTACTGCCATCCCTATGTAGGGAAGTCAAGTTCGAGCTATGGATTTCTCTCTAATTAAAGGCCGGGTTGCTGAAGGATTGGGGGGGTCATATCGGATCTGATCGCTTGCAAACAGTGATATAACATTGGGAAAAACATTTTTGAATCTGATCAATAGAGAAGGACCGAGTGAAGTCAATTGAATGATAAACAGGTCCGACGGAGGCCTAATAGGATTTAGCCTATATGAAGGTATTACACTTGTGAACACAGAACAACAGTACACACTTATGCATACATGCATGCATGGATGGGGATACTTGAGCACTCATACACAGTGTGCGAGTGTGTTTGCAGTCTGCAGGCTCGGCTGCAAGGCTACTAGTACACCACCTGGGAACTGTGTGGAGGTGGGTGAAGGCAGATAGCAGAGGGGGGTTGGGGGTCACACTGTTCCATAGGACTGGCTTTATGGTAATCAGGGTTAAAGTGAGCGGCGTCTCTACTCTGATAGGGTTCCTACGAAACTCTGACACATGCTCACCCCTTCACACACACACACACACACACACACACACACACACACACACACACACACACACACACACACACACACACACACACACACACACACACACACACACACACACACACACACACACACACACGTGTTATATGAGAGGGGGTCACCGTTCGCCCTAATCACGGGCGTGACATGACATGCTGTAGGTTGGCCTTCGCTGTTAAATATTTATGTCAGCTGCTACCACCGCACATGCCTTGATGGCTGTCAAGACTTTGACACACACAGACTCTCTCTCTCTTTCTCTCTCTCTCTCTATCTATCTGGTTTCAGCTCTTTCTCTTGCTTGTTCTTTCTCTGTCTATCTCTCTCTCTTTCTCCACGGCTTCCTCTGTCCCCCCCGTTCGCATTAAAATTCAACAAAAACAGGAAAAAACACCTACGGCATAGGCTGTTGTGGAGTGTTCTGCTGAGTTGAACAGTTCAAGCTTTAGGACTGACATGCGTCCGTTTAGTTTTCCATATGCTATGACATGCACTGTATGCCGGTATTTCAGTGCTTTGCTCACTAATCCTTGTAGTGCTACTGTATATCGTCGTTGTCGGGTGGAAACCTTGTATGTCCAAAACCGTTTGTTTTGTATTTATCACTTAAAAAATGAACTAAACTAGTGAAAACAGCCAATCTACAAGCACACAACGCTTCGCACCGCGAGGCGTTGTGTGCTTGTAGATCGGCTGTTTTCACTACTTTTGTGCGACGGCCTTGTATGATGAAGCAGGGCGAAAAAAAAACATACAACAATTTGAAACTTGGATATACGAGATATCTGCCCGACAGTGGCAATATGCATCAGCATGCTCATGTGCACAATACTATTGGTCGCATGTTGTGTGATGGCAACACAGATAAGATAAGATAAGATAAGATAAGATGCTTGATTGTCAGAATAGCAACAAAGGGCCTATAGTCACCTCATTGTTCTATTTTAAAGGTGAAATAGCACTGCCATCTACTTAATCAAGGGTCAGAGACATTCTGATTCCAGGGGCAAATCACAGGATCACTGGAGACCATCGCTCTCCACCTCTAGCCTGCCTTGCTTCCTCCATGATGGGTGTCAAAGATATTCTAATGAATGTCAGAATACATTTCAGGGGGCCATGCGCCGTACGATCCACTGGAGTGGCCCATCTTATGGGGGGGCTGCCAAATCCGCCCCCCCTCTGCTCCTCCACTCTGAGCTCCCCACCCAGTCCTACCCATGTTCAGGAGGGGTTAAGGAGATTAATCAATGTCAACCTCTTCTCCCTTTTGAAGCCAATAAGATACACACTGTCTGCCCATGCCCAACAGAACATCACTTTGTTCCGTCGCACGGACCCCCCCCCCCCCAACCCCAATCCCCTCTCCCCCCTTTCTGCCGCCCCGATTGCCCCCACTCGTCAAAGTCAAGGGGGCGTTTGGCGTTTGGTTAGAGACTGGCCTTCCGGATAGCTCTCAGCTCCGCCCTGCTTGACCTATTCTTTGATATTTGACCACTCGGTTGCAAGACACTTGCTCTTTCCAGCTGAAATGTCACTGGAGCGTCTTGTCAGCTTGCAGACACCTCCAAGCCTGACAAGTGATTTTACTTTGGTGTGCTACAAGGCAGAAAATACACTGGCCGTGGCCTTGACGCGCACAAACTGTCAGCTGGCCAGCACAGCTAGTCACTTATTCTGACTTACTGCAGACAAAGAAATGCGAGGGACAGCCCCATGCACTGTAATATCCTGAGTGGTAATCTAATTCTGAGACCCGGGTCCATTTGGTTCCAGTTGTAGAGGCTCAGAGTTTAATTAACACTCAGGATCTGTGTGGAAACACAGCGTAGCTGGAGGAAAATTAATTCTAGGTCAATATTTGGAAATTGATGCCGGAAATTGTGGAGAAATGATAACTATAGCCAGACTACACCAACGCTGCTGACCCCCAAGCTGAGCTAATAAACAAAGCCTATTTGGGAGGAGGACAGTAGTAGTCCTACCTGGTAAATCAACTACAACCACTGCAGTTGTATTAGTTATATTTATTAACATACCATACATGCAGATTGGTCAAAATAAAAATGTATTCACCAAAAAGTAGCTTTAAAAGGGCATCTTTCAATGCAAACTTGATTCACGTAGCATGTATTCTCCCATATATCGCCAAAATGAGAAATCTTAGTATATTTTTTATACTAAAAAAAGTATATTTAATTTTAAATTAACTTGACAATTCATGATCATAACAAAAATGTCCTAGGACACTTATTTCAAAACAAATCCACCTTCATCAAATGAAAGTCAATATAAGTCAAAGAGTCTAAACGCCCTGCTAGCTGTGCTGCCCCTTACACCCAAAGGGATTCAAATGGTATTAAGCTGACCCACATTGCCATCCTCAGAGCCCTCTGCTCTCATTAGTGGGACTAAAAAGTTTACAACAGAGGTTGGCTAGAGGAAAGGCCAGGGAGACACAAAAACACACTATAGTGTTCTGTTCACCCTGCAATTTGATTAGAGATATTATGAGATATCTTACATGCAAAGTTGACATTTTGGCCTGAGGGTAGCGCTATAGGGGTCATGGAGTCACTCAAAATGTTTAGGGTTCAACCTCCAGGGAAGATGATCATGTTCAGAGTATTTCTTCATCCCTGCAGCCTCTCGAAGCTCTTGCCACCTATACTGAATTCTGCTCCTTTGTTTATTCTGGTTTTACTGTGAGCTCTATCCAGAGATGAAAAATAAACTGGGGCATTTAGGTTCCAGAATTTGAGGGTAAACAGTGCATGGTGCTGGATTTCTCTCACAGAAACTCTTTCTATGATCACTAGCCTACCTTGCCTGAAATTTAAACTATCAATGCCCCTTTAATTGGTCCTTTAGTGAGAGTTGATACAAAGTAGTAGTAGTAGTAACTATAATAATAATGTATCTATAGGATTACAACCAAATTATCCTATTAATTATTAATTGAAGTATATAGCATCAAAACTGAAGGTTTATTGCTTGTCTGTTAATCGGTTTGAGACTCTTGCATCTCCCCTTTCCACTCCTCCATTCTTATTCTCGTCCACTTCACTTGTCCCCTCCTTTCCTCTTCACGCCTCTTTTCTTATGCACTCTTTTCCTCTTCCTTGTCTTCCCTCATCTCTCCTCTCTTCACTTTTCCTCCCATCTCTTCTCCTGCCCTGTCGTCCTGTCTTGGCTCTCCTCACCTCACCTCTCCTGTCCTCTCATTTCTTTCGTCACCCCCCACTCACCCACCCACCCACCCCTCCTCCTCGGTTCATCTAATTCAACTTCAGCCAGTTTTTTTTCTTTTTACTAAATCAGCATGTTCTGCAGTTAAACCAGGGGGAAGACCCACTGCACTCCTCTCCTCCTCCTCCTCCTCTGACCGTCAGTGACATTGCGGCTGTTGAAAAAGGGTAGGAAGGATGGGGATTAGAAGTAGCAGTCACATCATTTCAGGTTTGCGCAACCTGCTCAAAGTTTGCAACTAAATGCTTGTCTTGGAGGCAGGCTGACAGGGGAGCGGAGTGGGCGCTCACTGAACCATGGCCGGGGCTGCCATGAAATGACAGGAATCATTGGCATACATTTCAAACAGCCTCGCGCTATCCTATTAAAGTGCCACATCCCGCTTTAACGTGGACAAGGAGGAATCCGCTTTGATAGATAGAGACTAAAATGGCTTATTGATTTTCTCGCCACCCCACCCCAACCCCCCAACCCCACGCTCTGCACCCCCTCTTTTTCCTGTTCTTTGTTGGGAACTTTTGGAAAGAAACAAATTGGGCCTGCCCCAAAACTTTTTAGCAATTTATTTTTTTAACGCAATTACCGCACATGACACAAGTGGAACAAAGTTAAATTGCTTTAATGAGTGAGAATATGCAAACATTTTGCGCATAGAGTTGTCTTATATTAATGTTAATTGTACGTTTCAACTAGTAGCTGATGCAAAGTGTGTCTGACTATGCATTATCTGACAACTACAACTACACCTCCAGTATCTGTGTACAAGTTTGAAGTATTATGGCAATGAGATGAGAACATTGTAAAATTAATGAAATATTACCTGTTTCAAACTAGTGTCAATTATTAACCTGTGAATAGTAAATTTGACATGATTTGAAATTCATATTGTCTGTTTCCTTTTTAATTTTTTTCTTCTGTTTGTTAGTTTAATAAGAAATGCATGACCTTAACAGTATTAATGTATTAACAGTGATATACGGACCTCCCATTAATTCTGTGTTTTCTTAAAGTTTGTGTATAGGGTGACTGTACTTAGCTAATGAAGTGACGTAGCTAACTATAACATGTTTGGATGCAGTTGTTCTCATCCAGGTCAGCCAAACACAAACGATTCTGAACATAACTTGTATCGATGATATGAAATGAACCAAACCAAACAGAGAACCAGGACTGCTGCAAAGATTAACCACTTAAACACTCCATTGAGTCCCTCTGGGTTCTACACTAGGCCCCCTCCCTTTTCCCCCTCTAAACCTTTTCTGAAAATAGCAGATCTACAAGCTCACAAGTTGCAACACAATGCCTTGTGATCTTGCAGATTCTGTGATCTGGCATTTTCGCAGAATGTTCACCCCAGAATAGGAATGCTAAGGGTTCAAGTGAAAAGGCCTAGAGATGATATATAGTCTTATGGATTTGTTATCATGAGTTCATATACAGTAGATATTAAATTACCTTATCAAAACTCATTTTTGATAATACTTCATTTATAATAGTGTTATTACAGTACTGTATATTAACCTGTGTATTATATGTAATACAAAATATTATTATGTATTATTTACAGTAAGAATGATATATGCCTCCCTAGGTTGTACAATATATTAATACATCCAAATGAACATTTTATATTTGTGAGTTTCATTGAGAACATTCACATTATTAATGTGCACTTATTGTACAAACAATGTCAAAAATTACAAATGGGGAGGATTACAGTGGTTCAAATGTAAATTTTTATGTTATGGTAAAAGTGTGAGTTCATAGTATGGTAAAAGTGTGAGTTCATAGTAAATTGTGGCTATTTTGTATTTGCTGAACTGTATTTACACACTGATTTGTAAAATGCAATTCAACCAAATATCCCATGAAGTTTGTGTAACGCATATAGTATTGCAAGATAAGGCATACATTCACAAAATAAATATCAAGCTCTTTTTGAAGTGTTGATTGGTGGCTGCCGGTATTGATTTAGCTATCAGGTTCATGGGAGGTTGATAGAATTATACAGACACCAATGAAAAAGTATTTTATTACAGTCGGATTCTTTCGAGACTTTGCCAATTGTAGAGTCTTTTATTGAAGCCCACATTTCGGCCATTATGGAAGTACTGGGAAGTAATGGTCCTTTAAGCAGTTTACCAAGCTGTTAGGAGATGAGGAGTGACTCTATGAGGAGAATCAAGCTGGATGCTATCCTTTGTACAACCGTAGAAATGCTGGAGGAATTCAATTTCAAAAGCCTGCTTGATTCCATTACCTCTGCGCTCAGGTTTTTAGCTTTGACGCCCGCAAAGCCTAAAAACTTTATGGATGACTACAGGCCTCGCATGCAACCAGTCAGTAGAGTGCTAAAGACCCATTAGAGCACCCCTCCATTTTTCGTATTCTTTTTTCCTTTTTTCATTCTCTCCTTCTCTCAAAGCGTTTCATTTCCGGGAGGCTCTGTAACCTTTAACCCTCTAAGGCCCGAATATAGAAATACTTGAAATAAAAAATTGAAAAAAATCAGATGGTGTTGTAGGAGTCCTATTAAGAGGAAAATGTAATGTTTTTTTCAAAAAAATGTTTTTGTAAGGTTTTATAGCCATAAATCAAAAATCATAAATCATGCTCTAATTTACATATGGGGGATATTTTTCACAATAATAACATATGTACATGTTCTAGACATTCTAATGATCACCAAAAAAAATAGTACAGGCATTTTACTTATGTTTTTGTGAGGAATAGCTTCCATGAAAAAGTGAGATGTTGTTCGTCAAAACTCTGGAATGTCAGCGGGTGTGGCGGGTGTGAATGTCAGCCCCTGTGGGGGGTATTTATATGCAAATATTGTGGCCAATGGCATTGTAATACTAAACAATAGAATCCAATGGTGATGTTTAGGTGGTAGGGGGAGCTAAAATAAAATGATTTAAACCTTTTTTTGGATAAAATACAAACGTTGTAATATTACAACCGTGGGCCTTAGAGGGTTAAAAATAAATGGTTTGACTCCGAGAAGCGTTGGCTTTGTAAATATTGTACTGCCAGCATGGATAATCAAATTAACATAATTATATCTGGGCCGCCTGAGGCAAGCGCTTAATTCTGTGTCAAAGGGCTTTTGTCAAGCTGCAGGCTTTGGATTTGATCAGACACAAAGCACACAATTTAATACTTGAGTCAGTCACCTCAGTTAGAATAAAATAATCAAACACATCACACGCAGTCCTTGTCTTTTCTTTAACCACCCTAAATAATTACAAACCTTGGTCCGGTGCAAATAATGGCGATCTTTTGGAATGTCTATTCATTCTCTCACATACACACAGTCCCAGAACCCCCCCAGTGCTAGGAATTAGCCTAATCGGTCAGCACACAGGCCAGAGGACAAGGTTCTAACAACCTTGTCAAATGCTTTGTGCCGTGCAGAATAGAGACCGTGTTCTGGCCCATCAGTTTCATACGACTTCTATTACAGGCTGGTGAGTATGTTGAGACACAGGCTCTCAAAGGGGAGCAATCAGAAAGGAGAGGAAAATGACAAAATCATAATGAAAAAAATTGAAAATCATGAAGAATTTAAAAAATGAAAATTAATTTCAAATTCAATATAGGACATACTGTATTGTCCCAATACAAAAAAAGAATAATAGTATAGCGTCGTTGTCGGGTGGAAACCTTGTATGTCCAAAACCGTTTTTTTGTATATATCATTTTTTAAATGATTTAAACTAGTGAAAACTCCAGATCTACAAGCACACAAAGCCTCGCACCGCGAGGCATTGTGTGCTTGTAGATCAGCTGTTTTCACAACTTTTGTGCGGTGGTCTTGTATGATGAAGCAGGGCTTTACTTTGTGAAAAAATATACAAATTTGATACTTGAGATACGAGATTTCTGCCCGACAGTGACTATAATATACGCATCACATGTGTATAGCCTACTTGCAATTTGATTGTAGATCCAATGTTTTCACTATTTATTTGTAGTTTTAGTTTCACAATAGGGGGGCCGCACCAGCGGCTATGGCTATTTGTCCGTGGCTTGGAAAAGTTAGAGGAACCCCTCAAACTTGTGTATGTGTGTGTGTGTGTGTGTGTGTGTGTGTGTATGTGTGTGTGTGTGTGTGTGTGTGTGTGTGTGTGTGTGTGTGTGTGTGTGTGTGTGTGTGTGTGTGTGTGTGTGTGTGTGTGTGTGTGTGTGTGTGTGTGCGTGCGTGCATGCGCGTGTGTTGTTGGGGACCTGCCTTGCGTCTCAGCCACCCTCAGCGTATACAAATATCACGGGGACAGACATAACTGTGTGGATAATGCACAATGATCCTGGGGGCCACTGCTCCTCTTCCCCTTCTCTCCTTCCTCTCATCTATCATTCAATCCCCTCTAATTAGGATCTTTTTGTGTCGTAAGGAGTGAGACTGAGAGAGCGTGGGGGTGCTGAGTAGGGTTTCTATACGGTTGTGTGGTGAATGGTACAAAAGAGAGCGCAAGAGAGAGTCTCATTTCCATCTGACAGTGTGACGGAGATTGAATGTGAGCTTTAGGAAGATAAATGGGCGTCCCGCCACCCTCCGACACTAGCCACGCTACACAGCCACTCCATAGAGCACTCTCCAGGGAGGCCCTTCACACGGAATATTTGGGGCCTTTTTTTGTACAGGGGGGGCGGGTTTGGGGCTAGGGTTAAGTTCTGTTTAGTGTTGTCAATATGCTGTCTAAATCAGTTTGTTGAATCAGTCTGTTCAGTGTGCGTGCATGTGTGCGTGTGCGTGTGTGTGTGTGTGTGTGTGTGTGTGTGTGTGTGTGTGTGTGTGTGTGTGTGTGTGTGTGTGTGTGTGTGTGTGCGTGTGCGTGCTTGCGTACGTGCATGCAAAATAATGAAATTAGACTGTTTGGAATAAAAGTAGCTTTTGATAGATTTAGTTCATTATCTCTTTGTTTTAAAATGTTTAAATTTGTGTGGCAGGGATTGCATTTGTGGGTATGCATGAAACAGTGTTTGTGGGTCTCTGTTTGTACCAGTACAGTAGGTGTGTGAGTGTGCGCGCACGTGCGAGCGTGCCGTGCGTGTGTGCGCCTGTGTACAGTTTGCACATGTTTACTGTATTATGTGTAAGCTCGTATGTGTGGGTATGTGTGTATGGCTGTGTCTGTCTTTATGTGTGTGTGCGACGTGCGTGCATGCTTGTGTCTTTCTCTTTGTGTGTATGTCTGCGTGTGCGTGCACGTGTGTGTGTGTGTGTGTGTGTGTGTGTGTGCGTGCGTGCGTGCGTGCGTGCGTGCGTGTGTGTGTGTGTGTGTGTGTGTGTGTGGGTGGGGGGGTCCTCTCTCCCCCTAACAGCCCCAGCGGCCCTGCGTTGGGCCCAGTGACAGGGTTCTGTCTCTCAGCCACACTTGACTGGGTACTGCTGACACTCAACTGTCAAGCCGCCGGGCCCTCAACCACGGACCTAACATGCTCTACAGCTTCACCCAATTAACTTGCTTTCACTTGACATCGCGGCAAAAAGCTTCATAATAGGTGGTCAAGGTGCAGTGTGTCTGCTGCTCCCGCTCTCGTCCCCCCGCCCCATCGCCCCGCCGCTCTCGCTCTCCCTCTTAGACGACTGCTGGCGTGCACCCATGAATACACGCACACGCACGCGCGCGCACACACACACGCACGCACGCACGCACGCACGCACGCACGCACGCACGCACGCACGCACGCACTCCATCTCTCAATGCCTTTGTGCCTTCGTTGGTCTGACTGCCAGGCCTCTGTTGGCTGCGTCTGCCTGCTCACTGCTCTGTGACAGCGGGAGAGCATTGATCCAGGAGGGAGGAGGGAGGAGGGGGGGGGGGGGGGGGGGGTTGCACAATGCAGGGGCACAAATGGGCTTGTGTGGAACGAACCCACACCGTAAAAATGCGGGGTGCTCGTTTAACCCTGGCGATGTAGAAAGGGACTTGTGAGGTCATCCTATAGACACCCTGTGTACTTACACTAATTAGTCTCCCAACTCTAGCTTGACTATACAGTGTGTGTATGGGAGTCTCCGGTTCGATCCCAGAGCGCGGCCGGTGGACCTTTGCTGCTGGTCTCTTCCCGACTCTGTTTGCTGTCTCTCAACAACACTCGCAGGACAAGTAAAGCCGGAAAAAAAAAGAAAATTGGTGTTATTTTTTAATGCACGCATGCACAACCACTTGCCAGTGTGTGTTTACATGCATCCATGCATGTTTTCATGAGTCGATATGTTATTTGTGTCTATTAGTGGATGCAGGCATGTGTGCATGTGCGCAGAATTGCATCTGGAGCAAATGCAAACACTCACCCTCTCCCTCTCCCTCTCTCTCTCTCTCTCTCTCTCTCTCTCTCTCTCTCTCTCTCTCTCTCTCTCTGTATCTCAGAGATTCAAAGTTGGAGACTAAGAATTGGAGAAGGGATAAGGGCAGCGGAGAGCAATTTGAACCCCGACAGTGCGTCCGGGGCTGGGGGCTATAGGCGGTGCGGGGGCCGGGGGCCGGGGGCTGGGCGGTGTGGGGGCGGAGGAGCGGTGGTGGTGGTGGGGAGCTCTTGAAGCATGTCAGGTGTGCTCAGGCTCCACTTCCTCCCTGTGTCCTTCCTATTTTTTCCCCAGTGCCCAGGCACCAAACTTTCGAAAACATCCACCTTAATAGGACCTGGTCGGGAGACGGGAGCTGCTCTTCCATCTATCAAACTGTGATCCGTGGTGTCAGCCCGGGCCGCCGCTTTGACAGTATACGTCTCCAAACGAACAGTACAATGGTGTTACCCTCTCTCTCTCTCTCTCCCCCACTCCTTTCCGTTAGGCGGCCATTCAGCTAGGCTGGTGTCGAGTGGTAGCCCCTGATACTGCTCTCTCTCTCTCCCCTCGCTACACCGCTACCTGTACTAACCATTCCCCTCTCTGCCTAGTTCACTGGCTTGATTCCACCTCATAGAACACCTTGCTACAGTGGCTTGACTGACAGTCACAATCCCGGCCTAATTGTCTTTTCCTCTCCGCCCCAATTTGAGAACGCATCTGCTAGAATGGCTGCTGCCTCATTTCCCTGCATAAGGAATCAAGAGTTGAGGGTCTTTTTCCCTGAATTGACATTTGTAATGGAAACTTAGTAAATATGATCGTTTGTCGTGTTTGTTTCTTGTGTTATGTGTGTATTAACTGTATCCGTGTGTTGTACTGACCACTTTGAAACTCAAGGCAAATGTATTAGTGTGGATAATAAACTTACGGTAAATTCAATTCAATTCAATTCAATTCAATTCAATTCAATTCAATTCTATATATTTTTCTAGTATCTAATTGTGAAATAACTGAGGCATTAATAATACTTTATTAAATGAAACATGATCTGTATAATAATGGCAAGACACCCTATTCGGCAATGGATAGAAGCCAGTTGTTATAGAACTTAGCCAAGTTATAATTTTATGTGCCTGCAGTGATTTGACCCAAAACAAACGCTTCCAATTCGAAACTCACAGAAAGAAGAAATACAAATGTGGACATGCGTGGAAATACATATCGGCTTGAAACTCCCAGGACATAACAATCCCAATCCATCCATCCTGACAAAAAAATAAAAAAATAAGAAAATAAAATACAATTCCAACTGTCAGGCCCTATGGCATCCCAAATTTGAACAGTATCGATCGATGATATTGACCATCCACCAGATGCAGCTCCCTTTTATTTTAAGCACGCTGTGGCTGAAATTACATCTACCCTTCCTATTAAACAATACACATCCCCTGGTGGGTTACATTACCGCCTGATAAGTGAAATAAATACGAGAGGTGAAAATTAACATTAGTTGCCATTTAGACATGCGTGAACTGTATTCCCCCAAAGGCAGTTGCTGAAATGCTAATGAATATTACCACATACTGTAACAAACATATTGTCTAATTTAGCCAGGAGTTTTCTTTCCTTTTCTTTTTTTTCCACAAACTACACTCTGCACTCGATACCTCCTCCAAGTGTACAGTTCATTACAGACCCACTGAAAACACGGTGAAGTAAAGTAAAGTCAGAGGCTGAGTGAGAATGCCGGACACTGGAAAGGGCTGTAGTGTAAAGTGCTATCGTTCTTTGCATTTTCTGACGTGACTGCTGTGGCTGGGATGTGAGTTTACATCTAAAGCATGAACACGGACTGCAAGAAGACCTCGTAACTCTCTAGTGACTTCCAGTCCAGAGCCAGGCCTAAGTTTTATAAATTAAAAATAACACAGCCGGCCTTGATGCAAACAAATGGGAGCCTCTATTGCACCCCAGAAGATGTTGGAAAGTGGTGGGATTAATAAATAGTGTTTTCTGAGGGCCATTCAACCACACATTTATAGCTCCAAGGAGCCCAGCTCTGTCAGTGCATTGTTTCTCTTTCATTTTCTGCTCCACTATCTTATCTTGTCTTACCATTCTCTTCTCCTATACTCAGAGTTTTCTCTGTGTTGCTCCTCCAGTATTCTACTCTCCTTCTCTTCTTCTGTACTCTATCCTCCTCCCCTCTTGTTTCTCTGGCCCGGGGGGGTTAAAAATGGCTGCCAGTGCAGTTTGTCATTCAAATTGTATGAAACTACTTTGGATTACGGCAAGAACGGGCAGCTTTTCCAACTGAACTGCCCTCTGGCCATACATTTGAGTCTGGAAAAAAAAAAAGCCACTAGTTGTTTTTTGTTTTCTCTGTGTCCGCGTGTGTCCGTGTGTGTGCGTGCGTGCGTGCGTTTGTGCGTGCGTGCGTACTAGCGCACATGCATGCCTGCGTTTCTCCCACTCGGCTGGGGTTAAGATGGCAGTACTTGTCCCCTCTAACCATTATTGAGTTCACAAACCAGCCCAGTGCTACAGGACGCATTGCTGGAGAGCCTCCCAGTGGTTTCCCAAGACCCTGCCAGGACTGGTGGTGAGACGCGTGCATGTGTGCGCGCGCACACACACACACACACACACACACGCACACGCACACGCACACGCACACGCACACACACGCACACACACACACACACACTTCCCACTTATATAAACCCTACACATCACACACCAACTCCCAGACACGCACACACATGCACAAACCAACGGAGGCCCAAGGACACTCATGCGGTTTCACAGCTAGTCATCCACCCAAACACACCATTTTGGTCTCTCAGCTCTCTGCAGCCTCCGTATCCACAAAGGCAGCTCTGGCAAAATATTAATAAGACTTAATAATTTCCTCCGACCTAAATGATTTCTTTATGGTGCAGTGGAAACAGAAACCAGAGCCATGAATGGGGGTTCTACTCTGGCCCAATGTCAGAACTGTCATCGGGGAACACACGTACAGACCACATGTACAGTAAATGCACACACACTCACTGTACGCATTCACGCACGCACGCACTCACGCACGCACGCACGCACACACACGCGCACACACGCACACACACACACACACACACACACACACACACACACACACACACACACACACACACACACATATATATACACACTGTATATAAAATATAAAAATATATATATATAATAGTGATTTTTTTTTAAAGAAAAGCAAGTGTGATTCCTCTTAATTTTATTATTATTAGAGATGAAACTTAAACTGCGACAATGTCGGAGCGCATATACTGCACAACCACCAACCCCCACCACACGCACACTCGCACACACTTATTTTAAATAACAAAGTACGGGTTTATTACAAAATTCTCGCTGCGGTTACTTCCTTCCTTCCTTCCTTTCCTTCTTTTAAATAAAGATTTCACTTTGCATCAGGGGTAAAAGCTGCGTGTCCTTCGAAAGTATCATTAGAAGATGATGAGTATTTTGGCCTCCAGAGAGAAGTGCTGGGCTGCAGCAATGGATGGAACCACCAACATACAGGAGGAAAACACTCGTTACTCATCGTCAGAGCGGGCGGAGGTTGTGGCTAAGAGCCGTTAGCAGGAGGGTACACTGCAAAATCACCAGTGTTACTTGTAAAAAAAAGAAAACTGTGTAAAATTGGACCCCTATAAGGCTCCGTTTATCTATCAGAGTCACAGTAGCACTCAGGATTTTACTGTGTAAGGTGTTGCCCGCCTGCGGACACGTGTGTATATGTGTGTCTGTGTGTGTGTGTGTGTGTGTGTGGTCCCAATGTCTCCCATTACTAAAAATTGCTCCATTCAACCGTCGCATGAAAATACTATTTCAGTCCAGATGCTGGAGAGAGGTAGACATAACAACAGTTGATTAACTGTCAACGGTTTTAAACAAAGGACTGAAAAAAAAAAACATAATGATTAAAAATTAGTGTTGAGATACAAGTTTTACTGTAAGTGCTGATGCTGTGGAGCCATGGGACAAAGGCAGTAACAGTTACTATAGGCAGACCTGTCGTTTTATTTTTAATCTTTATTATGAAACGTCTGTTCCGAAAGAAACAGGGGCAGTGTTCTACTACAGCCAGGATATTTTACAAGGTTTAAGTCCATTTCAGACAGAAACGGTAAAAACAGCAGTCTGGAAAAGAATTAAGCAAGAGAGAGTCGACAAGAGAGCGAGGGAGTTATGGAGGAGAGACTTCACGAAAGAGAGGAGAGAGAGAGACAGAGACAGAGAGACCGAGAGAGACAGCCATGAGAGTGCAGTAGCGTCAGTTCAGAAAAAGCTAAGGTATGGATGGCAACATGACTCTTGCACGCGCGCGAAGTTGCCATACCTTAGGGCATGATACATATATTTGAAGAAGTACATTTGATTTTTTCTCCCGTTTCTACGGTTTCTTGGGCTGTATATGGCAGCCTGGATTGGCTGTTCAAGTGCAGCTAAACTTGGCATGTTAGTAAACGTGCCACAGTTAACAATAATGCATTGCACCTGTGCAGCTGACCTGCGGAACCTGGGAATATACCATTTTGTCAAGATGGGGAGAATACAAGTGTGGAGAATATAATTATAATACCTTGTTAACATACCTTGCATTTGTAGTTATTTTACTGTAATTTAACAACATAATAACCAGCACAGATAGACAAAGAGACATTCATGGATTTTTATTTAAAAGAAACTTAAAGGAGTAGTTCACCCCCAAAATGACTTTTTTTCTATTGATTAGTCACGCCATGGAGAGTAGAGTTCACTAATATTTTTGGGTTTTTGTCACATTCCTAAGACAAAAATTTGATTAGACTAAATTTGCCCCCATTGATTCCGGATGGTGACCCGTTTCGAAACGGGTCACCATCCGGAACGAATGGGGGTAAATATATTGTTATCACATTTTTGTCTTAGGAATGCGATAAAACACAAAAAATATTATTGAACTCTACTCTCCATGGCGTGACTAATCAATAGAAAAAAAGTCATTTTGGGGGTGAACTACTCCTTTAAATTTCCCCCCCTGGACCCAGGGTATGGCAGCTGCATACCCCTGCCATACCCAACTGACGCCCCTGTGAGAGTGGGGGAGTAAAAAAGTAGGGACAGAGATCCAGTAAGTTAGAAAGATGGAGAGAGGAAATGAAGAAAAGGAGGAAAGAGAGAGAGAGAGAGAAGAGAGAGAGAGAGACGAGAGGAGCAAATGGGGGAAGAAAAGAGAGAGAGAGGGGGGGGCGACAAATCAGTGTTTTAATGCCTGTTGTCACCATGTTATGTCCTCGCTAGGACAAAATGCTGACCCAGAGAAACCTGAGGACTTGTAGAAAATCCCCCAGCTTCCCCCTCGACATGTCTGTGGGATAGTCCAACAGCAACACTTATAAATCTGGAGCTGCTCGCATCCAAGTCCCTGCTCTGAATACACACATTCACACACGCGCACACGCACGCACGACAGAAGCACACACAGAGGTACACGCGCACGCTCCCAGACCTACACACCTAGGCATAGACACGCGCAAAGACACAGTGCGTGCATGCTCACACACAGACACACAGACACACAGACACACAGACACACAGACACACACACACACACACACACACACACACACACACACACACACACACACACACACACACACACACACACACACACGGTCCCCCAGGCCTTATGACTGCAGTGTGAACACACACATACTACACACTCTGAGGGCTGCAGGGCTAGGCCCTGTGTCTGAGCTGGCTTTGGCTGGGTTATTTTCTGTTGGACAGGATAAAACAGGCTTTCAGCAAGGCTAGGGTGTAGGAGCTCTGCTGCGCTATCACCTTACAATGTCGCTAAGCTACATTAAGCCTCAGGCACTCCGAGTCATGTCGTCTTTACTACTGTAGGGGCCAGCAGGGCAGACCCAGAGTCACACACTGTGAGTTCTTGTTATGGAGGAGGAATCTGCGAGAGGAGCGAAACTGAAAAGGGGACTTTTTACCTCCAGAATATATTCAGCCATGGGAAAACCATGCAGGTTACTTAAAAAGAAAACACACACATCCAACCAAAGAGAACAAGTCCAACAATTATCTGAATAGACTTAAATATCTATTAGATCAAGTGAAAAAAGTATCATTTAATGTTGTAACTATAAATGATAGTATTGGTCTAACACTGGAAGCCCTGACACGACCTGTCACGACGTGTCACCTTCTAAAGCAGACAAACTGTATTTCCTGCTGTTTGCCTTTACAGGGCTGATGTCATTTCCTGATGGATGTCGTGTCGGGGTGCTGGGTATGAAATCGCTTTGCTGCTGCTGCTGCTGCTGCTGCTGCTGCTGCTGTTGTTGTTGTTGTTTAGCCTTGGCCTCGGTCGGCGTGTATCTCGAAGCCCTGCCATGATTTGTTTTTAATTTACGTTTCTCTTCCCCGCAGCTTACATTTTCTACTCATTCCTCGTCTTGTTATGTGCTTGTGGGTGCTGCGCTAGCACAGTGCAGCACGGCCCGGACGGTTTGTGAATGAACCGTGTGTGTTCCCTCTCTCTGCTTTGTTTGTTTGTCTCTGCAAAAACCGCAGGCCCGCCGAGCTGAGCAGGAAGCGTCCGTTTTGTGTAAACAGCCGAGGAAAATGCCGGGGAAAGGATCAGGGGGAGGGAGGAGGAGGAAAGGGAGGTGAGAGAGAGTGAGAGAGAGAAGAGGTAGAATGTCAGCATGTTAACGAAAGAGAGAGCCCAAAATAAAGTATGATGGCAGAGAGAATGAGACAGAACTGGGAAGCAGTCGGAGTGAATGGGAGGGAGAGGACAATGAGAAGGGATGAGAGAGAAAGGGAGAGGGAGGAAGGTACAGTGGAGTAAAGTAACTAAGTAAATGTACTTAAGTAAAATGTTGAGGTATTTGTACTTTACGTGAGTATTTTCTATTCAACTAAATCTCAGATTCAAATATTGTATTTTTATTCCACTACATTTATTTGAAAACTCTAGTTACTAGTTACTTTATAATATTATAAAACGTACAATTAGCCCTATTCTATACCTTGGCCGCTTGTAGATCTGCTATTTTCAAACATTTTGTACTTTTCCTTTTCGTACTTTAAGTACATTTTTCTTTAAGTACTTCGTACTTTAAGTACACTTTCACACTTTTACTCAAGCACATTTTGAATTCTGGACGTTTACTCGTAATGGAGTAGTACATCTACACTGCAGTATTGATACTTTTGACTCAAGTACAAAATGTGAGTACTTTTTTTCCACCACTGTGAAGGGAGGGAGGGCGGAGTGAGCAAGAGAGAAAGAGTATAGGAACAGAGACAGTGACCCTTCGCCTGGAGGGTACGGTGACAGCGAACATAGCAACAGTTCCCCCCACGCGGCGCTTGTCGACAGGAATTTAATGTCAGCTCTAAAGTCTAAGAGCCACGCAGCGGGAAAGGGGGGAGGGCAGAGGAAACACTCCACCCCCTCCACCCCCCCCTACTCCATGTCAAACCTGGTGCTGTGACTGTGTTCCTACTGCCACCTGAGGGACACATTAACATCCTCCCTGCTGGCCCCTCGACAGAAATATACGCCCCTCCTTACCATACACGTACGAGTATGCATGCATGAGAAAACGCACACACAACCAGAACAGTAAAACACACATCCCACTACTTCACTTCACACACATGCATGTATCTGGGCGCAGGGGTGTCACACCAAATTCTGGGCCCTGGGTACAAGGTTTCACTCACATTTTTGCTTTAACTATTGAAAAATAGCAGATATACAAGCTCACAGCGTGGCACTCGGTGCCGTGCTGTGAGCTTGTAGATCTGCTATTTGAAAAATCTTTAAAATTTGTGCAAGCCTTTGAATATTTCAAATCCTTCTAAGATCTAAAAAACCTATGTTTCTATGTCAGTGGTGCTCAAACCTTTTCATGTGAAGGACCCCCAAAATGATATGTATTTGGCCACGGACCCCCATCTCAAAGTATTTAGTTCCAGGGAGTGTGTGTGTGTGTGTGTGTGTGTGTGTGTGTGTGTGTGTGTGTGTGTGTGTGTGTGTGTGTGTGTGTGTGCGTGCAACAGCGCCCCTCCCTTAACATGTGTGGTCAGAAAAGGTTACTGCAGGCTACGGACACGGAGACAGACATACAGACAGACAGACAGACAGACAGACAGACAGACCCACACACACGGCCACGTATAGGAGCGTTGTGACCACCGCTCAAAAATACATATACTCAAAGATTTGCACACATTTTCACGACTTTTCAAAAATGTTCGATAGCTAAAGTATAAAATAATTCCAGACCCCTCCACCTTGGGCCCTAGTAACTCAGTCCCCCCCCCCCCCCCCCCTTTGTGACACCCCTGTCTGGGCGCGCACCGTCCGCACGCACACATGCCTGACACACACAGACATCCACACTCGCACTGTGTGACACACACACACACACACACACACACACACACACACACACACACACACACACACACACACACCACTCTCTCTCTCTCTCTCACGCACATGACTCTCTGGCCGACTTTGTTGTCTGCCTCCCGGGGTCGTGGAGGTCAGGGGACGGGGGCCCTGTCCCCTCCCTGCGTGGAGACTTTTGGTCCAGGGCCCAGGCTGATTTCCCCTCCGCCTCACTGATTAAATCAAGCTGGACATTTCTGAGTGGAGGTGGGAGAGGGGGGGGGGGGGGGGGGGGGCAAGTCGCTGCCAAGTAGCGACACACGGTTCCAGTCTAGTCACACAATCTCGTCTTCCCCTCCCTTCCTCTCTTCCTCACTCTCTTTTCTCTCCCTCTTTCTTTCTGTCTCCTCCCTTCTCATGTTTAAAAAGAAAGTATATATAGAGTATATATATATCGTTGTTGTCGGTTGAAAACCTTGTATGTCCAAAACCGTTCGTTTATATCATTTTAAAAATGATTTAAACTAGTGAAACTAGTTTTCACTACTTTTGTGCGACGGCCTTGTATGATGAAGCAGGGCTTTACTTTGCGAAAGAACGTACACATTTGAAACTTGGAGATACAAGGTTTCCACCCGACAACGACGATATATATATATACTGTACATAAACGTATATACACACACACACCTATATACAGCATATGAACTCAGAGAAACAGAATATCATCTGTGCAAGGAGAGGTGGAGGGGAACAGGCCCCAGTCGCGGAGAAAAACACATAAATCTAAATTAGGCCAGAGGACGTGGTGAGAGAACTCTGGGAGCTGCTAACACATTCATGGTCGCAAAAGCAGGGCGACACAGCAGGGAAGGGGTGGGCGGGCGGCGGGGTGGGGTGGGGGGGGGGGAACGCAGTCTGCTCTACAGGTAGCCCGGAGGTTCCACTATAAGTCAGTCTGAAGAGTACATTACCAAAATACTATATATCGTCGTTGTCGGGTGAAAACCTTGTATGTCCAAAACCGTTTGTTTTTATCATTTAAAAAAAATGAACTAAACTAGTGAAAACAGATGATCTACAAGCACACAACTGTAGATCTGCTGTTTTCACTACTTTTGTACGACGGCCTTGTCTGAGCAGGCCTTATTTCTCAAAAAAAAAAAAAAAAACGTACAAATTTGAAACTTGGAGATACAAGGTTTCTGCCCGACAGTGACGATATATTAATTTCACGTAAG
The DNA here is from genome assembly GCF_963921795.1 of Nannobrachium achirus. Taxonomy (NCBI): domain Eukaryota; kingdom Metazoa; phylum Chordata; class Actinopteri; order Myctophiformes; family Myctophidae; genus Nannobrachium; species Nannobrachium achirus. Next base: position 52,823,755 of record NC_137812.1, read on the forward strand.
AGAGAACAAAACCTGACCCCATGTCATTCATCGAGACTAATGAAAATCCAGTCTGTCAAATGAAGATCATTTTGACAACTAAGAGATGAAATTACCCTCTACTGTTTCAAACCAGAGGGTCAGTATATGTCAAATGTATGTAGCCTATTTGCCTATGTGTGTGTCTCTCTTGAGTCTTGTAAATTAGTATTGTGCAAGAGCCAGCAGGCCAGCCATATAGGCAGAGTTCAGTAAATTCTGTCTGAAGAGTTTATTACCAAAATACAATATATCCATTTCAGAAAAGAAAACCTTTGACTCAGCTATGCAATGTATCCATAATATTGATTATCCTCTATGTAAGAGTTGTCACTGCATAAACCAGGGACTTACTGTGTTACCCTTCCTTGTTTAAATTTTAAACAATAACCATCCCTTTGTTAAAGGTTATGCTGAAAAGGGTTGTGTTCTGTGGAAATTGGGAAAATCCCCTTTTGGAAACTTTTGGAAATTGTGAAATAAGCTCAAACGTCTCCTGGGAATTTAACACGGTTCAAATACTACATGAAAAGTGAATCAATCCATCTGGGCTTTTTATTCTCCAGACTACAGTATATACAGGTACACCACAAATTGACTGAGTCTCATTCAGGTTCCATCTAATGGAATAGAATGATGAATTTTGCACATAGTGTACAAATCCTATTTGACTGTATTTTTTTTATATTTTTGTTATAATTTTCTTCTATAGATTATTCTTTCTCTATTGCATTTGATATATTTTCTGCGGTATCTGTACCATATTCTTCCCTGCTACAATGACTTAATTTCCCCACAGGGATTAAGGCAGTTTATCTTATCTAATCAAAAGAGAATCGATCCATGTCCAGGACATTTCTTTTTTTTTAATGCATTACATCAGTCGTCTCTGTCAGGTCCTGTGTAACGGCAGCGAGTGATGAATCAAGGAAGTGTGTTTTGTTTTTATGAAGGGAAAGTGTGTGTGTGTGTGGGGGGAAGACAGCAACGAGGGCGGCCAGGCTCAGGCTTGGGGATGATAGTGTGTCCCTGGATGATGACATCATGACATGGCGAGTAGGAGGAGAAGAGCAGAAAGTTAATCATTCACTCTCCCATCATCCTCTGCTTCTCTCTAAAACAAACCCTCATTGATCTCCCCTCCTGACAGCCCCTTGTTGGTTTAAGAACAGAGTAATGCTGTCAATGGAAGACTTTTTCTGACTATATGAGGGTCTGTGTGTGTCTGTCTGTGTGTGTGTGTGTGTGTGTGTGTGTGTGTGTGTGCGTGTGTGCGTGCGTGCGTGCGTGCGTGCGTGTGTGCGTGCGTGCGTGCGTGCGTGCGTGCGTTAACCCACTTACTGCCAGGGGCCACAAGGTGCCGCTAGAGTGCCAGACATTTCTGCATCGGCCTTCGCTCTAACTTCCGGGTACACAGGCAGAAGTGGCTTGGGCTTTCCCTGCAAACACTGTTATGAACGAAGACCGGAGGAAGTGAGCTAACAGTTAGCTATTGGCTTCTTTATTTTTATTTATATTATTTTTAGAAGCCCGATCTGAAGCTATTTAGCCGCAAAAAAACTTTGTCGCTGCCCTGGGAACACAGTTCAGAGAAAAAGGTCTCTAAAGATGTGAGTTTGTATTGGAGTCGGCGGCGCGGTGGCGTTATCCGATTACGGGCCGATGAAAACAGAATCGCGGCCCGGGGCATGGATGGAAAATTAGACCGGGGCTTTGTTGAGGCCTCCGATTAATTAATTCATTTTATTAAAAATCCCGGACTAGATCGGGATAGGCACCCCGGAATACGTCGCGCCGCCGACAGTATAGATTGAGTTTTTTTGGGGGGCCTCTAAACTTTATTCTAAACCATTTTCAATGGAATAAATCGTCGGACCATCTAGAATCACTCGTTGGAAAGCGTAGGACGAGCCAGCCAGGACCACCCACATCTCTACAAGCAGCTCAGGGTAAGTAAAAAAGCAAAAAAAACATTGTATTGGATTGAAAAAATCCTGAACTTGTCCGGGATAGGCACAAGAAGGGTTAAGGTTGGGCGATAATAAAAACCTTCGATATTCGATAACGTTGTTGAATACATTGATATCGATGTTACTCACGATATTAGTCAAAATAATTGCATTACATAGTTTTTAACGTTTTTCTGCTTTAGGTCCACTGCCTGCCTAACCCAGATAATGAATAGCATATATCCATGCATGCACATTGCACAGTACACATAGAAGGGTTAGATAGGTTTTATTGAAATAATCACACCTGGTTACAGATGGACTTCTTTTTTGCATGTGCTACGTGCATGCATACTTGCATAGTGTATGTTATTGCGACCGAAGGTCGCATATACTCTGAAGAACCATGTCGCTTGAGTGACCTTCCGTATCCTTGTGACCGTCCTTCCGTATCCTCTGTGATGTCAGTGTGATGTCAGCAAGTTGTGACATCACTTCCTGTACAGGGCGGCTACACGAAATGTGGATAACACTATATATGGAGATAGTCCAGTCCATCATGTCATATGGGACTACCGTCATAGAAAGTAGCCATTGTTAGGCCGGAGTCAATGGCTGTCTGTCTGACTGTCTGACTGTCTGTACAGGAAGTGATGTCACATGACATACTTTTTATATATATATGTGTCTGTGTTAAAAACGTTGCGTTGTCAAGCTCAACGTTGGGCATTTGGACCTATAAATGGAGAAATGGAGCGAATCTGTTTGGCCTAAACATGGAGATGTGGAGAACACGTTGACAGTATTAGGCCTGGATCCAACTTTAAGTCGACGCACATGATTCCAGAAGTGTAGTGCTTATTCGCTCTTGTATCAAACCGGTACTCGAAACGTACTTAGAATTTAACATATTTTCTAAAGTAAATATGGGGGCGGCTGTGTTAAGAACGTTTTGTTGTCAAGCTCAACGTTGGGCATTTGGACCTATACATGGAGAAATGGAGCGAATATGTTTGGCCTAAACATGGAGATGTGGATAACACTATATATGGAGATAGTCTAGTACATCATGTCATATGGGACTACCGTCATAGACAGTAGCCATTGTTAGGTCGGAGTCAATGGCTGTCTGTCTGACTGTCTGTACAGGAAGTGATGTCACATGACATACTTTTTATGCCCATATATGAGTCCTTCTGTACCACATCTCCATGTGCACTCTGCACTATGAACTATGCTGTTTTAATGCTGCTGCTCTTATTATTGTCTTTTTAGCGTTTTTAGGTATTATGTAGTTTTCTATAGTGTTTTTATATTTATATTTATTTTGCCATGTCCAGGACCTGGGTAACAAATTTCGTTTTTGTGACAAAAATGACAAATAAACTCCTTGACCTTGACCTTGACCATGTTTAGGCAAACTCCACACAGAAAGGCCCTATCGCCAACCCAACCTAGGGTGTGAGCGATAGGGCCTTTCTGTGTGGAGTTTGCGTGTTCTCCCCGTGTCTCCTAGGGTTGATACCCTCACAAAAACATGAACAAACTCCCCCCAGAATGACAACAACTAGAATCGTCAGAGAAACGCTGTGGTTGGCCAGATTGTCAAGAATTGGCGCGAGGTTGCATGTCACCCTGAGGTCGCATTCCACCCTCGGGTGTCTTACTAGTTAATTTGACACACCAATACCTCATTTCAAGCCATCTTCGTTGATTGCGACCGAAGGTCGCATATACTCTGAAGAACCGTGTCGTTTGAGTGACCTTCCTTACGTATCCTCGTGACCGTCCTTCCGTATCCTCTGTGATGTCAGTGTGATGTCAGCGAGTTGTGACATCACTTCCTGTACAGGGCGGCTAAACGAAATGTGGATAACACTATATATGGAGATAGTCCAGTCCATCATGTCATATGGGACTACCGTCATAGAAAGTAGCCATTGTTAGGCCGGAGTCATTGGCTGTCTAAACATGGAGATGTGGATAACACTATATATGGAGATAGTCTAGTCCAATATGTCATATGGGACTACCGTCATAGACAGTAGCCATTGTTAATCCGGAGTCAATGGCTGACTGTCTGTACAGGAAGTGATGTCACATGACATACTTTTTATGCCCATATATGAGTCCTAACATGGAGATGTGGATAACACTATATATGGAGATAGTCTAGTCCAATATGTCATATGGAACTACCGTCATAGACAGTAGCCATTGTTAGGTCGGAGTCAATGGCTGTCTGTCTGACTGTCTGTACAGGAAGTGATGTCACATGACATACTTTTTATGCCCATATATGAGTCCTTCTGTACCACATCTCCATGTTTAGGCAAACTCCACACAGAAAGGCCCTATCGCCAACCCAACCTAGGGTGTGAGCGATAGGGCCTTTCTGTGTGGAGTTTGCATGTTCTCCCCGTGGTCTCCTAGGGTTGATACCCTCACAAAAACATGAACAAACTCCCCCCAGAATGACAACAACTAGAATCGTCAGAGAAACGCTGTGGTTGGCCAGATGGTCAAGAATTGGCGCGACCTCGCCCTCGTCATTTGGACCTATACATGGAGAAATGGAGCAAACCTGTTTGGCCTAAACATGGAGATGTGATACAGAATGACTCATATATGGGCATAAAAAGTATGTCATGTGACATCACTTCCTGTACAGACAGTCAGACAGACAGCCATTGACTCCGGCCTAACAATGGCTACTGTCTATGACGGTAGTCCCATATGACATGATGGACTGGACTATTCCATATATAGTGTTCTCCACATCTCCATGTTTAGGCCCTATCGCTCACACCCTAGGTGGGGTTGGCGATAGGGCCTTTCTGTGTGGAGTTTGCATGTTCTCCCCGTGTCTCCAAGGGTTGATACCCTCACAAAAACATGAACAAACTCCCCCCAGAATGATAACAACTAGAATCGTCAGAGAAACGCTGTGGTTGGCCAGATAGTCAAGAATTGGCGCATGTCACCCTGAGGTCGCATTCCACCCTCAGGTGTCTTACTAGTATGTATACCTCGCATGTTGATACCTCAAAATCAATACATTTTTGATATACTGCCCAGCCTTAGTGTGTGTGTGTGTGTGTGTGTGTGTGTGTGTGTGTGTGTTGTATTGTGCACACTGCCAGTAGGCCAAATAATTAAGCACCTCCCTCTGTGAACCATGGACAGTGGAAGGTGGACGTCACAAACCTAACCGTCTAGTTGCTCAGATCCGCCCCAAACTTGGCACAAACACTGTTCAGGGGTCTGCCGTGACAATTGCTCAGCGTTGCTCAACGCTGCACCGCTGATCCGATCCACACCAAACTTGGCAAAAACACTGCTTAGGGGTTTGCCATTAGAATACAGTAATTACACCGGGGACCACAGGTGCGCAGCGCATGTTGCTTCAGTCCGCACCAAACTTGGCAAAAACATTGTTTCCGAGGTCTGCCATGAGAACAGTCACACCAGGAACCACATGTGGCCCCCAGGGGCCCACAGGCACACCGATGCCACAATCCGAACCAAACCCTGTTCATGAGTCTGGGGCACTGTTACGGTGTTACAGCAGTGTTACTGTTTAAAGGTAAGTGTAAGTAAGGTAAGTGATTTCACTTAAGTTTCAGTTTCAGTTTTCATGTAGATGAGAGGCGGGGGCCTTCCTCCAATCATGATCAGGCCCGCCCCCCCTCGAACAATGATTGGAGGAAGGTCCCATTCTATCCTGATTGGAGGAAAACCTGTCACCCAGCAGTTTTGGTGGAGCAACTGAAACATGCTTTTTTCTCCTCTCAGGGGATAAGGCTGAAGTCCAAATATGGACCAAACACTCTATAGTATAACTAGTACTGTCAGAACATAGACCCATTTTGTTATCATTTGAATTAAATGAAATCACTTACTCTACCTTCACTTCAAATGACCATAACTCTGTGACCATGGCTCTAATTAGCACACTATTAAACTACTGTATAGGACACACACACACGCACACGCACACACGCGCACACGCACACGCACACGCACACGCACACGCTCACACTCACACTCACACTCACACTCACACACACGCACACGCACACACACACACGCACACACGTCATGGATGTGTGTGCATCACTGTGCCCTCGCACTTATATGACGAAGCTCCAAACAGCCTCCATTGTCTGGCATTTTCCTCTGGAGGCCATAAACCTTTTTACACCAACTACCTCTACATACTACCCATGATGTTTAAATTAAAGAGCGAGGAGGTGTGTGTGTGTGTGTGTGTGTGTGTGTGTGTGTGTGTGTGTGTGTGTGCGTGTGTGTGTGTGTGTGTGTGCGTGCATGCGTGCGTGCGTGCGTGCGTGCGTGAGTGTGTGTGTGTGTGAGGGGTGCGGGAGGTAAAAAGAGAAAAGAGAGAGGGGCATGGGGGGGGGGGGAGAAAAGTTTCCTGAACATAGTAGAAAATTATTTTCTCTGGACAGTTTTAAGAGTCGACATCCTGTGCTGGAGTTCTCTAATCATCACCAGCACAATTTACAATCAGAACACACAGCGAGCCAGCTCCGACCAACTCATCTGTTGACTTTGGCCTCAGCTGAGCTCTGTGTATGTGCACGTGTGTGTGTGTGTGTATGTGAGAGAGAGAGAGAGAGAGAGAGAGAGAGAGAGAGAGAGAGAGAGGGAAGAGAGAGTGAGTGTGTACTATATAGTGCATGCACGCGCAAGCTGCCATTTGAGACTTGGGTGACTCGGCAATGTGCCCTGACAAGGGTGTGGTAGCCCTTTGTGGGCCTGGGCCGACCACACACACACAACACACACACACACACACACACACACACACACACACAGACGCACGCACACACGCACGCACCACACACACACTAATGGCTGTTTTGACACACATGGAAATGCACTTGTTCACACACACATGCGTGCATACGTACGGCTCAGTAGTGATTGTGCACTTGATAAACACGCATGCACGCCACCATGTGATATGGAATGGACTGTTGCACACTGAGCCTCCCATGTAATGAACAGACATCCATGCTGGTTAACCAGAAGAATTTACAGGCACACACAAACACACGCACATGCATGCGTGCACGAACTCTCGATTATGCACGCACGCACACGGACATGCTCAACGCCATAGACAAGAAGTCAGCTGTAAGTATTTGCACTTGGTCATTGTGGCCGGACCTTTGCATGCATGCATGCATGCATTTCTGTATCTGCACAATATCTCCACAATAAAATGCTCTGTGTTCATATAACTTACGACTAAAAATAGGTCAAAATGGACGTGTGAATGTGCATGCATCTGTGTGTGCATGTGTGTGTGCGTGCGTGTGTGTCTGTGCATGTATGTTTTATGCACACTTCCCAGGATGCCTCTCCCACCCACAGTTCCCCCAGGCCGGGGCCCCCGCCCAGCTGGCCCCTGTGCGGTGCTGCCGCAGTGCTGCGGGGCCCGAACCCTGTCTGCGACTCTGCGTGTGTATGTCTGTGTGTGTGTGTACGTGCGCTTGTGTGTGTGCGTGCGTGCGTGCGTGCCCCCTCTCTATTAGCCCAGCCCCCTCGGTCTGTCCTGACCAATGTGCTTCTGATTAGGTGGCTTAATTACAGCTGTAAAAACAATGTTGATATAAGCCTCAAAATTGTACAGTGTGTCAGATACTATTAGACCTCCTTGGATTCCAGCCATTGTTATCCAACTCTTCCAGCCAGCCAGCGACCCTGGGCCCCCACCTCTCGCCTCCTCCTCTCATTACTGCCTCCTCTTCCCTCCCTCCTTCCCTTTGATTCCTCCCCCATGTGACTCCTCAACCAGGCACGTGCACACATAGACATGAAAGGGGGCTTGAGCCCCTGCCCTTTTATCCGTCTCTAAAAAGTGCCCTCTCCAGACCATGAATGCAGTTTTTACTATGGTGAAAGAAATGCAAATGCCCTCTTTCCATGCCATACCTGAAGGCAGCATTCAAGAGAATTGACTTGTTCAAACTTTCCTGAACTTGAATGCAGCATCTTATGTTGAAAGAATTACCCTCTCTGTGTAGAAATCCATGTACGCCACGTCCGCCACATCTCCAGTATTGCCTTTTGTATGCTTAGTTTAGTTTGGTATCAAGTACTGAAAATAGCCGAAATCCAAGCTGTCCAAATCGCAGCGCGGTGGTCTGCTATTTTCGATATTTCCACCAAAAGGCCCTTTTAGAAATGTCAGCCCCTGCCCCTCTAACATTCTCTGCACGTCCCTGCCTCTCTCTCTCTCTAATTCCTTCTCTCCTCCTCCTCCTCTTGCCCCACCACTACTCCCTTAAGCGTCCTTCGGCTCCTACCCTCTCACTCGCCCTTGTGACTCCTATTCTCCTCTCCTCCTCTCCACTCCTAACCTACCCTCGGCTCCTCTCAAAAGTCACAAGCTGCGGGACAGATTTATCTGAAGAATCCAAAAAGACTTGCAGATAAACAGCATTGGCACGCATGACTCCACCACCACCACATATTATTACTGTAAAGGGCTTTGACATGGACAGGGAGAGATGGCAGAAGGAAGAGGCCTTTAAAAAGTGTGAGAAAGAAAGCGAGAGGGCACATAAAACAACTACTTTATTTGAGCAGGTATGAATTACGCTTCATTAGTCCAAAAACAGCTCTTTTCAGCAGTGGTTTGTTGTCCTTTTTTGGTAGGTTGGGTGTTATGGACATCTGGAGGTCCAGGATGCAGAGAATGAGATGCAGAGTAAGACGATATTCTATTAGCAAACACTGGAACACAGGGAGAGGGGAGGTCAGACGAGTCTACGGGACACATGGATGTGTGTGTGTGTGTGTGCTCCTCCTCGGACCCGCCGGTGTGTCAGTGACAGTGACTAAGGATCAGGGAGATACAAAGGTGTTCCAGAGGCCTACACTCAAGTGAGAATGCTGTAGAACAGTGGAGGCAAGAAGAGAGGAAAAAAAAAGAAGAGGAAAAAAAACCCTCAAGTATGCAAATCGTGGGTGGTCCCGTCTATGGACCAGTCCAAGAGAAAGTCCCCTTTCTCTTGGACCCCCCCACCCCCACCCTCCCCCCGTGTCTCCAATCCCCGAGGCAGCCTCAACCTCAACGCCCCCGGCTTTCTGGGGGGAACCAGGTGTCACGGATGAACGAGGGACATTCATCAGGCTCACTTACAGATAATCAGAGCAGCTCGGACGACAGGCTGCAGGAGAGACCGCTGTGTGTGTGACCGTGTGTGTGTGTGTGTGTGTGTGCGTGCGTGCGTGCGTGTGTGGTGAGGGGTGGAATTTGGCAAAAGGACAGAGGGAGGGACAGACCGCGGGACATGCCAGGAGGCATGTTTCCAAGGCCTCTGTGGTGGCCCGCCATAAGCTCCCGACGGTCTCCTATACTGCTGCTGGTACTGGCACTTCAAGGTTCCCCAGCTGCCTTTATTTCAAACGTTCGGCATTTGGCTGACACTCCGTATCCACGCCGACTTACGATGAGTGAGCAATTAGGGATTTCAGTGTCTCGGCAAAAGGACACATGCGGCAGAGGTTGAACTTGGGGCCTTTCTGTAATGGGACAGTTACTCTGAACGTGAGGTGCCAAGATAAGCAGTTATTATTCTGTCTGACCTCAACGTGCATACCCCTCCTCCCCCTAAAACAGTGCTATTGGGATAGAAGTGGGTTGTTTATTGTCTAGCTGTATATAATTTGCTGATATGAATTCCATGAAGCCCTCGTGATGACCTGTGATCTAAATAAAATAAATTACTGGGCTATTTCCCATTGTAGAGCAGTAGCGTAGCTACCAATGCTGACAAATCAAGGTTTCCTACAGTCACATGTCGCTGCAGAAGTCACTAAGTTACTTTATACCACGGCAATAACTGACCTAGGGAAAATACGACATTGATTGGCTGAGATATCTCATATCACTGCTAAAGAGAACATGATCGGTTTACAGCAGTGGTTCTCAACCAGTGGTCCGGGGACCACCAGTGGTCCTTGGGGGGGTTCTAGCTAAATGATGGAGAGGGATGGTGATGGTAACCAAACAATGGACCCTTGTTAGGTCTAAGTCTATAAGTCTATGGCTTCATTTTACACTCTCAAGAGTTAAAATATTATTAAATATCTGCATTACTTCATTTACAAAAGAATGCAGAAGAAATATTCTATAATCAATGTTTGCCTGTTATCCTATCTGTGGTTATACAACATCAATACAGCATGGACAAAATCTATCCAATGACAACTAAATATTCGAATACGTTTGGGGCCTCAGTCCCTAAACCTCATCAAATGGTGGTCCGTGGCTCAGATGACGAATAAATAATGGACCTTGATATGAAAAGGGTTGAAAACCACTGGTTTACAGCAATATCAATGCGTGCACCATACTGTATAATAATGTACTAATTCATGGAAGTAGTCCAGTTCATCATTAGCGACACCTGGAGACAAAATGTTGGTGAAACTACAGTGAATGAATGGAGAAGAACCATGAAAGACACTTCTAATTTCTCCACAAGAGGGATAATGCACAGTGAGAGCAAATAACCCCACTTCAGGGGGGTACAATCTAGCGCCCCCTGTCGTGCAGTTATTTTCACTTTGCTCCCGTGCATTATCCCTTACACAAAAAAGCTGAGTGATGGAGCAGTTGGAGCAGCCATTACATAACCAGGAAATCACAGGGTTGCTCCTCACAACCGCCAGAAATATCCGTGCATGAGGGAGAACACTGGACCCCTAACATGATTGCTCAGAGGAGCAAGGCAACGTGGATGACAGTATAGCTAAATCCCTTAAATGCTAAACGTATGGGTAATTATGTACGAAAGTAAAAAGGGTGAGCATAAGTCCACTGTGACATCTGATTGATTCCGGGTGATGGGTCTGGGAGTCTCTCTCTCTCTCCACTTTTCCACAGCCTTGAAAGAGCCGTCTTGTCACTAAAGGTGGAGGCAATATGGTACGCCATCGTCTGAATAATAGATGACTTGATTCCTAAGTAATCAGAATGTCCTCACAAGACAATGCATTCTCTCTCTCTCTCTCTCTCTCTCTCTCTCTCTCTCTCTCTCTCTCTCTCTCTCTCTCTCTCTCTGGTTCCCCTGGTGGAGAGAGAGAGAGAGGGAGCGGGAAGAGAGAGGGAGCGTGGCCTGTTATTTGTCCCGGTGTCTTTAGGAGGAAAGGTAAAAGCTTTAAAGTACTGAAGCCACTGGAAGTGCAGCTTCTGAAGGACTCCCCCTGGAATCAGCTGGGATGATGTGTCTCTGCCTCGGTGTAAAGGAAGGCCTATCAAAGTGGCCTTCCAGGAAGAGAGAGGGAGAGACACACACACACACACACACACACACACACACACACACACACACACACAAACACGCACGCATACACACGCACGCACAGCCGCACGCATACACAGTCAGAGGGAAAGAGAGGGGGGGATAGATGGAAAGAAAACGAGAATGAGTGAGTGATAGAGTGAGTGATCATCTGCATAGATGCATTTGTGTGTGTGTGTGTGTGTGTGTGTGTGTGTGTGTGTGTGTGTGTGTGTGTGTGTGTGTGTGTGTGTGTGTGTGTGTGTGTGCGTGCGTGCGTGCGTGCGTGCGTGCGTGTGTGCGTGCTCGCTGTGCGTATGTGTTCTGGAATCTGCAGCACTGACTCTAAACAGGAAAGCAGTCCAGTTAATAGCATCGCCGCCCTTTCCCCTTTGCTGCAGAGCGGTGACCATACCAGAAGTACTATAACTCTGGGCCAATCTGATCTCTGTCCCATATCCTCCGCGCGCGCGCGTATACGCGTATACACACACACACACACACACACACACACACACACACACACACACACACACACACACACACACACACACACACACACACACACACACACACACACACACACACACACACACACACACACACACACACACACACACACACACACTTCCTCAGATCGGCCCATGAAAAAGCACCTGGCAAGAGCCAGAAAATACAAAATATAATTAACATATCATTTGTTATTTAGGCAGTTCAACAGCGCCCAGATTGCCAATACTGACATGTGATAATGAATAGAATATTGGCCAGAGTGCGTTAGCGTGATATCACATTTTTGTTTTAGGAGAGAGCCTTTGTTCTTTCTTTTTTGGATCAGCAAAGGAATCAGTTCGGAGAGCTGAGAGGGAAACGAGACACAGTACAAATTTAACTCCGAGAGTAAACATGCATGGACTCAGTGGAGGAAGAAAGCACCGCGAGGCGTTGTGTGCTTGTAGATCTGCTGTTTTCACTACTTTTGTGCGACCGCCTAGTCTGATGAAGCAAGGCTTTACTTCGCGAAACGTACAAATTTGATATTTGAAGATACAAGGTTTCTGCCCGACAGTGTTATAATATTATATTATCCAAAGCTTCTCAGAACATAATACATTTCCCAGTTCCTACATCAACCAACATTCCAAGCAGCCTATAAGGGTCAGAGGCTTCGTTGCCCATGCAGGCAATATTCCTGCGCCTCCTCTTCGAACGATCCTGCACAGGGAGGACAGCACCATGCAGGACCAAGAAATATGGTAATGCTTTAGGATTTAGCTGCTATCTACGAGCATAAGGCAAGGTCAGAGAGTAGCATAGAGTGACAGGATAACGAAACAGGCAGATAGTTGTCGGGAGGAGAGGCCAACAACTGCACACTGGCTCTTTGCTGCTTATCTCCGCAGTATAGCTGGTAATTAGCAAGAGTCTGTGTGTTGTTCCAGCAGCAGGCCACGGGGTCGGAGTGGTTGTGTGTGTCGCAGTGGGAGACTCACTGGACCCCAGTGTGGTAAGGCTGTGTGCTGTGTGCCAGTGTACACACATTATACACAGAGAGAGGCATATTCACTCTTGAGACAAGCATGCACGCACGCACGCACACACACACTCACATCACCCTGTTATCACTTGTGCACTGACATGAGCGTGGGTTGCTGCAACCCAGAGGACCACTCGCAATGCAGTGTCTTTTTCCAGTTGGAAGAGAGAGAGGGACACACACCCACACACACACGCACGCACACACACACGCACGCACACACACAGAAAAAGGTGACTGTTGGGACCCACAAACCCAGACAATGCATTTGTTAAGTGCTATCACTGTTCGTCAGCCACTGAAGGAGTATCACTCAACTGTTCCTTTTCTTACAAGACTCACAATAGGGTTACTAATAGGGATATGAGAAAGACAAACATTCACGCTGATTGCAACATGTGAATCTAAACCTGCTTCAAAATCATCATTAGGGTAGACAAAATGTAGTAATGGTTTCTGTAAATGTTAATGTGGCAGAAAGATGTGTATTCTAGTCTTATTATAGCTAATGAACCTCTGTTTTAAACTGAGGAAGAGTACTACGAGAAAGAGTATTGCAAGTAATAATACCATACTATTTTTCACCAAACACACGGCACTCATTTTACACATAAATTCTCATTCAAAGGAACACCCAAAGGAAATATGCTTTATGTTGTACAGTGTATGTATCTTGTCAATAGAAACCGCAATGAATTAATGTCATATGTATGTACTTGTACATAATATATGTAGGACAATATTTTTTACACCTACACACCTACAAGTCTAGGTAAGGCCCAGAAGGTTGGTAAAGCAGTTTAGAATGACTGAATATAAATGTTTTGGAATTAAATTCAAACCGTGCTCAGTGCTGTCCTGTATTGTAGTGTGTGTGTATTAATTTATTGTTCTCATTTGAATAACAAAGACACTAAATTTGCATTCTTTTGTTGGGGTAGAGGCACATTTGCAGTTTAGAGGAGGTCCCTATCATTATCAATAAAGGTATTTTACATGTAATGTATAAAAAAAAGAAAAAAAAAGAAGAAAATCGCAATTTGGTATAACAATAATATAACAAAAAATGCCCTCATTGAGTGTTGAGTGTTCAGTAACAGGAGTTTCCCCATCTCTCCAGCACATTAGAAAAACATAAAATGCATTTTCATGTCAGGATACCAATCGGAAGAGAGAACTTGCACAGGCCAGGGTAAAGATTAAAAGCAAAATTGTGGAAGTGGAGACAAAGAAATGAGCTGGAACAGTATCGATACAAAGCTTTCTCACACCCGGATTAAAAGACTAAAAGCAGGTGCATCAGTGAAACGAGTAGGATGATTTATTAAAGGAGTAGTTCACCTCCAAAATTACTTTTTTTATTGATTACTCACGCCATGGAGACTTGAGTTCAATAATATTTTTTTGTATTTGTCGTATTCTTAAGACAAAAAACTTGATTAGAGTAAATTTACCCCCATTGATTCCGGATGGGGACCCACATGCATTCAGGTCCCCATCCGGAATCATTGGAGGCAAATTTGTTGGAATCAAATTATTTTCTTAGGAATACGACAAAAACAAAAAGATATCCATGAAATCAAGTCTCCATGGTGTGAGTAATCAATAGAAGAAAAAAAAAGTAATTTTGGGGGTGAACTACTCCTTTAAAGTATTCCTTCCTCAGGTATGGAACAGTACACAATTTAAACTGATAATGGGTACTCTCTCCTGATTGGCTGAAAATTGCAACCCCCCTGAAAATGTATTAAAGAGTCCCAGAGACGGGGAGACCCTTGTTTCTGAACATACACTCTATATAGCAAGTGTACTATCAAACGAAACATTTTGTTTTAACCAAATAATATCACTTAACCTACCTAAGGTACATGGTAAAAATAAAAATCTTCCATATTAAAAATATACGCCTCCTCAATCATATTGTGACAGAGGTTAAGCGTAATATATTTAGTGACGCAAGACAAGACACACAAAACCGCATCCTCTCCGTCATGCGATCTTTTCTCTGCATAAACGAAAGACGAGGGATGAGCTAAAAGTGCCTATGTTGCTGTTTTAAAGACGTTCAAAAACATTGCTTGTTTTTTCCGATTCAGCCGCATCAAGCTGGATGTTTCCCTCCTCCTGTCTGTTTGCCGAGGACCTTGCATATTCATGGCCCCGCCTGTTTCTGGAGGCTTCAATGAGAGTGGGCGCCTGTACTGTCGTTTCTGTTCAGGAAGGCTTTGGCGTTACTCACTACCAATGACAGCCAGGTGTGCTAACTGACAGGGAATAGGATTTTGACCTGTCCAATCAGAGTGACGATTCGGATAGACCACCAACTCAGAGGTCACCTTCTGTTAGCATATTTATACTATATATACAGTATATATCGTCGTTGTCTGGTGTATGTCCAAAACCGTTCATTTTGTATTTATCATTTTAAAAAGGATTTAAAATAGTGAAAATAGCAGATCTACAAGCTCACAACGCCTCGCGGTGCGGTAGTTTTGTGCGACAGTCTTGTATGATGAAGCAGGACTTTATTTTTACGAAAAAACATACAAATTTGAAACTTGGAGATACAAGGTTTCCACCCGACAACAACATATACATTTTTTAATACTTTTCATTGATTCAATATTCTTTTAACCAACATACAGACGTAAAGTGTGTTCAGTAGCACTGATTTATGAAAAAAATTAAAACCTCAAAAGCGTTAGCTGGTTTCGAAAACCTGAAAAGTATACACACGCACACACACACACACACGCACGCGCGCGCACACACACACACACACACACACACACACACACACACACACACACAGAGTATCCTGTATATTGCATGCATTTAAACAAACAGCACGCACACACGTACGCGGACACACACTCAAGAGACACCCATCTTATCATTCTTTACACGCACGCACGCACGCACGCACGCACGCACGCACACGCACACACACACACACACACACACACACACACACACACACACACACACACACACACACACACACACACACAAGACTTCCATCCACATTCACACAAAAACATCATGCACGGACCACCACACCACTTCTCCTCCCACCTCTCTACGTTGGGCTGGGTTAAATCCATCAAAACCACCAGCCTTGCCTTTGACCTGCCTCCCACCTCAGCTGTGAAAAAAAAAAAAAAAAGGGAGAAGAGAGAGAAAGAGAGAGCGAGGCGGGAGGGGCCGGTAAGCACAGAGGCCACCCCTACTCCTCAGACAAGAGCAACTATGGATTTATGACTTACACTCGGCTAGTTATAAGGTCAATATGATATTGAAATGCATGGGAATAATTCCCTTTCTGCGTGGACAGCTGCCTCGGTAAGTCTGTAGGATTAATAAAACAACGGGGTGAATGTTGTTTTTGTTGCTATATGAAGTTCTCATTGAGACTGCATGCCCCCGTGGCTCCCTGTGAAACACTGCGGATGTTCAAGGAGAGATTCATTTGAAAGGCTAAGACACTTAGGCCAGGACCCCTACCATGTTGAATCGAGCCACTGAGAGAGGAAGAGAGAGCGAGACGGAGAATCTGTGAGGTGCGTTTGTGTGCGTGCTTGAGTGTGTGTGTGTGTGTGTGTGTGTGTGTGTGTGTGTGTGTGTGTGTGTGTGTGTGTGTGTGTGTGTGTGTGTGTTTGTGTGCACATGTTTTTTTATGTTATGCTTATCTACACTTACCTGTACCATAGTGTTTCATGCTTACTGTTGTGCAGCTACTGTATAAGACTCCTGCATTTCCCCACTGGGATAAATAAAGGTCTATTTGTCTGTCTGTCAGTGTGTCTGTCTGTCTGTCTGTCTGTCTGTCTGTCTGTCTGTCTGTCTGTTCACATTCTTTCTCACTCATTCACCCTATATTCAAATATCTTCACTGTCAGGCAGAATCCAAGTTTCAAATGTGTGTTTTTTCTAAATTAAAGCCCTACTTCATACAAGAATGTCACACAAAAGTAGTGAAAATAGCCGATCTACAAGCACACAGCGCCTCGCACCCGCGAGGCGTCGTGTGCTTGTAGATCGGCCATATTTTCACTAGTTTTGAATCATTTTTGAAATGATAAATACAAAACAAACAGTTTTGGACATGCACGGTTTCCACCCGACAACAGCGATACGCACTTTCCACCGAGGGGCATCGTTCCACACTGAATATTCAAAGTGCATCCATCTATCTATTCTCTACACACAGTTTATCTACATGTTTTCATCAACTCGGCTTCCTCCTCCCACGCTTCTATGACTTCTATGTTCCCCCATGCAGCCTCCTCCTCCTCCTTCCCCTCAGTCAGCCCCTCCGCTCTGTTCCACAGCCTCTCTACATGGAGAGCCCCGCTCCGCTCTGCTCTGCTCGGTCCCCACGGAGTCTCCCGTGTCAGTACATTACCTTATAAGTGGAGGCATCGACTGTGGGGACTCTTTGATACACATTCACATATAGTACAAACACAATTGATCTTCTATGAGGACCATCAGTGTGCGTGCGCGCGCGCGTATGTGTGTGTGCGTGCGTGCGTATGTGGGTGGGAAGAAATATCTACACATGTGTAACAGATCACAGGCATGCTGACGGAATAATAACTACTCATAGAAAAGGGGAACAAAGCACCTGTTTGATAAGGATGTGACATGGGGCAATCATTCTCTCTCTCACACACTCTCACACACTCTCTCCACTGCAGTTGCATGCCAAACTGCCATTATCACGCTATATAAATCAAGACTAGTGTGAAAAAATATATAGGCCTATATATAATAGTATACCAATGTTTTTTTTTTTTGTTGTTTAGTTTTTTGTTTCGTTCTTTTAAAGGCTATCCTATGCATTGCTCACTGTTGTAAATCTATATTTTGTTGTCTTTTTCGGTATGAATTGATTTCTCCCATAGGGATGCTCACGCGATGAATTCATTCTTTTGACAACATTCGCAGCTCAATTAAATGCTGTTTATGTCAATCTTCCCCCGTGTGTGGGAGGCGGCGGTTCAACTGTGCGGTACACGGCAGTGGGAGGCACGTTGTCATCTATTGGCCACGAGGTAGCGGAGACCGGAGGGAATCATCGACACAAGAGCGCACAGGGTCATCACTTCAGCACATGGGCTTTTTCTGTACGCTAAAAGAGTACATATAAAAATAGACATTACATCCAATGTCCACATGTTGTTAGTGAAGGGAACGATACTCATTTGCTGCTTTGAGAAAGAGAATGGGGCATGGAGTGCGGCTGGTGGTGGGTTATCTGCAAAAATGTTCTTTGCGACTATACTGGATTTCTCTTCTCATATTTAAAAGTTGTTGAGTAGAGAGAGGGAGAGAGCGAGAGAGAGGGAGAGAGGGAGAGAGCGAGAGAGGTGGGGGGGGTTGCTATATTTACAGTAAATACGGCAACTGCTTAAATGTGGATGCTGGCTCAGACAGCAGTCAATGATACTGTAACTGTAAATGTTTGAAATGAGAATAAATTGAGTGTTTTCTTGCTCTCTGCAAGGAGGAGAAAAAGAGAACAGGCCTTAATGAGAGTCATCACAGAAGCGCCAGACCAAGCACTTCAAAACAAGAAGGAACTTGTTCTTTTGCACACAAACAGAAAGAAAGTATTTAAAAGATGTTCTCTTTTAAACAGAAAGAAAATGGTGACAAAGTGAAACATCATCTAGTAAAGTCAGACTAAACCTCAGCAACCACAGACTTGATGAGAAACTGCAGTAATTACTTGACTTACAACTGTAACATCACAACATCACACCAAGTTTTTCAACGCTGTTTATCGTAACCACACGTACCCCTCCCCTGTTTCGGCTAGTACTACAGCCCACAATGCCACAATCACCCCACAAACAGCGGCAAACAACACAGAACACAGCACACGCTGCAGTACAGTAAGGCTGCATTTAGACGACTTGTGCATACATACACAAGTGAAATAATAAATACAAAAAAACAGGAGTGCCCTAGCTGGTCTACTTAAACCCTCCCCTGCAGGGTAGAGTATTTATAAGGAAACGGTTATCATTTACTCTCTGTTGTGGATCAAGATGTCAGGCTCCGCCGAGAACGCTGAGCGGTGCTGCTAGGGCCAAAAGTGCAGTTTTACAGCCGCGGGATCTGAGAGTGAAAAAATTATTTGCAAATGCACAAATATCTCTAATTGACCTAGAATATAGCCTGGGTGCAGGAACTGTTTGAAATCAATACAAAGAATAGCTAACAACCCCCCGCCACCCCCCCCCCCCCCACCCCCCAGATAAAGTAAACAAATATATATATTTATTTTACTTACAGGGAGGTTTCAGGATGTCATACAGTTTATACGTATAGCATGCCCTGAGGTGCAGCGAGAGCTTTAGCATGTATGCGAGAATTAAGGAAAAGCAATCAAGGACTCACAGAGAGAGTCTTGCAAATTAAAATGAAACAGCATTTATTGCTTTGCAGACGAGCTCATCAATGGCCCTTTACCGCCACTGCACTGCGATATGAACACACAGCGGGTGTGAGTGGCTTCACACACACACACACACACACACACACACACACACACACACACACACACACACACACACACACACACACACACACACACACACACACACACACACACACACACACACACACACACACACACACGGTGTATTCCCCCTGGTATGTGTTTATCCTGTCTGTTTAGTGAGATGAATCAATGGGCCGTACTCCCAGGGTTGATCGGATCAACAATTAGTACCAGGTAGAAAGAAAAGAGGGAGAGAAGGAAGGAAAAGGCACGCACGCACGCACGCACGCACGCACACACACTCACACACACACTCAAACCACCGCCCACCCAGGCACGTGCACACTTAGACATCAAAGGGGGCTTGAGCCCCTGCCCTTTTATCCGTCTGTAAAAAGTGTCCTCTCCAGACCATGAATGGTGTTCTTACTGAGGTGAAAGAAATGCAAATGCCCTCTTTCCGTGCCATATCTGAGGGCGGCATTCAAGAAAATGGCCTTGTCCAAACTGAACTTGAATGCAGCTTCTTTTGTTGAAAGAATTGCCCTTACTTTGTAGAAGTCCATGCCGTTAGAACAAATCTCTTGAATTGACTTGATTATGCTTAGTTCAATGTGGTATAATGCACCGAAAATAGCCGACCTCCAAGTTCACAACGCGCCGCGCTGCGACGCGTTGTGAACTTGGAGGTCGGCTATTTTCAATAGTTCCACCAAACGGCCCTTTTAGAAATTAACATTCTCTGCACATCCCTGCACACACACACACACACACACACCACCACGGCCCACCGACCTGGTTTCCTCCACTTTCACATCCGGATGATCCGGCCGTACGTCCACAGCGTCCTCTTGCATTCTCCTGTCCAGGTGCCTTGTGGGTAACCGTGGAGGTGGGAGAAAGGTGAAGGAAAAGGGGGAAGCTCGTCTCCCTCTCCCATGTGGCCGCGGCGTCAGTGCCATGACAGCTCCCCGAGATGCTCTCTGACCTGGGAGGAAGAGACAACAACATCAATGGTAATTCCCCCTCAAACACATTAACTGGGATGAACCGGGTCCCACCGAGCCCCTTCTGAGTGGACTCGCATTGATCGGCCCCGAGACTCCGAAATCCATGAATAAATTTAGCACTAATTGATTTTTTTTCTTCTCCCTTCTCTCGCTTTTCCTTCTGCTCATCAGAAAAATAAATCTGTAATTCTGAGTGGAGAGGAATGAGCATAAGAGGACAGCGAACCTAGCTCTTCTGTTTTTCTTGAAATGAAGAAATTAAGGCACGGGGCATACAGTAGGAAATATAAATCAGAACTCTGCGTGTGTGTGTGTGTGTGTGTGTGTGTGTGTGTGTGTGTGTGTGTGTGTTAATAAATCAATACGGTACACACACACACACACACACACACACACACACACACACACACACACACACACACACACACACACACACACACACACACACACACACACACACACACACACAACTGTAAAATATACTTGCTATATACTGTAGGAGTGTGACTGTGTGCCTTCTCTGTCTTACTGTCCAACGCAGGGAGTCGTTTTTTCCTCCTTCTTTTCACCGCTGCCATGAAGTTTCATCATTTCGAGTCTTGACAAGAGTCAATGAAAAAAAAAAGTCCACCTTGAGCTCTCGTTGCCAAGCAAACAAACAAAGAGAATTCATTGTGTTGGGGCCCCTTCTTTCCCGAAGCAACAAGCCCAGAAATTAACCCATTTTGGTCCTAAAGATTTCAGCTACCTTTTAATTGCTTTCAGTGGGGTTTGGAGTATTAGATGGAGGGGAAGTGGTGTCACATCTGCATTACAACAGCTCCCCGCTCCTTTCACCCCTGAAAGTTTGAAGAGTGATATTGTCGATATTATAAAGGGGAAAACGGTTATCAAATATCCAAAGCTCAAGTGTAACGCACTGCACATTGAGGCTAGTAAAGGGGGAGGCAGATATGTTGAATATATCGTCACTGTCGGGCAGAAACCTAGTATCTCCAAGTTTCAAATTTGTAATTTTTTTCACAAGGTAAAGCCCTGCTTCATCATACAAGGCCGTCACACACAAGTAGTGAAAACAGCCGATCTACAAGCACACAGAGGCGTTGTAGATCGGCTGTTTTCACTAGTTTAAATCCTTTTTAAAATGATAAATACCTGTCCAATGGTTTTGGACATACAAGGTTTCCACCCAACAATGACGATATATGTTTACATGGAGTTGAACGGTAGAACAAAGTATATTTAAATTGATGAAAGATAAATGGACCGAGGAAAGAAACCGTTTTGTTTTTGTCATCACACTCACTCATGGGAAAGTGAGAAGTGCATTCAGCATTTGCAAGAAGAGAGTTGCAAACATAACCAGCTAATTTACTGCAGGCTAGGGAGCCAAAACATCTTTAAAAAATGAAAACAAACCTATAAAAAATATCAACTAGAATACATCTAAATCCATATTTATTTGAGACATATACTGTAACTCAATCCATCCTTTTTATCAGGTCACGTCCCTGTTATGATACTAGGTCAGAAAAAAATTATATTAATCTGTTATTCTTGCAAAGTATTACTCATTCAGTTCACATAATAAAAATACAACGGAGCGGTAGGCCTAATTGTGAGATTTTACGTAAAAATATATTAGTAATTGTCTCAGTTTCAAAACAAACTTTCACAGATGAAGCAAATCTGTTTGATTAAAATGTGGATGATTCCAAAAGTGTGGGGTAAAAATGGAAGCAATTTATTCTTTCTAAACTACACATTTACCCATTCACACATTACGATGAATATACTACCTGGTATATATCATAAAAGCCATATAATATCTCAAGTTATCAAATGAACAGTGAAGCTGCTTAGAGCTGTTGGAAACGAGAGGAGCAGAGTAGTTATACTGTAGATGCAGGTATCATACTGCCACCTACTGGTAAAGACCTTTTAAAAATAATACAAATTCCTAACATTTCCAACAATGAGCTGTCTCAAATGAGGGGCCTTAAAAAATAAAATTATGATGATTAGGCAGGAAATTGCAGAGATCTATAAAATGTTCAGAACTGTACAATTTTTCACTTACTCCAAATGGTAGACAAAAGGGGACTTAAGTCTGTGTGCTAATTCAGAGAGGAAACATTCTGTCTTCGCCCATGCCTAAACACAGTACCCCCAGATCCCTTTAAAACACATGGAGCTAAAGATGTGGTGGTGGGTTATGGGCTATCAGAGCCCCCCCCCCTGCCCCTCCCTCCTTCCACTGACAAACCTCAATTGCTCACTCATGTGCACAAAGAAAATAGGCGTTCCCAGAAAATGGGTGCCTTCTTTATGTTTGATGGATGAGTTGTAGATATAATGGCCGGGGCATTACATCTGCAAATAAACCAGCCTAGTCGACAATGCCCCTTCTTGCGCTGGAAACATCTGGGGCGCCCTGGAGACAGGATCAAAGGGCCCCCGCATGCGTCCTTGGAGCTCTCCCTGTGCCAAACATCCACCGTGAGCTCATAGATGAGAGCGTCGGAGGTGTATCCAACCAACTTCAGTCATCATCGCCTCTTAATGCACTGCTTGTGTTTGTTAGTCATAGGCCATTTCTTGGTGTAATAATTTGTAACGGTTATTATTTCCCCCAGACTTGTTTTCTGTCATGGTAACAAATAATGGTACGATTATCACCCTTTCAGTCTATACTTTTTATTTCACTGCATGGATTGAATTATTCGTCTTTGCACAATGAGCCTCTTTACGTTATCCTATTTTATAGTGTGTAGATTATGTTCCTGTTATCTTTCATTCATTTTTACGTTATATTGGAATTAATATAAAACCATTATGGAGTCGGTTTTAAAATAATAAAAATACATGTTCCTTATATTAAACAATAAATCCATGATCCCAAGACAACAATACAATTATAAATAATAAGGGAAGCATAGGCGTACATATTTTATATCTTAGTAATTTTGCAGGTTATCAGAATTTAAACGCAAACATCAATTCCTACACAAGAAGATCTATTCATCTAAATAAATAAACCTCTGCATTTTATGTGTGCTGTGGTTCATCAATAAGCAACCAAGTTAGAGGTGTCAGAACCACAGTGGCCAAATAATGTTCCTGTCATCCTAAGGAGAAAAAAAGCTATAAACTAGGGCATTCACGAATAGTGATTTTTAGTATTCGAATTATTCAACCTCAAAGTATTCGAATAGTCGAATATTCTACAGGACTGGCCAAACTGTCAAATATTAAGTAAGCAAGAGGCGAACATTGTGAAAATAGCGGATCTACATGCTCACAACGCCTCGCGTTGCGAGGCGTTGTGAGCATGTCGAATATTCAAATATTTGGTGAATGCCCTACTAATAAGTAGCCTACAGGAGTAAGGAGAAGAACTTGGAGCAGAGTTTATTTTTTCTTTTCCCACTTTCTATAATCAAGCGTGGGATTGATTCTATACCAGCATTTTCCGACTGGCATATCAGAGCAGATGGCACAGCAAGCTCCATATTCCTTTCTCTACTTCTCTATAACACAATTCACATTAGCCCGGTTTTTGTTTGGAAAAAGCCAGCCAACTGCATAACCTTAATTAGTCGAGCTGTATTCGCTCAAATGATTACAATGCCTTGTTATAGTAGTAAGAGAGGAGCATCTGTCACTCAAGCTCAAATGATTTCTCAATCTTTACATTCTTTGTAGTCACTGTATCATGGGAGAACAGACTTAATGTGGTTGTTCCCATACCAGACTTGAGAGCCCTCTTCACTGACTATACAATTCTTTAAAAAAAGCCCAAAATGAAAAAGCAAAAAGCAAACGAAGAGTATAGGCTACTCTCCCGAGCAGTTGTTTTCATGTGTGTGTGTGTGTTCTACATCCAAAATGTTATAAACCGTGACATATCTTCCGAATTCTATCACTTCTAAATCGGGCTGAAACGAGAAAAAGAAAAAGGGAAAAAAAAAATAGATCTGCCTTTTCTGGGCTGCTTGGCTTGCCAAGGTTCTTGAGTCTCATTGTGTTTGCCATTTCTGAATCTCCCCAAGGCTATGCATCTGCCGCGCTGCACTCCTGCAAATGGAGGGGAGAAGGGAAAAGAAAAAGGAGAGGGCCAGGATGTCACTTTAGCGAAGTATCCATGGAGGATGGAGGGGAAATGACGGAGTCATCAGAACGGCGGTTTGCGTGGTGAAGTTGGGCCTGATGATGAAGGGGGGGCAGGGGCTTGGTGGAGGGATACGGCCCCCGTGCCTCGGCAGATGTGCTTCAGTGTCGCTCCGCATACGCGGACACATGAATCAGCCGACAGATGTTTAATGTCAAGGCCCCGGCTGTCACGCCAGCAAAACACACGCACGCACGCACGCACGCACGCACGCACGCACGCACGCACGCACACAGTATGCAAGCCAACACAGTATGGAGGCACACATGCACAGCACACACATATACTGTATAGGCACATATATGAGCGCACACACACACGCACGCACGCACGCACGCACGCACGCACGCACACATATCACAATTTATTGCAATATTTGCAAACTTGTCTCCAGGAGGGGTCAGACCTATAAGCACTTCACCTTGACGTGACTTTGTCCAAGAATGACAAAATCAGCAGAAATTTCATTCAGTTCTCATCTGAAGGAAAATCACTGAAGCCTGTTTCTTACAGTATGCTGTATGCAACAAACTTTGAATTTGACTTCAGTGCAGATCTGTGAGAGAGAGTACTAATAAGCATGTCTGACGCAACATTATCTTAAAAGGAAGATTTGTCTTGATCTGTGGTCTGTAATACCGTCCCAAAAATCAAACCATGTGAAGGGTTTGAGATAACCCTGCACCAGAGCACTCGCTCATTCCCTAATTGTTTCTTTTCTGTGTGTGTGTGTGTGTGTGTGTGTGTGTGTGTGTGTGTGTGTGTGTGTGTGTGTGTGTGTGTGTGTGTGTGTGTGTGTGTGTGTGTGTGTGTGTGTGTGTGTGTGTGTGTCTCTCTCTCTCTCTCTCTCTCTCTCTCTCTCTCTCTATTGTGGGACGTTTCATGTCAGCTTAATGATATTTTGTCAATATCTGCAGCCGGCAAAAAACTTCCATACCGACCCTTCTTCTCCATGTATGAGGTAATCTTTTTTTATCGCCTCACTATTGAACATTGTTTTGTATTGGAGTTGGAGGACTGAGGAGCGCAAGGTTTCACTTCGCTATCTTGGCAATTCCTTTCTATAATAATTTAAAAAAGAAAATACTTTATAAGATTTGTTTGTTTGTTTCTTGGCTTGAAAGTGTTTCTCAAAAGAAATCACACTACTGTGGACTTTTAGCAACCTCAGTTGTTCGATGTGGGGGATTTTTGCTTGCCGCTCAGGAAATCGACATCGGAGAAAAAAAAAATCTTACATTTGCTTCCATTAAAATTCTGTTTCATGAGCTTAGCATTTAACTTCATCTACTTAAACGCAGTACAATTCAGCGGCCAGCAAGTACCACTGGCTCCCATGATGATCATACTGTATTGCAAGGCTTCTTTCTGATATAGTGATATTCCCAAGAACTCCAGAATACGGTGTGACTTCGAATCTTGTGGTTTGCCGAAGTGTGCCTTGGCTCAGAGAACACTTAAAAGGTAAGACGAAGAAGCCCTTTCACACAGAGAGTTTCGGGATCTTTGAGAGATAATTCTTGAGGCCCCTTTTCCCCCCTCTTTAAGGCAGAAGCCCAGGCAGATAAAAGGAAACACTCGGGTGGATTAAAGTGCTCATAACATATCAGCATCAAACCACCAGAGTTTTTGCCCTCTGCATTTTTCAACCACAGTCAATAGATCTAAATATTTTACTGTGCCCTGGCCGATTTATTGTTTGATGTTTAAGAACTTGCGCAGAATGAAAGAAAATTCATTAAAGCAGAGAGGGGGCCCCCAGAATGAGGCCCCTGCACGATCAGCTTTGAAAGTCTAGTTTAACTAGGATATTGATCATTCTCTTTCTTCTGTGACAAAGGCCACCAGGGATGCTGGAGGTGTCGGTGGATGAAGGCACGCTGCCAATAACAGCCAGACAACTGTGTACACACTCTAAGGTGAGTCTGGGAATTCTTCACAATTCATCATTGACACCACCAGGAGAAAAAAAAAGAAGAAAAGAAGAAAGAACCAATAACTCACCCAGAGGAAAATGACCAATCAGACATCTGTATACCTGACTTGCTCAAAGAGTAGGTTCTGGCTAGGATGGAATAACACACATTTAAGAGTTTTGAAAGGCACAGTGTAAGTAGATGGTCCATTTGGAAAATGTTATGTCTTTAGATTTTAAAGTTAAGTCAATACTTATTCATGACCTGTGTAAAGATGACACATGTCACCAGTTAATACATTTTTTTCCCTTTCGTAATTGTATATTTTAATCCAATCATCTTTGACACATTTGGTATAGGCCTGCCCTATATGTGAAAAGTTTACTAATAGCTTTCCAAAACCACACAAATATTAAAACACTTAAAAGGGGATGAACTAGCATCCCTCCTTCCTCCCAACAACAATGTAGACTTGGATATTCAAGGAGCTCACAATGAACCATGCTGTGCCTAAAAAATAATCAGTCAATTTAGAAAATGTATTATCAGGGCGAGTTAGCAAAAATCACGTCTTTTAACACCATTTGAAAGTCTTACTGTTGCATTTCGTACAAGCTGGAGCCACCCATGAGAGACAATTCTGACAGAGAAAACTATAAACACAGCCATCATGGTCTTATCAAAAAGAGATAAAAAGCAATGCTGAGATTGTTGAAATCACCAAAGGCTAGAGACAGTTTAATCTGAACAAATAATGTCTCAGCTGGAACTGAGCAAGCCTAAGTCAGCAGAACTAGAGCATAATGAAATAAGTGCTTGGAACACAGAACCGTGTTGATTTCGTCGACTAAAACTATGACGAAAAATGTTCGGTGACTACCTTTTTAAGATGAAAACTAAATAAAAACTAAGCTATCATGACTAAAACTAAGACTAAATATACTGACCATTTTGACAACAAATAAAAACTAGACTAAAAGTTAGGGAGGGACTGGTGGAGAAGAGATCCAGTAGAACTAAAAGACAAGTCATTTTATGTGTGCAGGTATCACGTTCTGAAAATAGCCGACCTACAAGCTCTTGTGAGCTTGTAGATCTGCTATTTTCTTCATGCAGCTAAGTATAAATCAGGCATTACGACACGACCACGGCCTACTGACTAAAATTGCGTGATATTTAGTTAACTAAAACTACACTAACACTAAAACATTTCAGATGAATAAAATATGACTAAAATTAAATAGAATTTTTATTCTAAAGACTATGACCAAAACTATAAAGTAAGGCTCTTATGTAAAAGGGTTATTTGGAGGGTTCTTTTTACTGAGTTGTATAGTAGCCAATACTGTAGCATTCTTTGCACCCATTCTAGTATATTAAATGTATCTGGACATTTATCTGCACTTTCTCTCAATGCCCCGTCCCTCCAGGATCGCCAGAATTGACTTAAGTTCAAGTAACCTCTGTGTGTGTGTGTGTGTGTGTGTGTGTGTGTGTGTGTGTGTGTGTGTGTGTGTGTGTGTGTGTCACGTGGGACTGGTACAAGGTGCCTCAGTTTCTATTTCACCAACATTACCAGCAAGAACGCATCACAGGAGTCAGAATAGTGCCCACCGATAATGTTCCTGTGAACTAGCAGAGATAATGTAAGGGGAAAGTGTCAGTACAGCGAAGGCCTTCAGGGACAAGAGCTGTGGAAAGAGTTGGAAAACCATCTCAGCTTTCACTTCATATGATTGTAAGACCCTTTGGAAAATTTGCTTGTTCTGAGAAGGGCGATTCTGCGAAAGAGCAAGGGTCACCCTACCCCTCTTTCAATGTCTCTCTCTGCCTGTCTCTTGTGTATGCCACTCTGTTGGAATTACCAGAAATAACAGATAGGTTCCAGACAATCGTTATTCTCAACCTTTTCGAATAACTTTTTCACCTCTCTTTCACCTCTATCAACCGAGTTTATGGCAATTCAGGGAGCAAAAAAAAAGTAACTTTTGGCATTTGATTTAAGGCCAAGAGTACAGCCAATTTAAAATGTATTGAATCAAAATTATTTAAAAGTCTTGATACAGTAAGTAGATCTTTTGGGGTATCAATTCCCCTGTTCAAAGTTAAACGACCTCTCATCAACACAGGGCTGCTTGATCTGTCATTCAGTCTTTCCATGACAAGGTTTGGGAGCAGAATGCAACATGTCAGAGGCTATAGGGATCCTGTTGGTGAAGGCAGGGAGCACAACTATCTATAGACCAAATCATCATGTACATCACCACAGCCAAAAAAAAAATTCTGGTAAAAATGCAGGTTATTCAGTATTATTCATTAACCTTATTTCTGGAAGAACAGGACACTTATAACATTGTTATTGAGTATTTTAGACATATATGATTTTGTTCTAAATATCCACAGGTTGACAAACTAGACATAGCTAAGATCTTGATATTGTGTAAATGGCACCACACATGTTTGTTTGCAAACATTCAGATCTGGTCTATTACCGTCGTCCCTGAAACAAAAGATCTGATGTGAATATGATGTGAAAAGATCTATAATTATTGGCTATGAGGCAACAATATCCAGGACACTAAAAAGGTCTGGTATGCACGCATGGTTTAAGGATTGTTTGGATGTATGGGCTGTCAAGGTCAGAGAGATTTTTTTTTTGCCACTCAGTAGGCGTTCGCCCATAACTTCCCGGGCCGGGTGTGATGATGATGTCACGCGCATACCCTCTAAACAAGAAAGCGTCAATACTAGGAGCAATAAAGGTATATTCACAGAAAAAAACTCTCTGTGTGTGTGTGTGTGTGTGTGTGTGTGTGTGTGTGTGTGTGTGTGCGTGCGTGTGCGTGTGCGTGTGCGAGAAAACAGGCGCTCGTTATGACAGTTTTGAAGGAGGGTAGTAGGGGTGAGTCGCAGTGGCTGGTGGTAGGGCATTCCATATTTTGGTGGCATAATAAAAATAGAATGAATTCATCCCCATGTTTGTGCCAAATCTAGGGGGAATGAGATCAGTGGAGCTCTGGTGTTGTGCCCGTGGGCGTTTCTCACTCTTCTGAAGCAGTTTGACAGTTACACGGGCACAGATCCCTCGAGTATCTTGGAAACCATGTCCACTGCAAGTTGTTGTACTCTACCCCAAGCCATCCCACCCTTAGGGAGGAATAAGTCCGACGTCTCATTAGGAACAGGGTTAGGGATAGGGTTAGGGTTAGTAATGGGGACAGTCGGACGAACGCAACGTCGGAGTTATGTGTGTCGTCTAGTAGTAGCCTGATTAGTTTGTTTTGAGAGGTCTGTAGTTTTGATTTTAGAGCCTTTGAGGTGCTAGAGTACCATGAGGTGCATGCATAGTCAAAATGACATTGAATGAGTGCTCACACTAGGTCCTCTAGGTCCTCTGTGTGTTCCTTCTGACCAATTTGGTCAGTAGGAACACGCTGAGGACCGGTCCCTGCTATGATCAATATAAGCAAACGCTTAGGGCAACAACCTCTAAGGGGGGCCACATCACAGGGAGAAGACTTTTTGTTACATATTATTACATTATATCATGTATCCCCTATCCAAAAACTAGCTTTAGTATTTTAATATGCAATAAAACTAAGATCTCACACAACAACAGAATCATTTTATAATATGTCACATGCAGTTGAATGCAAGTTGCAAATTGCATTATACAATCAACCTGTGGCCCACAGGTGAAGTGGGGAGCCACCGTCAGTGGGAAGCCACCTAAAATAATCTTGCATATAGGGCCGTCAGCGTCTCAGACCAAATCTAAATACCTTCTGGTTTCACCTTAAAACATTCACTGTAAAGCCATAATCAAGTTCACTTAACACTCACAAGAATGTACAGAATCTAATATACACACTCACATTCCAATTCATATAACCTTAATAAGAACCTTCCCTTTAGGGGTCTTAAAAGTCCAATGAAGGACATTGTGTGGTAGTAAGTATGTGAATGAATGTGTGTACATGGCTCAAGAGTTCACTGTGAGGCTGTCCAGGTATGAGTAGGTGAACTTGTGAACATACCCGTAAATTCTCTTATAGAAACCCGGGCTTTTATTTGTCTCAAGAGTAGCAGGCACCAGGCTTTTATTGGAAGGAGGCCTGTATAAGAGAGAAGGCCTATATTCCTATTTTTCAAAAAGATCAGAATGAATAAATCAATATTTTGTCTAAGTTTGAACCCAGTAAAATGTACATGGTTCATTTATTGAAACAAAGTACTGTATTGAATGCACAGTGCACTTACATGTGGACACTGGTCATTTTAACCTAACAGATAAGTTCAGCTGCAAATAGCAGTTGACATTAACAACACATGAACAGTGCAAATTAAGCAGATCTGACTTAATAAGAACACATTCCAATGTCAAAGCAAAACTTCAATGCAGACAGACAGACAGAAGGAGGAGGAGAAAAATAAACAGAGAAACGTCTTATTCAATCACTCACTTTTGAGTAGATTTCCTTCACACTGTCACGCATTGAATCAGGGGGTCCGCGATCGTCCGCGACGGTCCCTGGGGGTCCCTGGACCGGTGTAATCACTCTGAACATAACTAATTCATAGCTAAACTAGCATCTGTAGCCTATGTGTTGTGTTGTCATGCTAATTCACACAGAAGTAGTTTGGAGTGACGCTGCTCACACAGTACCATAGTAAACATCGCCCTCTAGAGGCTTGTATTGGAACGACGGCTTGTAATTGTTTTTTTTCAAGGTGCCCTGGAAATTAATGGAGGTCCGTTTTTTTATTGAATACAGGATATTATTAGAGAATTTACGGTACACATACAGATATGCCACTTCAACTCTTCAGCATGTTGTGCTCTTTTCCTGAAAATGTCCTGCAAATGCATTTTTCCCCACAGGTTTCTTTCCCCGTTTTGCCTTTCTATTTTTTATGGAGAATGGAGTATATTTTTGCAGAAACTAGCAAATTACAAGAAACCACTCGATTCCCATTGAAAAGTAGCCTGGCGGGGCCCGCGTCATACTGCGTTCACTCACTCATTCCTTCCACAGTATAACGTCTGGCCTTCGGCCTATTGGCAGCTTGAAAAGTGGGCGGGAGTACTTGCCTTGACAGACAGACTCCTCTAACCAATCAGCATAGCAAAACATCTCTCAGCCAGTCGGAAGAACGGCAAACAAACACGTCTTTTCGGCCGATGAACTCCGCTAGCGCATCCCCCATGGTCCTTTTTAATTGTTGTAATTGATTCCAACTCGAAATAACTGCACTTATTGCTTGTTTTATCGTTAGAGCGTTAACAGTTACACTTGTTGCATCGCGAGGGCAGCCATTGTTGTTTTGAAAATGCTGCAGCATGCATCTACGTCACCGTCTACACATGGACCAATCAGGGAAAGCTTTTCACTTGTTGTCAGGAAGACTACGTTTGTTGTGCCCCGATCAGAAAATAATCAGGATACTCGCTGCTTATGCCGGGAAGGCCAAACGTTATACTGTGGAAGGAATGAGTGAGTGAACACAGTATGACGTCGGGCCCCGCCAGGCTAATTGAAAAGCAGAATCCACCTTCATAGGTAGATTCTAACTTCAAAGTCAGAGAGGGTCATAAAAATAGCTGATCTACAAGCTCAATGTTCTGCAAATCCCCTGAAAATCTACTGTCTTGCCAATGGCAGGACATGTGAAGTTTTGATATGGCACATCTGTATCAGTCATATATATATTCACAATTAGGGTCACACCCTTAACTCTATCAACGCTTTGAACGTTCCCGTTCGCCCCATTTTTGACGGCGGCGGAACGCCAATTGTACGTTCTTTGGCTCGTTCTTTTGTACCTTGGTTTGATGTCTGTAACCTGATGAGGGGTCGCATGGGTGTGTACCGTTGAAACAGCTCCCGTAAAAGTACTCTCAAAATCCCACTGGACGTTAGCATCAATGGAGTATCTATTTCTCTGTAGCGACTGCGCAGCCTTGAGCAGCCTTGACAAGCGAGAGCCTATCTGAGACCATTTTCACATTAATTCTTGCATGAGGCTGCCCCCTACTGCTGGTAGAGCCACGGTACACCTCTTTAAGAGAAAGTTTAAAAAAAAATGAATACATCTTATTCTTTGTCTATATCATCGCAAAGGTAAGGTGCTTTTGCTGGCACAAAACCCAATAATAAATAACAACATCTGGCAGGGAAAAAGTTAAAGGAAAATTTCAGAATAAAACATATCTCAGCCTTTTATCACATATGTACATACCTTGATGGATTTCTGTTATAGTCGTCCCTGTTCCTAGATCCCAGGACTCCTCCAGACCCCTCCCCACAGCCAAAACGGGGGTGTGCTGTCCTCACCAAGCATGCACCTTGAGCTTGGTTATACAGCCAGCTAAACTCTTATCCACATCAGAAGAGCCAGAGACAAGTGGAATCCTTCTGATAATTCTTTATGTAGAAAAGTGTAAAACTGTAAACAAATGGAGATACAAAACAAATGTCATTCTCACTAAAATACAATGTAAGACTAAATACAGCGTTTTGTAATGACAGAATTCAAAAATAACAGCAAGTATGCAATAAGCATTTTAACAATATGATTCTATTGGTACTCTAAGTACTGTATGTAAAGTAAGCATGCTGTGCATGTAAGCCTGTAAACACAATTTCTCCCAACAGGTTTCTCTAGGTAGGTATACCTTTTATATGTATAAAATAAACCACTAGAATGAGTTATGAATTATCAAGGTAGGTGGGCCTATTAGAACTGGAGAGGCCAGGCTAGTAGGAACAGAGTAAACAAACACTCAAAACACATTTAAATGCTAATATCCTATTACAATGTTCACATTAATCACAACAATAAGAATCACTTGCAGATGATGCCTTTTTGAGGTCAAAACAAGAAGGAATGGAGCTGGATTGTGAACAGAGCATGAAAACAACACACAATTCATGTCATGTTAACTTCCTGTGTAGCTTGTCAGAAATGTCCTTACACTAAGTTCTCCCCAAACTAAGGTTCCTACCTACAAAAGTTCATATGAACAGCATTTCAAACCACCACTAGGTGTCACTGTTTTTCGTTCCACAACAGGGGGTAAATGTAAGTCCTCCAAAAGCACTAATTTTCACTGCTGCAAAGTTACTTTTTTCCTCATAAATCATCAATTTATAGTTTCAAAAGACGCTGTAGCCCGCAGTTAATCCCCTAGCAGCATTCCACATCCTGAAATGGCGATGTTTACATCCAGAGAAGAAGAATGAAGTCTCGTCCGTCTCGCGAGATTTCCGGGTCCCTTGCTTTTAGCTTCATTTCTTTAGTGCAAAGAAAGCTTTCTCCTGGAGTTATTACAGCCAGTATACAATTATTATAACTCTATGGTATATACACAACAAGGCATCGTGGTATACGCAGTGATGTCATTACGTGCGCATCCCGCATCAAAAACTCATTCAAGTCGCCCAGGGACTCATTCATGTCATGGTCCTGGGGTCCCGGGGATGCGCCTCAATTGGAGTCCATGTTAAAATAATTTACCGGGTTGCGGTAAAAGAAAAACATTTTAAAATTCCACAGACACCACCATTGTTCATGGGTGAAAGCATCCTACTTTACCCTACGTTAACACAAATAAAATCCACGTAGAAAGTCTTAAGGCGATAGAAACGTCAATGTTTTGATTCCACTGACATCCGACGCCATTTTGCGTGCCCGAATTCATTAGGGGCACATGTTTTAGTAGTTTTAGTAGTTCTAAGTTCAAACATTAGCCAAATTGTAAAATAAATATAAGAAATAGGCAAACATTTTGAAAATAGCCGATCTACAAGCTCACAGCGCTCGAAAACATTGTATTGAGGACTCATAAAACTTTTCTGGGACCCATTTGAATGACCACCTGTGGGTCCCGGGACCCATTACATTGAAAACCTAGTAACATCACTATATAAAAAGAAAGCAGAAGAATATAATCTAGTTAATCTGTTGATCACTAGAATCTAGTAATATGACTGAGAAGGAAAAATAACAAAGCATAGGCCTATAAAGTGACTTCCTGTGGTCGTAAGGTAATTCTATTACCTTATTGTCTCCACCAGCCGAAGGCAGGGGGAGAGTATGTTTTCGCCCCTGTCCGTGCGTCCGTGCGTCCGTCCGTCCGTCCGTCCTCCGAGTTTGTGTACAGCTAATCTCTGGCGCCGTTGGCCCGGACGCTGCCAAAATGAGCACACACACTCCCTGGATGCCAGTTCAAAACCTCTGCCCCACATTTTTCAAATGGCCCTGTTCTAGAGCCACCATGAGGCCGATGTTTGCAAAACACATTTCTGTACACTACTCCTACAGATTTTGTCCAAAAATCACGCAAATCGGCAGACAGCATCTCTACAGTCATGTGATCGATACGGATCTGTCTGATTGTCCATATTCCATCCTGATTGGCTGATATTGGCTTTCAAAGTTTGTAAGATTGGTCCATTTTGGACAAAATGCCTCAAATCACAAATGCAGATTGCAATTAACAAGAAATCGCGCATACAGGTTCCCACTAGGCCGAGGAAGAAATGCCACTTCAAATTTTTGAAATCAGCCTCATGGTGGCACTATAACAGGCCGATTCATGGTTTTACCTATAACTCCACCGATCAGTTTCAAACTTTGTCAGCGCACTCCCTGGATGCCAATTCAGAACTTCTGCCCCACATTTTTCACATGGGCCTGTTCTAGCGCCACCAGGAGGCCAATTTGTGCAAAACTACCTTTTGGCCAGTACTCCTAAAGATTTTGTCCAAAAATCACGCAAATCGGTAGAGGACAGTATCTCTACAGTCATGTGATCGACATGGATCTCTCTGATTGTCCATATTCCATCCTGATTGACTGAGATTGGTCCGTTTTGGACAAAATGCCTCAAATCACAAACGCAGAGTGCAATTAACATGAAACCGCGCACACACGTTTCGACTAGGATGAGGAATAAATGCCACTTCAAATTTTTTAAATCAGCCTCATGGTGGCGCTATAACAGGCCAATTCGTGGTTTTACCTATAACTCCACCGATCAGTTTCAAACTTTGTAAGCGCACTCCCTATAGGCCAATTATTTGTTTACAAACATTGAGACTGAATGCACAGCTGACTGTATCATCTATCTATAAATGCGACAAATCTCTGTCTGTCTGTCTGTTTGTTTGTTTGTAATCCGCGTATCTCGAGAACCGTTCGTCCCACAGGCTTCAGACTCGGCACGCGCGTTCCCCGCCGCCGCGCGGAGTGCAGTGCCGGGCCTCGACCCGACCCGACTCGCGGCTTTCCCGAAGCGGCGCGAAACGTTCGGAATCTCCTTATGCGGAGCTGATTGTTGACATCAGGCTGTTCCGGAGGAAATCGGCGCAAGCGCTGAGTCATTGTGACATCACTTCATAAAAGGCTCTGACATCACGTACGCCACATGAGTCAACACAAAATCTCTGTGAATGTGTATGTATGTATGTAATCCGCGTATCTCGAGAACCCTTCTTCCCACCGGCACGCGCGTTCTCCAGATATGGGCATAAAGTCTGACATCAGAGTTTTCCGCAACCGGTACTGTGTGTGCAGAGATCTTCATATATGGGCATAAGTGGACAAAGACAAACAGATGGTCAAAACGGGTCCTATGACAACAGGTATATTGGGGTTTGCATTAAAGGGTGGGGCATTCATGGGGTTTGCATTAAAGGGTGGGGCATTCATTCCCTATTTCAAATTCGGCACGTGCGTTCCCCACCGCAGCAGGTAGTGCAGTGCTCGGCCTCAACCCGACCCGACCCACGATTGTTTGAAAAAGCGACAGAAATCTCATATATGGGCATAAAATGGACGCAGATAAACAGATATCTCCATATATGGCATATATGGGCATACAATGGATGCAGAATCACAAAGATCTCCATATACGGGCATAAAAGGGACACAGACAGACAGATACAGAGATCTCCATATATGGGCATAAAATGGATGCAGATAGACAGATATCTCCATATATGGGCATATATGGGCATAAAATGGACCCAGAACTATAACTGCAGTGATCTCCATATATGGACATAAAATGGACACCGACAGACAGATACAGATATCTCCATATATGGGCAAAAATGGACACAGGCAGACAAATGGTCAAAACGGGTCCTATGAAAACAGGTATAATGGGGTTTGCATTAAAAGGCGGGGCATTCATTCCCTATTTACATTGTTCCGAGTTGGCCAGGTCGCCGACTAGACGCTGGGCCGCCCGAACTTCTAGTGTAATCAATTCCCAACAGATCCCCAAACCTGTTGTTTTGGGGAGCACTGGTTATTCAACCTCCTCTTGTGTGCAGTGTGAGGTGCTCCCATGGGTGCGCCCTTATCGAGACATATATACTTCATTGCGCAACGGTGTTCCACGTCAACCGAGTAGCTGATATACAAACTCACATCGTGTCACCAATGCAACCCTTCTGAGCTTGGAGGTCTGCGGCTCTGCGCGCGACACCGTCGCAGGACGGAGCATAATTAGGCTTCATGGACTGCAGCTGGGAGAGCAGTAGACGCTCTGGTGATCCAGTGGATCGGGTGGGTGATCAAGAGGAGCGCTCCCTCTGTTCTGATGACGGTGAATAGAGGTGGGGTTTGAAGGACAACTGTTTTGAATCGCTATTATTGTTTACAATCAACAGAAACTAAGGATTATATATTTCAAGAGTGAGAATTTACAGTAAAAATCCTAAGCATTCTTCCTCCACACTGGGAGAAAAAGGCATCTGAAAGTTTGATGGAATGCATTTTTAAACACGAGTGCCATCCATTGCATCCTATGAACGGTGGGGTTCATTTGGTGCCGACCGGCGTGCGCATACTGGTTTATATCAATGTGACGTGGACCATTAAGGCATCTATAGGCCAAGGAATTTTTTTTCTTCACATCAGCCTTTTATAGCGCCACCTGGAGGCCGACTTATGTAAGACACATTTTTGGATATTACTCCTTCAGATTTTACCCAAAATTAACACAAATCAGCACACAGTATCTCTACAGTCATATGATCAAGACGGATCTGTCCTGTATTAAATATTCCATCCTGATTGGCTAAGATTGGCCTCCAAACTTTGCTGGATTGATCCGTTTCAAACAAAATGCCTCATATCTAACACAGCGTGCAATGGTAATGAAATTGTGCACGCACATTCGCAAAAGGCCAAGGAAGAAATTACCCTACAAAATGTTCAAATCAGCCTCATGGTGGCGCCACGAAAGGTCTAAGATTGGTGAAGAACACATGCCACCCTTTTTACAGTGGCCTATTATACCACAACCAGGACGCGTGGCTGGTGGAGACCTGTGCTCGGAAGAGCACTTCTTCTAGTTTATTTTTATTTTACTCAAGACATTTCCTCGATTTTATTTATTATTTATTCATGGAATTACTTACAAAATAACTTTGATATGTATTTTTTATTTGTAAACAATGTAGGATACAACATAAACACAAAATAATCGTATTTTCCTCAAGACATTCTGAAATAATGTGCAATGCCTCACCAAAATTACCTTATGACCACAGAAATGTGTCTTTTTATTTTTCTTCTCATTCTTTCTACTAGATTCTAGCAATTAACAGACTAACTAGATTATATTCTTCTGCTTTTTTTTTTTATGTATACCACGATGCCTTGTTGTATATACTGTCTGTAATATAATATTCATGGAAATAAGTTAAACTAAAAGCATAGGACCCGGTAATCTCGCGAGACGGACAAGACTTCATTCTTCTTCTCTGAATGTAAACATCGCCATTTCAGGATTTGGAATGCTGTTAGGGGATTAACTGCGGGCTATACAGCGTCTTTTAGAAAATTGATGATTTATGAAGAAAACAGTAACTTTGCAGCGGTGAAAATTAGCGCTTTTGGAGGACTTACATTTACCCCCGTTTTGGCTGTGGGGAGGGGTCTGGAGGAGTCCTGGGATCTAGGAACAGGGTAGCCCCATATAGAACCTCACCCGTCGCTGCATACTGTTGTGCTCCGAGATGAGGTCCTATAAAGGTATCGCTGGGCTGGCCCGTAACGCCTCCACTTCGAGTTAGAGTTAGACTTTTCCTGAAATTTTATCCAAAAAGTAAAGGTATCCACGCTCCCAGACTACTTCATCAGGAGTTTGGCCAGGGGTAGGCTAGGCGGTGGGCATTGCTCTTGTCTGTATTATCATTATGTATGTAATCATGTCTCGTTCATTTGTTGTTTATGTCAAATGTTTGTATATATGTTTTCGCATATACATGGCTGCTGTGTAGCAAGACAAATTTCTGTGTGAACTGACAATAAAGTGCTATATCATATATCATACCAGTAAGACGCCTAAGGGCAAAAAACAACCGTAAGGGCGAGGTCACACCATCTGTCTTGGCCATCTGTCTTGGCCATATATGGATTCTGTTAGTGTGGATCCCTAACAGAAGCCCCTTTATGCCCATATATGGAGATCCCTGCTCTGAGGTCACCTGTTTATGCCCATATATGGAGATCCCTGCTCTGAGTATCTGACATCACTGTGACGTCACAGTGATGTGTCAGGGGAACCATAGTGTCAGGCGTTACCTGTCCGGATGGCGGACAGACACGGACAAGATGTGACGGTTCTGATAGTAAACTGCGAACTAAGGTCGCAATCAATTGCCTGCAAGTGTGTATTGAGTGGTGAGAGAGTGAAAGTGACTGCGTGAGACTAAATTGCAGAGATACCGAAGTGCATTTATGTCATTCTATTCTAAATAACAGACTGTTATCACTGTTAATAAAAGTGCATGATCAAAGCTACTGATCAAATTAAATAATGGGTTGATCTTTACTTAGAATCATGCTTGTTTGTTGTGAAAGGTGTGGGGCTGTGAGCTAGGATGCATGTCAAACAGCTATGAGAAATACAGCAATAAAGGTCCCGGCCTCAAAGTCTGCCTCAAAGATGATTCATACTACAAGCACACAGTAAAATCCTCCTAACCTGATTTTCTAAATGGGGCCAAATGAAAGAAGAAAAGAAAAGAAAAAAAGACTTGTAGCAGCCTAGGCTAGTAGCCTAGTCGACATTGGCGTAGTAGTAGAAGCAATATTATTACCCATATTAATATACATAAACAATTTCATTTCATCAGCAAATTGGGTGAAAACAGCTTGGCTTCTACCAGCACTCACAGCTCTGTCTGTATTCAACACGCTCGTCTCTCCTTCTGAACAGACACACAGGACACAGCAGGAGGCTGAGGTGTGATGATGCCCCCCCTCTCTCTTTATTGACTGACACGGCTGATGAGAACCCATCCTGCTGCACTTTGGCAGGGCAGGAAGGTGGGGGAGGTGTGCCGAGGTGGCACCCACCGGAGGTGGTGGGTGAGTAGAGGTTTGGAGGGCCGGGATTGGGGCGGGGGGACACGACGCGGTCGTCCTTCATAGATATTCTACATGCGTGGCTCTACCCACACTGCCTGCCCTGTCAAGGTCTGAGTATGTGCGTGTCCCTCCAAGGGTCTGTGTGTGTGCGTGCGTGTGTGCGTGCGTGCGTGTGTGCCCCTCTGAGGGGTCTGACTGACTGAGACAGGGGTCATGGATGACACACGCATCTTACGCCAGACGTGACAGCACAGCTGTGCCGCTTAATGACAGAGGGGCCCAACCCCGACACACACCTGCCCATCCTGGGCAGGGCAGGCGACCTCGCGGGGAGATGAGAGGGGGCGGGGGGTACAAGGCAGCAGATGACACCGTGTTCGATGGGCAGATGTTCCGGTAGAGGAGACAGCAGAGACAGCCGCCCTACAGGGACCCTACTGCTTCCCTCATCCTCGGCTGTAATTGAAAATCATGTAAAAGGTCAATTGTATGATACCAGCTTGTCCCTCGTCTCCCTCTCAGCGAGTCGTACCCTTCAGCCCGGGGAACATGACAAAAATACAACACCGACCGACTACACATGACAGCTCTCGCCTCAATTACTGCCTGCTTAAGGCCCTGTAAAAGGCCTTATAATGGCCCTACATCCACTTGCATAATGACAATATCTGTAAACATTTGCAGCGAATAAATCTGCATCAGCAAATAGGTGGTGCCCATCTGTTGTACACCACGGCGACCACGTCCCAGAGAGAGGCCTCATAATTGGGTCCATTACAGACATTGTCTGTTATGACATAGGCTCTCCAAAAGCAGGAGGACTGAGAAGATGGGATGGGATGCATGGAAACGATAACAATCCCAGACTATAAGAAACTGTTTGCTGGATACCAGACTGATGACCCACATCTTCTCTGAGGAGTCCATTTGGATCATTGCCCGTCCTGATTACTTACTCTGACTGACCCTTCTCCTCTCTCTCTCTCTCTCTCTCTCTCTCTCTCTCTCTCTCTCTCTCCTCTCTCCTTTGGCTCTCACTATGATGAGAAGTGGCCGGGTCCTAACCCCACGCAGGCCCACTCCGTGTTCGTGGTAGTCATAAACAGAACCAGCTCTGGACCTGTCACACAGTATCAGTCTCTTCAGGACTGAGGCAGAGCTCGCTAGACCTTCACAGACAAGGGGGCTCATCCAAACCCGTCAAGAATCATCCAGGAAGTACCAAACAGAGGGCTTGAAATAAACACTGTCCACTTCTATGGTTCGCCTCAAATTTGGACATTGGCTTATCGAAGCGCGCGTGTGTGCGTGTGTGCGTGTGTGTGTGTGTGTGTGTGTGTGTGTGTGTGTGTGTGTGTGTGAGAGAGAGAGAGTGTGAGTGTCTTATATTGTGCCTGTATCAAGGTGAGTGTTTCATGGAAACAGGAAATGATGCAAGAGGTTTGGCTTCTCTGACAGAGAAACCATGTCATCACTGCAAGCGTCAAAGTTAAGGTGAAGATGTGTAGCCTACATAAATGATGGCATCTCATTTCACAAGCATTTAAATAATTCATGAGGTTAGAAAAAAAACACATTACTCCTAATGATGAGCACATTATGACCACGCTCAAACATGTGGTTTCAGAAGAGGGGGACTTTTTAACAGAGAGTTAACAAAAACAAGAGCTGTGACTTGAGCACAAGCACAAACAGGAAGGAAACAATATATTCCATAAACTCCCCTCAAATGAGAACGTTATCAATAACACTTGTGTCTGGAGGAGAAAGAAATCAAAGTGAAGCGCTCTGAGATGCATGTTTTGGGTTTGACTGCCGTGGCCCCTTTGCCAATAACAATGTAACCCACAATCACTATCCAAACCGCACACCCTTGGCGCTGCACACTGTCACAAATTATGTTTTGATTCTGACCAAATGCAACAGCTTCCTGTCTAGTGCTGTTTTCCCTTACTGTCCGTCTTGTTAGCTTTAACCAGAGGCAAACTAAAGGACACCACTTTTTTTTGTATCTTTTTTTTTATGCTGCGTGAAGGAAATTCAGAAACACATGGAAATGGTTGGATAGATGACATACCTCGACAAGACACGCTCCTCTCACAGTGTAAACACAGAATACAAATGATTCAACACAAATCAATGTGCACTGGCCTCATTTAGGCCAGTGACTGACTATCTGTGTTAGCTATTATCATTGTATCATGGACTGTGATGCTCAGTGACCCTCAGGTCTAGCAAACAAATAGATAATAGCTGTCCATAGTCCCTTGTATGAATCGTTATGCCCCCACGATGTGAACATAATTGTGTGTGCGCGGGTGTGTTGCATTAGCGTGCGTGCGCGTGTGTGTGTGTGTGTGTGTGTGTGTGTGTGTGTGTGTGTGTGTGTGTGTGTGTGTGTCTGTGTGTGTGTGTGTGTGTGTGTGTGTGTGTGTGTGTGTGTGTGTGTGTGTTGTGTTGTGGTATGTTGTGTACTTTCAGACTCTTTGGAGAATGCAACAGTGTGTGTGTGTGTGTGTGTGTGTGTGTGTGTGTGTGTGTGTGTGTGTGTGTGTGTGTGTGTGTGTGTGTGTGTGTGTGTGTGTGCGTGTGCGCGCATGAAGCACCAGATTGCACATTTCAAAGGCAAGACAGCTCCTGGGCTTGCTGAACTTTTGCTTGTTATCAGGAGCTGGGAGTGAGATGGAGAGAATTGATCTTTTGTCTACTGGAGGTGCACTCCCTTGGGCTGGGCCTCTCGCTCGCTCGCTCGCTTGGCTGCCATGCAGAGGGCTTTCTTTCTCCTCTCCTCTCTTTCTCCTCTCTTCATTCTCTCTCTTTCTCTTTCGTTTTCCTCTAACTCCCTCCCCGTCTCTCCTTCGGTATACCTCTCTTTCCCCCCTCTCTCCCAATCTCTCTCTCTTTCTCTCTCTCTCTCTCTGCGTGGTGTCTGCCTCTCCTCCAGCTGACACTTGTCCTGCCGTTACAGGGAGAGATGTGCGCTGAGCGTCTGACACCGGGATTGATCTCCCTCCCTCTCCCCTATAAGCCTCCCTTCTCGGGCTCCTAGAGACTCCAGTCGAGCGATGGGTGGAGAGAGGGAGAGGAAGGAGAGGAGGGAGGAGAAGTAGTGGGGGCTGTTGTCAACTCCCATCACCACTTCAAACTAACAACGTTTGGTGCCGCGGAAAGAGAGGGGGAACTCAAGAAGTTGACAATTTGGACAAACTGGTGAGAGCACAATGAGGCTGGGATTTGAGATGGCGAATAAGGTCTGTCACCCACCACAACAGAGGTTTGGAGCGTTGAACTACCAGTCACTGTTTGTTGAGTTTTAATCCGTCAGGCAAGATATTTAATGAGATATGATTTCACCAGCCGAAACAAGAAAACTAAATTAGAGAGATAAAAGATAAAACTTTATTGATCGATGAGGGTAAATTTGGTCAGCTTGAAGTCATTTAAATTTGATCTACTGAGGTGAAGGAAGTATACAGAGCATTTTAAACAACAAAGTCACACGATTGTGGAAAAGGATGCAGCTTTGACCACACTGGCTGAAATAATGTGCTAGTTTATACCCACCACATAGTTGTTAGAGGAGCCCTCAACAGTGTGTGCTGCCTGCCCACATTTCAGTGGTGGAAAAAGTACTCTCAAGTAATATCAATACTGCAATGTAGAAATACTCTGTCTCTTGGGGTGCCCTCACACCAAAATACCTATGAGAGTGGAATCCGCGTTCCGCCAATGCATTTCAATGATAAGGGAGCGTTTTTTGCAGAAATCCTCTGCTGGCATGAAACCGCTTCACTCTCATTGAAATGCATTGGCGGAACGCGGATTCCACTCTCACAGGTATTTTCGTGTGTGGGCACCTATAGGGTGCCCTCACACCAAAATACCTAGAGTGGAATCCGCCAATGCATTTCAATGAGAATGGAGTGTTTTTTGCCAGTAGAGGATTTCTGCAAAAAACACTCCATTCTCATTGAAATGCATTGGCGGATTCCACTCTAGGTATTTTGGTGTGTGGGCACCCTTACTCTGTTAAGTAAAAGTCTGGGGAAAAAGAAATACTTGAGTAAAACTACAAAAGTATTGGTATAAAAATATAATTAAACTATTAAAGTACCAAAAGTAGAAAGTACTCATTATGTAGTCCCATTTCACAAGTTTTCACATTTATACAAATCTTTTGAAAATATCAGATGTACAAGCTCACAATGCGATCTACAATGCCTTGTGATGCGACTTATTGTGAGCTCGTAGATCGGCTATTTTCAAATGGTCCAAATGTAGGACTGAAGTGGGCGAAGTCTGTTTTGTAATAATAATCAAAATCTACAAAGGAACTTGTAACTAAAGTTTCATGTAATTATTATAACTAGCCCTTACCCGTTCAAAGATATGAGCTCCGAAATGATGTGCAGTGTGTGGATTATGGGATGTGCACTGTGCACACAGTATATGAGGGATGGAAAGTAACTTTAACTGGTGCTTGCATGCTAATATGTAGGAGCATCAATGTAAGAAATACCCGTTCCATTTAACGGCTGACCAGAACCCCCCCCCCCCCCCTCCCCTCCCCCCCCCCCCCCCCGCCCGCCCGCCTGCACACGCACACATTCCCCCCCCCCCCCGTGTGTGTGTGTGTGTGTGTGTGTGTGTGTGTGTGTGTGTGTGTGTGTGTGGGTTTGTGTGTGATTGTGCATGGCCTGAACAACAGCGCCCCTCCCTTAACATGTGTGGTCACAAAAGGTACTGTAGGCTAAATAGATATAGATACACCATAAAAATGCTATTATACAGCATACGATTTGTGAAAGTGACAAACGGGCTTCACAGTTCTGTCAGGTGTGTTCATATGCTGATGGTGATGCGATTTCAGATCAATTGCTCCAGCCACCGAGGAGAAACGCTG
Organism: Nannobrachium achirus; assembly: GCF_963921795.1. Classification (NCBI taxonomy): domain Eukaryota; kingdom Metazoa; phylum Chordata; class Actinopteri; order Myctophiformes; family Myctophidae; genus Nannobrachium; species Nannobrachium achirus. The sequence goes on from NC_137812.1 coordinate 52,868,482, forward strand.
AGACAGACAGACAGACAGACAGACAGACACTCACTCAGACATTCGCAAAATTATAGTATAGATAATAATATTAGTAAACGTATTGTATTATAAAAGTACTGAAAATTGGAAATACTCCAGTAAAGTAAAAAAATACCTCAAAAAGTACTTAAGTGCAGTACTTGAGTAAATGTATACCACTTTCTTTACACCACTGCCACATTTCTTCCGGAGCAGAGCAAGTCAAATTGTAACCATGGCCACAAAATTTGTCCGCAACAAAGCAAAACACAACTACAATCAAATATGAAGCCAAGATCTGGGCCTGAAGAGAAGCTGAGTTTTGAAATTCTAGTTATTTTACAGTTTACAGTTTAGGCATTTAGCAGACACTCTTAATCCAGAGCGACTTACAATAAGCAAGGTAATACATCAATACAATAATGCAACGTAATACATCAATACATCAACATCAATACATCAGTTGCATAGAAATATCAATCTAGAATGTAGGTATAGACCAAGCACCTACTGGTAATCAGTAAAACACTTCATATAAAACCTAAGAATGCTATCTAGATTTCATGTAAGGTCAATTTACCAATTTTTGACTTTCTATTGGAATCAACCCTTTTTTTTCTGGTGAAAATGAAATACTCAGGCAATAAGCATTACTGTATCAGACTGAGGTGGTGGTTGTTGGGAAGGCAGGCTGATCTCCAACTTGCAGTAATTGCTGTTGAGGGTAGGTTATATTTCAGCGGTCAGAATACTTAATATTTTATTATCACTTACAATTTCCACTGTAGCATAACTTTTATGATTGCTAACACAGGTTGCTGTTCACAGGGGATAATGAGGTTGTAAAGTACATTATGTATACTGTTTTACATTATTGTATATGTTTGAGTGAAAATAACACCAGACCAGTGTTGGGAACTAAATTTAGTTACTATAATATATTAATGTCATATTATTACTTTACCCAGTAATGACTAAAGTAATGGATTACAATAATATTATACCATATTACTTTGTACAAAATAGAATATATTACATATTACTTTTTAATTTTTTTGTTGGCTATCTTTTCGTTTTCTATTAAAGGCCAAGATAGATTGCTGCTATTTGTTATAGCCATTTTGGCTGATTGGTGATTATTATTAGTGGCCAAGCCCGGGGCTTTTAAGCCATTATTGAGATTGGTGTTTCTATTATTATTATTATTCCGACACTTTTTCTATCCTGGCTTGACCGCGCAGTTGCTTTTTACGAAACTCTGGTAGAAGGTATATGCCAAACGGAGAAAACACAAAACTTGCAACAATTGGCCAAAGGGAGGTGATACTGAAACACTGTCAGGTTTACATACAACAGGTGGTACTCTCACTATTAAAGTATTTTTCCTCCTGTAAATGTAATTTGAACAAGATATTTTAGAGAGGTTATTATACAGGTTCAAGTCAGTGTTTTACGGGTCTTTAACGATGGTAGGTGTGGCGCTCCATCCATCTCCCGTGGGTCTACCGCATTGTAACGGGGACAGGCTCCCGCGTGTTACCGGCTGATACCGACAATAAGCCACTCCTGACCTACTTTTCTGGTCTTCCATTTCTAGGACATTTACCATATTGCATCCTAATAATGGACAGTTCTCTTGTGTGCATGTGTGACTTGAGATGAGATCATGAAGCTACAGGAAAACATCTAGCTTCCGTTAGTACAAATTACTCATTGTGGTTGATATTTAGAATGCCATCTCAGAGAAAAAGGTGTTAAACCACACAGTCTACAATACAATATAACAGTAGTGTCTACGTTAAGGGCAGTGAAGATACAGTATATATTCAGGTGTTGTGAAGAGCTGGACTAAATAACTGCATCAAGAAGTCATTCGTACCTTTATGAATGAAGTAGAACTACAAATGGCTGTAGCTAGACATTCTGATAACATTGAACTCCAAGAGGGAGATCCAAATTACGAGAATGAGACCACCATTACAGCAAGAAGAACTGAAGCAGAGGGACTTTACGAGAGCCTTGATCTCCAAAAGATAGACAATTCAGTCTATGAAGATCTTCCGACCAAGAAGGAGAAAGATCTACAAAAGTTGCTGCAGTATGGTAAGATTTTACTAAAACTAAAAAAAGTTGTCTTTTCAAAAATAGCAGATATACAGTAGGCAGCAGATATACAAGCTCGCAGCGTGTCACTTAGTGCGGCATTGCGAGCTTGTAGGCCTACGTACAGTACATACATCTCACACACATAAACCACCAGAAAATTAGATTGAAAGAAAATGTGTCTTTCCCCCTACAGTTTAAACCTTTGTGAATGTTTAAACTGTGTCCATTTGAGAATATAATTACACTATAAAATACAGAAAATACTGGACCTGAAAGTATTTTGATACAAATTACATCAAACTTTTTCCATCCGAACCAAATACAAATTACAAAATACAAAAAAGTATTTCAAAAACGTATGTCAAATACATGTATTTCAAATACTGCCCATCTCTGTGCATCGCGATTGTGCGTGTGCATGTGTGTGTGCGTGCGAACATGCATTTCCGTATTGTTAGTCCTTACCGCTAAAGCACTGTGCAACCAACTACATACATATATGGTCACATTTTGCTAAATGATACGTAGCCTGCAAGCTACTTAAGAAAGATAGACCTCGAGAGGTTTTTACACGCATGCATGTGGGCCACTATGTGGGCAACGTGTCAAGAAGATTTGGTGGTCTGTTCTTCCTCTTGCTGTTCACTGAGTATACTTCCTCTTCCTGTTAATACCAGTGAACTGAGTATGTTATTTGCTCCAACCACAACCAGTGTGTTCTCTGCTTTCCCTGAGAGTTCTGTTCTCCCCTAGAGTAGGCTAGGAAACATCTTTTTACAGGGCTGTACTGGCTTTGATAAAGTGTGAAGGACCACACATTGGACTATTGAAATGAAACATATAGTGCTGATTCATTTGATATATTTAATTTGATAAAGTGAGAGAAGGTTACCAATTCCCCACCATTTAGCTGGGGACCACCTGGAACCCCCTCAAGGACCACTGGGGTAGAAGGTTTTGAGGTGCATGGTACTAAGGTCGTGTTGCATTAGGACGCACACGCATGCACGCACACGTGTTGGTTGGGTGAGTTATTATGCTGGAGGGTGATACAGTATAGGCCTAAATGACTGTTAGGGTTGTATGCAGGGGTCCTTGATATGTCCAACTAGACTAAGACTAAGAATGTCTTTCTGTGGTTACATTTTGACTTAATTGCACTGTACTTGGTGAGATATTTTTCAGCCTACAGTAGGCTACAGCAAGTCTCTTCACTAAAAATAGCAGATCTACAAGCTCATAATGGGTCACGTTTTCTTTTCTCGATTAATTGGCCATGAACAACGCATTTGGAAAAAGAGCAAAACAATACATAACGTGTAACTTTGATTACGCTAATGAAGACTAATATCTATACTATAATTTTGCGAATGTCTGAGTGAGTGAGTGTCTGTCTGTCTGTCTGTCTCAGCGTTTCTATCTCCTCAGTGGCTGGAGCAATTGATCTGAAATTGCTGGGGGGGGGGGGGTTCTGGCCCTGTTACAGATGTTGTCCAAAATCATGCAGATCGGTACACAGTATCTCTGTAGCCGTTAAATGGAACGGGTATTTCTTACATTGATGCTCCTACATATTAGCATGCAAGCACCAGTTAAAGTTACTTTCCATCCCTCATATACTGTGTGCACAGTGCACATCCCATAATCCACACACTGCACATCATTTCGGAGCTCATATCTTTGAACGGGTAAGGGCTAGTTAATATTAAAGATAGTTTACTATTTGTATTCAATAGTTAAATATTCAAAGCCTCTCATCCTTAAGATGTGTGGAGATATTTATGATTTTCCAGACTTGACAAAGACGGAGAGACGGAGAAGGAGAAAGAGGAGAGATGAGGGACATTGACAGTTTAAGAAGTGATTCCTTTGATGTGTAAAAGTATTCATTTAGAGATAATGTTGGTTATTACAAAGAACGTTAAATTTCCGATGGAATGTAACTAAGAGGGCTTGTATCTTCTTTTTGTCAAACAGTGAGAAGGTTTTCCCGAATTGTTGCTGTGTGTCTGGGGATGCTGTGTCTTCTGTTGCTGGGTGTGAACATAGGCCAGGCCGTGTACTGTGAGTATTTCATGTCACTAAACAACCACATCACTCACTGTGAGTATTCCATGGCACTAATCTACCACATCACTCACTTAGGGAGTTTGTTGACTGACATTTTGTAGTTGTGGACAATAATAATATAAAAGCCACCACAATATTAACCCAATACTTCATGAGACTTCTTTTGATGTCTAATTTGTCATTGTTGCTTTTTGTGGGTATTATTGCATGAGTCTGCTAAGTATGCATTGTTGACAAGTTCTTCTTCTCAAATCAAATTTCCCACACAGATGCTTGACCTCATTATGAACAGCATCAACTCTGTTTATCTTCACCATTTCTGTCTTTTGCAGATCATTCACCCAGTAGCATGACCGACGACAACAACATGGATAATAAGACCAACTACGACAACCTGATGCAGGAGAAGAACCGTCTTCAGACCAACTACAACAACCTGATGGAGGAGAAGAACCGCCTTCAGACCAGCTACCACACCCTAGAGCAGGAGAATACCCGGCTGAAGACCAAAGCAATAAATGGTGAGGTTACAAACCTTTTTGAAGGAATATTAATTTCTGTATTATTATTGCGACCGTAGGTCGCAGATTAGTTGCGACCATAGGTCGCAAGTTTAGTATGTGAAAGGTCACAGCTTGTCCGTATGTATCTCTGTCACGCCTGATACTGTGGTTCTATGGGTTTGTCGCTCTGACATCATGCTCTGATGTCACTGTGATGTCAGGGAAACTACTCTTAACAGAATGGGTTTGCAGCTCTGACATCACGCTCTGGCTTCACTGTGATGTCACGCTAACAGAATATGCCCATATATGGAGTTCCCTGAGTTCCCTGTCATCAATATTAAGCCCATATCTAACAGGACTTCATAAGGGAATGCCCATATATGGAGGCCACATCGGCCACATACCACACTAACGGCTGGTTCTACAGACAGGGATCTCCACATATGGGCATGAAAGGGTATAATGTCAGATGTCATAGACATCATAGGTCTTTCACATAACGGATAACTGAGCATGTTTGGGCTCTCACAGAATATCTCCATATACAGTACATGGATCTCCATATATGGATACCAGGGATCTCCATATATGACTCGTCCGATATACATCACTGGCCAGATGCCCTAAAGGCGTCTTACTAGTTGATATTTTAATTATCAGAGATGTATTGGTTAAAAAACAATCTGAGTCCCTCAACATAGCTGTTACTTATGTAATCATAATGTAATTTTTTTTAATGAGGCATACACAGGCATTTTATGCACACACGCACGCACACACACACACACACACACACACACACACACACACACACACACACACACACACACACACACACACACACACACACACACACACACACACACACACACACACAATAATTTCTGTATTGACATTTTAAATATTGTATTCAGCGGTATAAAATGTGACAAACCCCACATTAGTACTGAGTTATCAAATTTATCACAAAAATATCATCATACACGCACACGCAGTCTACACCTAGATACAATGTATAAACTACTGTACATACAGGAGCGTGCACATGTGTGAGTGTCGAGTGTCATTGCAATTGAAAATACAGAAGTAAAATGTGTGTTTGATGCTTAGACAAGTCGTGTCCCAGTGGATGGAAGAAGTTTGGATGCAGCTGTTACAACAAATCTACTGAAAAGAAAACCTGGCAGGAAAGTAGAGCACAATGTCTGCAGACAGGAGCAGATCTGGTGATCATTAACAGTCAAGAAGAACAGGTTAGTGTTCTCTTTTAGTCATAGTCTTTTGATGTCTACAAAATCATCCCAAAAAGCTTATGAATAATCAAAAACTCACTTGCATTTCAATTGTCCATCATCCTCATACATGCGTGTGATGAAATGCAAACTTTAATGCATTGGAGAAAATTAATTGTGGTTTGATCATCTTGTCGTACAATTTATCAGGACTTCGTCAAAGGATTGACCCATGGGGACGGATATTATTCATGGCTTGGTCTGAAAAGATCTGGGGGCAGATGGATATGGGTGGATGGAACACCACTGACAACAACACAGTGAGACAATTTACACGTTTTTCTATTGTAATTCTAACAAAGTCACTGTATGTCAGTGACCCCTCCTGATTGCCTACCATTGCCTTCTAAAGTTTGTGTATGTGACCTGATGGTCGCTTATCTCCCGATTAGGGAGTCTTACTGGTTTTAACAAAGTCACTGTATGTCAGTGACTGAGTGGATGTGGTTGTTAATATATGATGTTGTTTACTCTGCAGGTACTGGTTCGGTGGATATCCTACTAATGATGAAGACAGAAACTGTGCATGGTACTGGAGTGAAGCATGGTTTAATGAGTTGTGTTCAAATAGAATTTACCATATCTGTGAGAAGTGATGTTTCTCTTAACTTCACTGATGAAACTGCAGCTTAGTCTTCTGCTTCGTGAGGTTAAACTGAGTTTGTACAGTATAAGCCGTTGTACCCACAATCACATTAATATATAAACCACCAACTGTTATTGCCTAGCATGTTTATTAATTTGGCTTTAAACGGAGATGAGATTCTATAGGCTGGTTTTGTAGTTTGCTTAATGGTTCATGTTAAAAACTACAGATAGGCACACCTTATAGACCTTATGCTGCTCTTTTGCTTTCCTACTTTTTCATGGCTTGGCCACTTTGTCGCTGCTTGCAGCTATATTTATGATTATTATTTAAAAAAAAATGGATTCAGTTCTAAAAGGAACTGGCTAAACAGATTGTGTTATTGTACGTCTCTTATTTTTTTGCTGGTGGGGGGGGCAAAAGTAATATTTAATACAATGTAATATATTATGAAGCCTACTGTAAAACTATACAATAAATAGTATATGTATTGTATAAACTATAGGCTACTATAACATTTCCATGTCTCTTTTTTATAAACAGAAAATTCATATTTATTTTTTCCATTATTTTTTTGGAAAATAATATTTGAAGAAACAAATGTAAATATGTGTACCATCTCTTTAAAAGTGTAATAGTCATAGTACGACAGTGTCACACACCCAAAAATACCCGATCTACAAGATCACACCGCATCTGCTCGTACCGCGTTGTGAGCTTGTAGATCTGCTTTTTTCTGTAGACTGAGAAGAAGTCGCATATTGAATACGTCACGCTGGCGACGCTACAGATTCATTCGCATGTAGCGATATATACTCTATGGCAGGGATTTGAGTATCCCAAATTGATTATCATCAATAGAATTATATTTTCAGGCACCACATACCTCGGCCGTACTTTGACACTCGCCCTCTTTCAGAGAACGGTTGTCTGTAACAGCCGATGGCACCAGCGTTGTTTCAACTCGTTGCAGACATGCAAAGGTGTTGCACTTTTGTCTTAATGGACAAGTGCCTCTGCATTATTGTCGAAGTGTTCCCTTTAGTGCATGTAACAACCGTGCTGCATATACAGTATTGCATTTAGCTCTCCCCTTGTCTTTTCTAAAATAACCAAGTGTTTCACTCATTCCACCATTGTTCCACGGCACTTGCAAACAACACAACAATGAAGCAACCACACCCCTTATAGCGACCCATGACATGACGTCATGACGCTAACCCGATAACAGGCTCGACAAGCCAAAAGCTTATTGAAACTCGGGTCTCGATAAAGTCAGAACCGGGTTTGTAATGGCCCCGGTTTTCAGGGCTCCATTCCTAGTAATTAGTGAGAAAGCTTGGGCCTTTGTAGAGGTCAAATTGCACAAAGACCACCACAGGCAGGGTAGGTGGCTGGGCACCGCTGGGATTGTAAAGGACTCCGAGTACCGTTCCCAAGGCTCCGTTGGTCAAGCCCTCATCCACCCAAAAATTTTGGCGGAGCATGACTCGCGCACCCGTGACCATGTGTAAGCCGTTGGCCAGGCCCCCGGTATCATCTGGCTTGACTGACTTTGCCTCAGGACCTGTATTGACTGCCTGTAGCCTGAACTTTGGCGTGGACAATCTGGCAAGTTTGGCTTGGTTGATGCTTTCCTCAGCCTGGTGCGTGCTGAGGAGCACCTGGGCGTCCTTGAAGCTGGCCTTTTCCTGTGCATCGAGCATGTGGTGGGATCACTGTATAAGGAACTGCCAATTTGTGCGTGTGACCTCACCGTTGCGGAGGCGTGCGAGAAGGGCCGCAAAGTACTTTGAGTCCGGCGTGTCGGCCGCGATGCTTTCCACTTTCTGTAGAACGAGACCTTGCTTAAAGGCGGCGAATGCTCTCGTCCATGCATCGCTCAATCCGTGCCCGGTGCCTTTGAGTACATCAGGTGCAGACGCTTGTCGATGGCACCAAGCAATTGGCGGCGTACCATGCTCATCTCGTCACCTTGATGCCCTGGAGCCGTGCCTGCAGGTTATTCCGAGGGCCTCGGGTGGCATGTCTGGCAGAGATCTTTCCAGAGGCACCGGCAGGGCCAACAGTGAGTGCAATGTGGTTCCAGCGATGTTGAAAGCAGCTGTGCCAGTGGGAGCCGCGATTAGGATTGCTGCCGCGGCATGTTCGTCACCGTAGTCTTTGCGACAATGCTGCATCAAGCATTTAATGATTTAGCTCTTCCCTATGCCGGTGGTGCCCGAGATGATGATCCGCGTGGTGCACCGCTTTGTGTCATGGAGCATGGCAGCGTGGACGGCCTTGCAGAGGGTATCAAAGGCCAACCGCTGGGCCGCGTTGAGACATGCTGAGTGTCGTCGTAATTCACAGGCAGCAGCTGGAACTGGACATTACAAAATCCCCCACTTCCTTCAGCATCTGGTCGGATAAGCCTTGCCGATGCAGATCCTCCCAGAAATTGCAGGGATCGAAGGCTGGCCAGCTCTCCTGTTCCTCAGCGTCGGGGAACTCGGTGCGAACAGTGCCGGCCTGCATCCAACCGTCCTGTACGTCTTGTGGCAAGTGAGCCTTGTCGCTCAAGCTGTCGGACTCCTCAGGGTCATCCTCGCGGTCCCCACGCGTGGTCAAGCACCTGGAATCGGCCATGAGGCAGTCCGTAGCGGAGGCGTTTGCCACCGCATGTTGTAGGGCATTGTGCCAGGACCAGTGATTGCATAGGAGCTCCTTCTCGCTGTGGCAGGGTATGTTTACTATCATCTGCACGCGACACCATTCCTCAAACTTGTCATCGTAGCAGTTCCGAGGGAAAATGCAGGGGATAATTTAGGTAATTCTGGAGGTTTATTCTGGACACAAAGAGAATGGACTCAGTTAAATGAGATGAGACTATTGCTTGCTCTGTGTGTTTGCTTGTGCGTACGTGTGTGCATGCATGCATGCATGAGTGCAGGGAGAGACAACAGAAGAATCATCTGAAGACATTAAGACGATATAGTGTGTCACTGAGAATTGATTCAAATATTCAGATTCAAATATTTAAACTCAACTTGATTAGCACATTAGAAGTGAGTTGTGAGTAGTTATATACAATGGCCAACAACATAATAGCCTCCACTAGACCACTGGTTGCAGCCCAACGTTCATCCTTTCACCTTAATCATAATGCATGCTGTTTATTCTAATAGGCTTATGTATATTCTTTGCTTGCACCGAAGCACTGCCTTTATTTGACCATTTGCTACATTGTGTTGTGTTGTGGACATAACATAATGTACACTTATGGTAATATTATTTAGGTTGCTATTGAATTGAATTACAGGGTACAGCTGTACAGGTCCTTCTTCGATGCCTCAGTCTCATTAAAGAGATACAGTACAGAATAGATGGAACATGGACAGAGAGCCAAGGGAGAAGACCATATATTCTAAATGCCCAGGATAAAGCCCCATACATTTTCAAGGCTACTTTCCCCATTTTATATTACTTGTAAACCGCACTGTTACAGTGTATTGACCTTTTTATCAATAAAAACAAAACATACACAAAAAAATCATATAGGCTACTGTATATCTGGTGCTCCTTACATTTTAGTGGGTGTTCCTAACTTTTAGCTGTTGCTGGGCGCGACGTTGGTGTAGTGGTTAGTGCACTTGTTGTCAGAGAACCAGTTGTCTGTTGGCTACCCGTTCTCAGAGTACCCATGACGTTACCCGATACCATAAGACTGATGAACTAAATATGGAGATACAGGGATTCCTGATGTCGCCAGAAATTAAGGACATCCTGTTAATGACATACGTGAGAATACGTGAATGGAGTTATTTTGTACAATACATACTGCTACAACAGATATTGGCACAGCGACAAAAAAAAAAAAAAGCAAAAAGCGGCCATAACAACACAACCAGACTATACTTGTCTGATTTTATTCCATCTTTCTTCTGGATAAACTTTTGCAGTGCTACTCCTCCCACAGTTTTGGTGGCACACACTTACTTGGGCCATAATAAATCCAGTGGCTTCATCGGGACTCGTCTGCTTGCATTTTGCTAAGAGATACGTTATATAGTTTAATTTATGTTATTTTATTTGTGAATTAATTTTCTCCATTGACTAGAATGGGAAAATGCAAAAATGTAACTTTTCCCAAATATGGAGATGTCTGACGTCACAGACTAAATGAGACTCACACAGTATGTCCATATATGGGCATTCTAAGTTATGGGCTTAATAGTGATGACATCAGGGATCTACATATATTATGGGCATAAAAGGGACAAGGATGGAATTAATTTGCTAGTGTGACTCGTGTCACGGCAACCAAACTTGCAATTTCCCAGAATCGCATCTTTCTAGTGTTAAGTTTGTTTTTGGTAAACAAAATCAGCCTGTTTACAGGGTTCAAACCCCAAACCGGGACCCTTACCGTAAATGAATGCATTGACACACGTTATCGTTAAATTCAGGCCTGTCAATGAATTGTTTGTGTTTTTTGTTTGGTTTGTACATGAACAGAACATGATAAACATCAATGCAACCGCTGAAAACACCTATTATTATTTTAATTGTGGTAAAACCCGGGACAACTTACTAGTAGTCTCGCGTGGCCAGACTGTTGCCTCCGCGATTTGGTCAAATGCTCCCGGCATACAGTCTGGCAGACGGAAATAGAAACGATGAGTGCGAGATAAAGCGGAAGTGAAGCCCCCACGTCACTTCCGTTTCAGTCTCACATCACAAATAGTTATCATTATATAAATACAAATCATATAAGCATGTTTAGCTTGCTGCTTAGCAGAAATGACATTTTAAAATATATTTTTTTGAACGTTAATGCCCGTTTTCGATACTCGCCGTTCGGGAGCTGCTGTTCCAGACTCTATATAGCATTCAGAGATTGTGGAATAGTTGTCTGGCTACGCGAGACTAACTTACTAGTGAATGTTGAAAACCAGGACATATACAGTAAGTGTATTAGAGATATTTGTCGGGACTCACACAGCTTGAAACGGGGACAATCCCCGCCAAATCGGGATGTATGGCGGAGAGGTTTCATTCCAAAATGCAGTCGATAGTTCAACAATAGATTTATTAGTCTATAAATATCTAAGTGTTTTGTGAGCAAAGAATGGTAAAATGGTGATAATATTATCTAATATAAACATTAATGTAATCTTGAGATAAAAAATTCATGCATGAACAACATAGTATAAAGTGTATAGCTGTCTTCATCAAGCCAATGGATTTTACAGGTAGCACGTGTGCGTGCGTGCGTGCGTGCGTGCGTGCGTGCGTGTGTGCGTTTGTGTGTGAGGAGGGGGGTTCTGACTGGGGATCTTTACAGTTATTAGTGTGTGTTATTGGCATTGGGAGGTGAGTTGATCTGGGAGGTGGTGGGTAGTGGTGGGGGGGGGGGGGGTGTGGGGTGCCTAACAGCAAACATGATAATTTGCAGGTTAGCCAATTTCAGGAGGCGAGATGGCCCGATACCCTCCCTCTGCAGGCATCTGAGGCAGAGGGAGGAGGGAGGAGGGAGGAGGGGGAGTGAGAGGGCTGAGAGGAGCAGAGCAGGGGCCAGGGCCAGAGCACGAAGGGGATGAATCAAGTTTAATAACAAAGGGTTCTAATTGCCCCCCCTCCAACCCCGCCCACCCCCCCCAACCCCAGCACCAGCAGCTCCCTCACACCTCCGAGCTGAACTCTAATTACGGCGAGAGCGCAGCGCACTGTCACCCGATATTAAGTTGTTGAAGAAAGCGGGGGCCGAGATGATCGATAAACACTTTACTTGCAATGGGGGTCGAACGAGGAGGAGAGGAGGAGTGGGGTTTGGGGAGGTGGGGGTACAGAGAGAGAGAGAGAGAGAGAGAGAATGAATGAATGAATGTGAGAGGTAGGATGCCCCCTGTTCCCTTCCCATACAGTGGGAACCAGCAGCACCCAAAGCCCTCCGAGCTCATGAGAACACCGCTGGGACGGCCCAAGAAGGATTGCAGAGCAATAATCCTGAGCACTATAGCGCAGCCCACCACCAGCCCCAGCCCCACCGTCACACACACACACACACACACACACACACACACACACACACACACACACACACACACACACACCAACAATACAGACCCCCCCCCCCCTCCAGGGGCTCCCCGAGCATCGGTGCGTCTGAGAGGGAAAGGTGAACACGGTCACCCTAATTACAGGGGCCCTGGCTCTCTCCCTGTCTCTCTCTCACACACTGCACTCACACACTCACTCGCCAGGCATAACTAAAGACAGGCCAATTAGGGCGAGACGGAGATAAGGGAAGTTTTATTTGTATACTAATTAAACCCCTGATGAAATTCAAAAGGGGAGGAGGAGGCGGCGGCGTGGGGGCAACTGGAGGGAGCGAGGGAGAGGGAGAGGGAGAGAGAGAGAGAGAGAGAGAGAGAGAGAGCGGCGAGCGCACGGGTAATTGTGTGTTTGAGAAAAGGTTGCTTTAAGGTGCGGTTATCTGAGAAGCGCAGCCTTGAGATAGTTGCCCCGTCTAATCCTGCACAGAGCCCCCTGCGTTGAACTGCAAGGTCTCTCATAATTTGATCTGGCCCCGTTTAAAATTGGAGGGCTTTGACAGCAGGGATCATCAGTGGTGTTTATTGTCTATCTGGTCCTTGTTAGAGCTGAAAAACAGAGAGAGGAGTGATCATGAGGAAGAGATTGGTTCGCGTTCTTTTCTCTTTTTTTTCCCCCTTCTTTTTTATGCTGTGGTGTGAACAAGAAAAGCTCCCAAGACAACGAATGTGAACTGCTAGTTGACTCGCCGACCTGACGTTAGGCATAATTAGCAATGTGTACTATAGCAAATGTAGCAGGCTACGTTTTAAGTAATAAAGTGATTGAAGATTTGGCCCCCTTGAGTCTAGAGTCAACATTAGTCACATATTTCTGAGGTTAATAGTGATCATTATTATGCATTTCACACTACAAATGCAGGGATCAACGGTGACTATCAATGAAGAGGCACTTCAGAGATAGGACTTGCTGAGATAAAAGAGTAGGACAGAACTACTTCAGGTTCAAAGCTTGAGTGTCGGCCCGGACTGCCAGGCCAGGCCAGCGGTGCAAGCACCTATAGGGTTCAAGTCCCATTCCCGACAATCTTTACTGCATGCCTCTCCCCATCTCTCTCTCCCTGTTTCCTGTCCATCTCCAATACACCCACAAGGAGACCCTAAAATATCTTTAAAAAAGGTTGATTGTCCCAAGAAGAATGAAGTGAGGACACAAAGTAGTACAGTAGGACACAAATCACAACATCACGAACAAAATTTACAAAAACAATAAAACAGACATCAAACACACATCAAATTAACAATGACAATGATTTGTTGCTCTTGAGCAACTTCTATAAAACTTGAGATAAATGGGAATTTCAATCTGGTAGATGTCGCCTGCGTTGGCTGAAGATTCTGCCTGCAAGGGGTGGGCAGGGCAACTTCATAGGCACTGTAAAAGGATCCAGATAAGAGCTATATTCGAAGGAATGTTCGCCTCACTAGCTGGACCTCTCATCTAATAGAAAAAAATAGAACTTCATGCTGAGAAATTTGAATTCTTCATTATTAGAATTAACCGCTTGAACTGTATATTTTGTTGTACATCAAATAACAAAAATAGTCGATAAAAAGCACATAGATCTGCTATTTTAGACAAATGTTTACCTATTTTGCCCAATCTTTATCTATCGTTGCTACGTATTTCTCGGTTGCTACGTTGTGTGCTTGTAGATCGGCTATTTTCACTATTTTAAATCATTTTTTAAATAATAATAAAAAGAGGAAGGGTTTGGACATACAAGGTTTCCACCCGACAACAACGATATGGATTAAAACCACGGTTTAGCCTACACAGTTTTAATCTACAGTAAACTGTCCCTTTTTTTGTCCAGATGGACAAATCCTCTGGCATCTGGCATTTTGTTTGATAATGCAATTTGGTGTCATGGCCGGGTGGGATGGCCGACTGGGTATTTCACTTTAAAACACTTCTGGGGTCATTTTAATGAATACAGGAAAGGTCGACCTAAAACATAGTCGACCCAAACTCGTTTCCCAACGGGTCTGTGGCCTTAAGCTAGATGCAGAATAGACCGAAATCTAATCTTTGCTTCTGGGGGTCCCTGGAACAAAATATTTTGCGATGGTGGTCCGTGGCCAAATACATATCATTCTGGGCGTCCTTGACATGACAAAGTTTGAGAAACAATGATAACAACATACGTTTTTTCAAGAAAACTGTTAGGATTTGGAATTGTCGCGGCATGTCGCGGCATAGGAATCATTGCCGCGGCTATTGTCGGCAGGTCCGGCGACGTCGGGGCACGTGCCGCTGCCGGAAAATGCATTCGCTGTCCCTCTTTAGAAGCCATTTTTATAATGTGCCTATCAGTAGTTAAGGCCCCCCAAAATATGCGGACCCCCATCTCAAAATATTTGGTTCCACGGATGGACCCCTATCGCAAAATATTTTGTTCCAGGGACGCCCAGAAGCAAAGATTAGATTTCGGTCTATTCTGCATCTAGCTTAAAGTTATACCATGTAACTTTTTTTATAAAACAAATCTTAAAATTGTCCTAACTGTTAAATCGCTAAAGTTTTAGAACACCCACTCTGTTATTTTCAGCTTCTAAAGCCTTCTCTTTATATGTTTTCTATGAGATGTGAGGGGGGGAGAATTTCCCGGCAAAATGTTGTCATCTCCCACATGATACACTACCGGCCAATCACAGTGCCGATCATACACCACCGGCCAATCACAGCGAGTCTTGCTGTCTCTAAAGGAAGTAGCTTCCCTCAGCAACTGTGTTTACATTGGTGAAGGAATATTGCTTGCTACTCCCTCAATCCTGGTCTAAAAATGATGGGAGACGCTCTACGGAATCGTATCGGCGGACCCCCGTTCCGGTGGTCCGCGGCGACTCCGGCCGAAAAAAGCAATACCGCTACTGACCACTAGTTGAGCAGCTTCCACAGTACAGCTTTAAAGGACCAGTTCACCTCTGGGACAACCAGATCTTATTTCATTGTTGTGTGGGACACGATCAACACAATCCTGAGTTATTTTTTGTGTTGAATCTGTGTTTTTAGATAGACATTAAAATGACCCCATGTGGGGTACGGTGGTGCAGTCGGTATAGCGCTGCATGTCGCGTCACAGCTAGAAGGTCCCCGGTTGGTGTCATCAGTGCCCATACCCGAGGTGGAGTTTGCGTGTTCTCCCCGGTTCATGTTCTCCCCGTGTCCCCTAGGGTATGGTACCCTCAAAAACATGCAGTAATCCTGGTCTCTTTACCCCCACCCCCCCCCCCGCCCCCAAAAATTACAAAATCGAGACATAAAAAAAAGACCCCATGTGTTTTAAAGTGAAGTACCCCTTTAAAGACCACAGATACATTGTCAAATAATTCAGGACGTGTATATCCTCAGTCTCTATTCAATAAGGTTAAACCAGGCACAGAGCAGGATGAACTGTGAGTG
This sequence comes from Nannobrachium achirus, assembly GCF_963921795.1. Lineage (NCBI taxonomy): Eukaryota > Metazoa > Chordata > Actinopteri > Myctophiformes > Myctophidae > Nannobrachium > Nannobrachium achirus. Next base: position 52,884,543 of record NC_137812.1, read on the forward strand.
GTCTAGTCTATGAAATACAAGAAGTTAACAGTCTAGATGCAACCAGATTAACAAAAAACTAAAGAACTTCCTGAAACTTCAAAGTCATAGTTGCTAAACAAGGTGCAAAAAGTGCATATCCTGGTGTGGAGAATTACAGATTCAGGATAAGAATTCAATAGGCCCAAAAGCCCCATTGAACAAAAACAAGTAGAAAAGCTGGGAAGACTTAAGTGAAAGAAAAAAAGTCACAAAGGATCTTTAGTATCTTTTCACCGGGCCAGACTGTTCAGCAGAGTAATGGCATCGTAATAGTTAACACACTATCCTTATCCCCTTGGATCAGAGCACAGGAGCCAATCCAAGAGCAGGTGGATCATTACCACTATATAGCCCAACTCCCCCTCATCACCTCATCTTAAAAGAGCGTCATTAGCGGTCAGAGTAGAGCAGCTCTCTTAAAGATCAACCTAGCGTTCAGAAGGTTCATCTGAAGCAGCCGTTTCCGTCTTATTAGAGATTAGCTTCACACAGACCCCCTGCGTCGAGTTGTCACAGTAAGCCATGTTGCCGCCTGTATCAAAGAAGGTGCCCCACCGCGCCTCTGTAAAGCCCCTCTTTATCGGCTCCGAGTAGAGAAGGCATATGGCAGGGATCTTCAAAAAAGTCAAATAAATGTGTGTGATTTGACAGCTCTCGGTAGGGGTGATGTGTTTCTCCTTTTTTTTCAGACTCGATTTTCCACCAACTCTGCATCAAATTTAATTTGCAAGCAAGATTGACAAATTTTAATGATGTAATAGCTCACCCCCCAATAAGTTACGACGTGCGGCAAAGTGTGTGATGTTGCAGCGATAAAGGGAATAAGATATAGACCCTTAATCATAAGAGACATATTGGTTCACACTGACTCAAGTGTGGAGGCTGGAGCTATAAACTAGAAAGTGATGAGATATTGTTCCAGTACAAACAAAAATTGCTACAGTAGTGCAGGTTCTGAACTCGACACTAAAGGGCTGTCCGTACAGTCTCCGACCACCAAACCTTTCATCAGAAAGGTCCGGTTCAACTAAAAAATGAGGTCACTCGTAACTTCTGCAGCATTACCCCGAATTTGAGTTTGGAAAGCTGCCCTCTCCGACGAAAGGTTTGGTGGTCGGAGACAGTATGGAGAGCCCTTTAGACAACTGAAATATTTCAAACAAATTGCTGAAGGTCAGTCCATACTTTCTCCGAAACCGAACTTTGCATCGGAGAGTTCCGACTTTCCGACGTGCAGCTTTCCGAACTCTAATTTGGGGTAATGCTTTTCAGAAGTCCCGAGTGACGTCATTTTGTAGTTGAACTGGTCCTTTCCGACGAAAAGTTTGTGTATGGACAGCCCTTAAGAGAGCTGCACTGCTCCAAATTCCTCTTGAATCTCAACAGTCCAATAGTGCAAGTCAATTTGGATCAACTTTAAGACAACTGATCGAGCTAAAAAGCTGAAAATTATAATACTACTGTATATGGCTGAGAGACAACGTTTAGCCATAGCCATCCATGCATGTTGATATAGTTACTTGGCCTGAGAGTAGCGTTAAGGGGTGGATTTGAATAATTCATCCCAGTTAAACCCATTAAGAATATCTATGTGGACACTTTTTTGATGTTACAGACAGTGTATGATCTCAGGGTGCTTTCAAACCGTATCTGTCTCCACTTACGGTGCCTGTTTAATCCCCTGAAGCGACAAAGATCAACTGGCTCTTGTGTTATTTCTGCAGAAGCATACAGAGAGAGGGTCTCTGCAAGAGCGCTTGGCAGGCGGGTGTCCATTAGCATTTCATAGTTCCGCACATAGCCTTCATAACGTCGCTGTCGAGTGGAAACCTTGTATGTCCAAAACTGTTTGTTTTGTATTTATCATTTTAAAAATGATTCAAACTAGTGAAAACAGCCGATCTACAAGCACACAACGCCTCGCGTTGCGAGGCGTTGTGTGCTTGTAGATCTGCCGTTTTCACTGCTTTTGTGCGACGGCCTTGTATGATGAAGCAGGGCTTTGCTTTGCGAAAAAAAAACGTACAAATTTGAAACTTGGAGATACGAGGTTTCAACCCGACAGCGACGATAAGGTCTCTTCCAAACATTAGAGAATGACTCAGAGAAGTACTCAGTACTGTATGTTGCAGTTTGTGAAATCTTTAATTAATGGCCTAATTTTGCTGAAAAGGTTTACCAGTCTGATGGAACATTGCTTGATAAAAAGGCCCATGTGAGACTTGCCATTTCCTTGCTTTTTCTCCCCATTAATTCATTAGAAATTAATGTTGTTTACAGATCTTTCTGCTAACACATCAGTACAACCTTTTTTGGCCATCTGATAGCTTTTCCCCCTGATGATGCAAACCCCAGCAACAGCCTGGGTCAAAACAGCGTGTGTGTGCGTGCGTGCGTGCGTGCGTGCGTGCGTGCGTGCGTGCGAGAGAAAGAGAGAGAGAGTGAGAGAGAGAGATCTCAAACACATAAATCATCAAACATCTCTCCATTGTAACTCCACTGTGAGTTCAAGACAAAAGAGTAAGCCTATACATGTCAGTATTTGAATGGAAGGTAATTCAACACAGAACATGTCATAGGTGTAAAAAGAAGAAACAACACGGCTGTCCAACCACTGTCTCCCACGGCACTGAAGCTATCATAGCCTGTTTGGGTTTATTTATTTGTTTTATTTGTTTTCTCAGTGGTCACTTCATTCTGTACGGTAGGAGTGATCGTGGAGGACCTCCACAGAGAGGGTGAAAGGTGGAGAGACGGAGAGAGTTTGCAGTGTGTGAAAGTGGAGAGGTGTGGAGAGGCAGGGTAAAGCCCAGCCTGGCGGTCCTGACAGGCTGTTTCTTCTATTATACCCCACATAATGTGATGCCAGGTGCGTCACAAGGGGGGAGCAAGTGGGACTGAGTTACTAGGGCCCAAGGTGGCTGAGGGCCTTAATTATTTTATACTTTAGCTATTGAAAAAAATAGCAGATATACAAGCTCACAGCACGCACTGCGAGCTTGTACATGCTATTTTTGAAAAGTCGTGAACATTTGTGCAAATCTTTGAATATACGTATTTTTAAGTGAACATTTGTAACTCAAATGTTGCTTCTGGGTCCATGGAACTAGATATTTTGAGATGGGGGTCCGTGGCCAAATACATATAATTTTGGGGTCTAGATAGATGTGCAGTGCCAAACAAAAGTGATCATAACAGTCAATGCTAGTCAGTGTAACACAAGTATCTCACCGCCATGTCAACACAGCAATAGTACTCAATACTACCAACATAGTTCCACGTTTAAGGACTCGGAGTCAGTACTACATAAAGCGCACACGCCATGCGATCGACAGGGAGTAAAACAGTAAAGAGCCCACCACCTTTGATTCTCCACTGTGACTCCTTCACTTGTTATTATCCAGGAATGTCCCGGGGGAGAGCTCCGAAGAGCTTAGCGGGGCCAGCGACAGGCCCCCGCGCAGGAGAATACTGCCAGGGAAGCACAATAAAGACTAATTAGCAATGAGACTGTTAGCCACCACTAGCCTCACTCCCGCCCCACCTCCACCAACCCTACATCCCTTGGACGCACCCCGCCACAACACACACACATCCCCCACAATCCTGTTTTCTTTCCTCATCAATTGCTCTTAACTTATCATCACTGTCGGGCAGAAACCTCGTATATCCAAGTTTCAAATGTGTACGTTTTTTCGCGAAGTAAAGCCCTGCTTCATCAGACAAGGCCGTCGCACAAAAGTTGTGAAAACAGCAGATCCACAAGCACACAACGCCTCGCGGTGCGAGGCGTTGTGTGCTTGTAGATCGGCTGTTTTCCCTGTTTAGTTCATTTTTTTAAATGATAAAAACGAACGGTCTTGGACATACAAGGTTTCCACCCGACAACGACGTTATACATGGTTTCAACACTCCCTCCTACCCTAAATCTGTCTCATCTCCACCAGTGTTATTTTGGACATAACAGTGGACAATGTGTTTAGATGTTCGGTTCAGGAACATTTATTTAATCATCAACTAGTGTCAGGTATGTAAGAATGCTGCAGAATGTACATGATAAATGGTGCATTTACAGTATAGCGCTCTTATCCAAGGCGCTTTACAATGTGCATTACGTTCACCCATTCACACACACATTCATACACCGATGGCGGTTGAAACCATGCAAGGCACCAACCAGCTACTGCTACATGATGCAATGATCATTCCACTTCCATCCCCTCCACTTATCATGAAGCCCTGGTTCTGAGCAGTGGCGTCAGTTCAGAAAAAGCTAAGTTATGGCAACATGGCTGGTGACACCAGTCATGTTGCCATACCTTAGCAACAGGCATGATACATTTATTTTAAGAAGTACATTTTATTTTTTCCTCCGTTTCTACGGTTTCTTGGGCAGCCTGGAACAGTTGCTCAAGTGCAGCTAAACTTGGCATGTTATTAAACGTGCCACAATTAACAATAATGCATTGCACCTGTGCAGCTGACCTGCGGAACTGGGAATATACCATTCTGTTGAGATGGGAAGAATACAAGTGTGGAGAATACAATTATAATACCTTGTTAAAGTGACCATTTTGTAAAATGTTGCATTTGTAGTTATTTTACTGTAATTTAACAACCTAATAACCAGCACAGATAGACAAAGAGACATTCATGGATGTATATTAAAAAGTAACTTTTATTTCCCCCCCCTGGACCCAGGGTATGGCAGCTGCATACCCCTGCCATACCCAGTTGACGCCCCTGATTCTGAGTAGCCTATTCAGCGAGGTCACAAGTTGGTGGTGTATGTCAGTGAAAAAGAACAAAGTCTCATGTTTAGCAACCCATTATCATTCCCAACCTCCACACTCCGTCACCACCCCAGCCAGCCCTTATGGCTGCTTATGCCTGAAAAACAAGGTAGTGCAATTTAGAATGCATTTCAAGGCAATTAAAATTTCACAGCTACAATTACTTATTCCCCCAGTGGGGCCTGCCACAATCAGCCTATGGTGGTGTAATGGGTTTACAGCCTTGACAAACATGTCCTGCCAGTCTGCCCTGCACGCACGCACACACACACACACTCACGCACGCACGCACGCACATGCACATGGCCGCTTGCAACACTCACGCACACAGACGCACACTTATCAAGTCTGCGCGGATATTAATTGTGGCTAAAGTTGATAAATAAAATCGCCATGTGCTCTTAATGCTAATTAGCATTTGAGATAAAATTTACGATTTCATAAGCACATATTTCTCCAAAGACTCTGCCGCGGCACCCCCTCTCGTCTTCCGTCCATCGGTCATAGGCATGTCTTGGACATAATCTATCTTAGGGGAACGGAGAGGCCGAAAGAGGGTCCAGAGGAAACAGAGGCTGTAAATACTAATAGTACTTAGTGGGTACTTTGGGACCGGGAGTATTTCAGGCAATTTATTGAGCTGAGCTGCTTAAAGCACAAGATGCACTCCTATATGGAGGAAAATGCATGTTAAACAGAGATCTAAAATGGGGAAAGTAAAAGCCACATGGCAGTACTGACAACAGAAATGATTTAGGTAGAGTATGTGTACTTAGACTACATTTTACCAAAAATATTTAGTTCTTGAAATTTCATTGAAAATATTGACAATAGGATTCCTATCTTCTTACAATAAATATGCGAAATGTATGTACGATGTACGTCTGTCGTTCACTTATCTTTTTTTTTTTTTTTAATTAGTTTTTTTGGCTTTGTATGCCTTTATTTGATAGGACTGATAGGAAATGCGGAGAGAGATGGTGAATGACATGTGGCAAAGATCTTCCGGATCGGGAATCGAACCGGCGACGCCAGCAGGTATCATAGCCTAGTATGTGGTATGCGCCGTGACCACTAGGCCAGCGGGCCTATTTGGTTCAGGTATAACTATAACTATAACTTTGGTTTAGGTATAACTATTGCATAACAGGGTCAGGCATACATTCTCTATTTGCATCGTTCCCGAGTACCCAACGGGCACCGACCGGACTGGTTCCTTTAAAAAATAAACTCACTTACACGCACAACTTGAAAAATAATACTTTACTTTCATATTAATAATTATTGTGTAGTACTATAGGTCTTTTCTTCATTAGTGGATATTTCGTTTTGTTTTGTTTCGGCATTTTTAAACATTTATTGGTGGCGACAGTGGAGAGAGACTCAAACTGTGAGGAGAAGGAGTACAATGGGCCTCGGGTTGGATTTGAACCTAGGCCGGAGGACTGAGCCACCAAGGAACACAGCGATTGTAATTTTTACCACAATTGAGCAACTTTAATTGTGATTGAGGGGCATCCGGGGGGCACTGCTGGCGCAGGGATAACGTTCCTGCCAACCGCCATGGAGACTGTAGTTCGAATCCTCCGTGATGCATCCAGTGAACACAATTGGTCGTGTTTGCGGGAAGCCTTGTGGGGAGGGTGATCTCTGTCGGTTCTTCAGGGCATCTGCTCCACAGGGGGCAGAACTGGGAAAGATGGCATGTACCACCTCAAGACCAAACAGTAGGCGTATGCAATGAAATTACAGTGACTACATGGGATAATTAGGAATTGGCATAATAATAAATTAATTGGGAGAATATGTAATAAAAGAGAAATGAATAAAATCATTTAAAATGTCTTTCCTTCTACCCTCCCATCCCCTTCTTCCCGAAACGAGATGATTCATCTCAAGGGTTTTATTCCTAATAAAAGAATTTCCCTCATATCGTCGCTGTCAGGCAGAAACCTCATATCTCCAAGTTTCAAGTTTGTACATTTTTTCACCAAGTAAAGCCCTGCTTCATCATACAAGGCTGTCGCACAAAAGTAGTGAAAACAGCCGATCTACAAGCACACAACGCCTCGCACCGCAAGGCGTTGTTTGCTTGTAGATCTGCTATTTTCACTTGTTTAGTTCATTTTTAAAATGATAAATACAAAATGAACGGTCTTGGACATACAAGGTTTCCACCCGACAACGACGATATTTTTATTTCAATCCAGTACTGCAGAAGAGCAGTACTATGGGGCTGCATAGCTTTGTAGGACCTGATCCATAGTGACTCTCCCAGTTACTTTGTAGCCTGCAGTGTGCTGTAAAGGAGGATTCTTGACACAGATCCACTTCCTCCCGGTTACACGCCGGATGGTGTCGAGAAAGAAGCAGCTCTTCAGCTCTAGTTTTAACATCACAGCGCTCTCCCCCGGTGCCATCTGTGCTCCCTGGTCTGACCATCGATCCAAGTCACCACATCAAGGTACAGCGCATGAGAGCTATACAGGAGAGAGGGATGAGAGAGAGAGAGAGAGAGAGAGAGAGAGAGAGAGAGAGAGAGAGAGAGAGAGCTCCTGTCCACAGCTCCAGGCGATGCCCGGAAGAGTGACAAGTGCTGAAACCACTTCAAGGGGCCTAACAGTGCCCTCAGCCCCTTTCTAGTCACTGCTTCAAAGCCAAGAGCAGCCTCTGGCAGTACACACACACACACACACACACACACACACACACACACACACACACACACACACACACACACACACACACACACACACACACTCACTCCTGCACCTTACTACACAGACACACACACACACACACCACCTCGTTCTTTCACTCACTATGGTCCATTGGGATGACTGGTCCTATACTTTCCCTTCCCAAGGCCGTCAGTGTCATAACCTCTGTGAGTCCAGCCAAAGCTGACTCAAGTCCCCCCATCCCGAACTCCACTGGCCCCCTGTTTCTCTCTGTCTGTCTCTCTCTCTTTTCTCGCTCTCATCAGCGTCCCATCTACGGTATATGGCCTGGCCCTTGCTGACAAGGGGGAATCTGAGTTCCTGCTGGCAGAGGCGGCAAGCAAGAGAAGACTTCAGACAACGCATACCCTACAGCGATCAGTGTCCTGAACTTAAAGAGCAACCAAGGAAGGAGACAGAGAGAGAGAGAGACAGAGACAGACAGACAGACAGAGAGAGAGAGAGAGAGAGAGAGAGAGAGAGAGAGAGAGAGAGAGAGAGTGAGAGTGCGGGAGAGACAGAGATCATCTTCTTCTAGCAGAAGCATTTTCAGAAGAAAAAAAAATGTAAGAGGGGAGGGGGGTTAAGAAAAAAGGAAGAGGGGTGTCTGTCTGCTCGGTGATGTTTTTTGACTTTCTAAGATAAATAAGCGGGAGAAAAGAGGGGAAGACAGAGAAGGAGCTTTACTTTTGCCAAAAGGGACCTTGGGCTTTGCCCTGTGGGCATGGCAGCTTTCATTTTCCTCTTCCCCGCCTGTTGCTATTCCCAGCCGTGTTTTTCCAGAGTTATGATTGAGTTTCACATATTGGAGTTATATCTGGCAACCGGGGTGTTTATCTGCTGGGACTGATAACTGAGCTGAGAGTCCAGAGCATGGAGGTCCAGAGCACGATGCAGGAAAGCGAGACGTGAGGGAGAAAGAAAGAAAGAAAGAAAGTGAGTGTGAGGTGGGAGCTGGAGAGAGAGAGAGAGAGAGAGAGAGAGAGAGAGAGAGAGAGAGAGAGAGTGAGAGAGAGAGAGAGAGAGAGAGTGCGAGATGGAAACTGAGAAAGACAGAGCACTCATAAATCCTCATCTCCTCCAGTCTTTTGTCATTGATTTAGTGCATCTTCATTAGCAAGCTGACCAAAGTAGTGATTTCCAGGCTATATGTGGTTTGAACTGATTGGAGCACCATGGGAGCACCTGTCCATTCTGCGTACATTCTGGCGAAACCCTTATTCTGCACCCCGAAGCAGAGCCAAGGACAGCAACAGCAGCAACTTCCAATAAAAAGGTATTTTGTTGAGTTCTCGCCTTGTCATTTAAATCCATACTCAAAGCACCTAGAGCTTCATCCCCCCCACACCAGCTTCCACCTCCAATTGTCAATTATACATGGTTTACAGATCTATCCGCTGTATCTCGGCATGCATCTATCCATGTTTAGTAATTCTTCGCAACACAAACATCCATGAGTTTTGTTGAGAGGACATCCTGGGATATTTGGATGAGAATAGGGGAGAGGTGAGGATGTGTTTTTTTTTTTGCATGCAGGGGTGAGTGGTTTAGGTGTGAATAGTCTGAGGTGCAGGCAGTGTAATTCAACTCTGTAATAATCTCACAGTGACATTATCTGCCATGCACTCTAATGTCTCCGAGAGGCACATTGTCAAGGACTGATGAGGGCGTAGTTGGGGAGAATTGTGATATAGAAATATAGAAAGAGAGAGAGGTGGAGTATTGATAGAAAGAGACGGAGAGAAAAGGATGGAGGACCGAAGAATGGACAGAGAGAGAGAGAGAGACGGAGAGAGAGAGCAAGCAGTGCTTGCTGGACCCTGACTGCGTGCGAGGCCTCAATTATTCATGCAGCAGTGCACATGTCAGGAGCTCACAGACAAGCACAACAGCAAGGCCGAACGCGGGAGAAAAAAAAATCAAACAGTGCGTCTGTGGGCAATGCCCCCACAATGCACCTGGAGGAGTGCTGCGCCTCGGCCCGTTTCTCTGTTGTTTTTGGATAAACAGAGAAGAAGGGTACCTGAGCCCCGGGCTGATTCTCCTCCAGAGCCGAGAGCTATAGGACTGCTTGTCTGTTGATGCTACTGCTCCCGTTTTTGTTTTTTTCTTTCACTACTGTACACTTTTATTTGTTTTCTCACTTCTTTTGTTTTTCTGAGGAGCTGGCACCAGTGGGATTGGAGTCTTTTTACAGTTCATTAGAACCATTTTTTTCATTCACTTTATTTCTCAAAATGGCTATCAGAGTCACCCCCCTCCACCACTCTCCTCTCCTCCCCAGTGCTGCATTCTGCCTATGCCATGGGTTCCCTCCATGTCGGCAATGTAGACATACCGGTATATGCTTAATGTAGACTCTTCAGGCCGGGAACACATTTTGCTGTTTGGGAGGGGCTTACGGTACATGTACAGTATGTAGCAACATATTTGTTTTGTAGGCTAATTTCTGATTTAGCCCTATTCTATAGGTTAGGCCTAAATGGGTTAACTACAGCAGACCAAGTTTGTCTCATCAAGCGGCAATGGGAACCTCCATGGCTCCAGACATCCATTCTCGTCTTGTCTCGGTTTTATCGACTAGCGCTCCGTTTTGAATCTACCCCTACACCCACCCACTGCCAAGCTTGTTCCACAATGCTCACCCACTCTTCTGTTTTCTTTTTTATGGTGTTATATTCTTATTGTTCTGCTGGAAGAAAAAAAAGAACTTGAACATTAGTTCCAGTCAAAGTTTTAGGAAACGTTCCTAGCATTATGACAGGATTCTGCAGGTTGTAGTAATATTTCCCAGAGAATTGTCCTGGCATTTTTAACTTTCAGAATCACCAGAATCAACTTTGTTGTCATATCACAGGTTTAAAGTTGTAAAACACTAGGTGATTTTTTTCCTTCTGTGCATGCTCCATTGTTTTTGTTGAAAGGGAAGAAGAAGGAGGAAAGAGATCAATAAAAACAAACACATTTTCTACATTTACGCACGGTACCATAGTTCTATCTGGTGTTTGGAAGTACAAGGAGTCATAACCTAAGGTGAGACATAAATGGTTCATGTTCATGTGAGACAAAATGTTATTATTTTATTTTATTTTTTACATTTTACAAACAAGGAAGGCCCTCGATAAGAACATCAACCTGGATAAGAGCTTTTTTCTTTGTATTTATTACTATGGTTATCAACTGTGCTGCGGATATAAAAACGAAGAAGGTTCCTCAATGGGGTGTACGCTGAGGAAGACCTGGTACTGTAGGTTGAAACGTGTCCGTTGCTCTGTCCGTGGAGAGGTAAATAAAACTATGTGAAAAGGTTTATTTAGATGTACTGTGTGTTGGCTGTTTTCTCAGTTTTACCACAACGGTATTGCATAGAGGTGGCGAACGGGCACCGTTCTAGTATCTAAAATGTACAGGAAGCACTGAGAAAGTCTCAGCCACAGCCACAGGCGCACTGTGTGCATGTGTGTGCGTGCTTGCATGTGTGTCTGTCGGTCTGTCTGTCTTTCATCCTCTCTCTCTCTCTCTCTCTCTCTCTCTCTCTCTCTCTCTTTCTCTCTTTCCCTCTGACTAATTAATTGGAATTTGACATATCATGGTTACTCCAATATTTTCACAAGACTTTGATGCCCTACCTCAAGTCAGATATAATTACAAAGGTATCAATCCGTGTCTAATTTGTTTGCAGGTGTGTGTACATATCTATTTAATGCACGCACACATACAAGCACATGTTGCTTAGCACATTCATCGATCTTCCTCACAATACCAAATAATGACATGGATATCATAATTCTAAAATAAACTATCACACAACTAGCAAAGGAACAATAAAAGCTAAAATGATAAAAGCAAAGATGAAAGTCCTGTTTTGCCCTGAGCGCTATCCCCAGCTCACCCAGGAGTGTTTTTCATAATCTCTCTCACTTTACCATTTTCCCCTCTGGACTTTCTACAGTCATATAAAGCAGTGCCTTGCACCGAAGGCTGGCAAGATATTAGCCCTCACGTCAAGAGACATGCAGCGAGAGACAGGTAGAGACGGATAGAGAGAGAGCAAGAGAAAGACAGACCGACCGAGAGAGAATGAGGGACACAGAGACAGACGGATAGAAGCAAAGAGAAAGGGAGAATGTGAAACAGAGAGCAGGGGTGTTGCACCAAATTCTGGGCCCTGGGTACAAGGATTCACTGCGGGCCCCCATGAATGTTCTTCATAGGGGGTGGGGGTTTAACCCATTTAGACTGGGAACGCATTATTTTGTGTTTTAACTATTGACAAATATCAGATATACAAGCTCACAACAAAATCATGAAAATGTGTGCAAGTCTTTGAATACTTCAAATCCTTCTAAGGGTTTTTGAAAAACCTATGTTTCTATGTCAGTGCCACAGTGGTGTGAAGGACCCCCAAAATTATATGTATTTGGCCACGGACTCCCATCTCAAAATATCTAGTTCCAGGGACCACCCAGAAGCAAAATCTGAGTTACAAATGTTCGTTTAAAAAGACATTTATTCAAAGATTTGCACACATTTTCACGACCTTTCAAAAATAGCAGATCTACAAGCTCGCTGTGAGCTTGTAGATCTGCTATTTTTCAATAGCTCAAGTATAAAATAATTAAGGCACCTCCACCTTGGGCCCTATAGTAACTCAGTCCCACTTGCCCCACCCCCTTGTGACGCCCCTGGAGACAGATAGAGAGAGAGCAAGAGAAAGACAGCGCGAGAGAGAGTGAGGGACACACAGAGACAGACGGATAGAAGCAAAGAGAAAAGATGGAGGATGTGAGACAGAGAGAGAGATAGAAATAGGGAGTCCTCTGTGTATTGACCAATCCTCATGACACTCCTGACTACAACCCCCTCCCCCCTACACCCCACCACCACCACCCCTCTACTACCACTGACAATACAACATTGGGGCCCGTTCCCTTGGCACTTCTTATTCTAAACTGAATCTTCTCCCGCTCTGACAGACATGAAATGTGTATAGCGGCTGGGGTTTAAGCCGCCCTTCCTTACTTGATGTGTTTGAGCAGAGGAGCGAGCTCGAGGCGTAATGGCCCTTGGAGAACAAGAAAGAAGAAGACAAAGCTCTTTCCCTGAGATGTCGTGTTTTCACCGGTCAATGAATCCCATTTCGTTTCCCCCTCCTCTCCATCAGGAGCGAGGAGGAGAGGAGCTGGGATTTTGACCTGCAGAAAATGTAACATGCTATCCCTTTTGGACACCTGGACTCTTCAACATCAATTTAGTAGTATTTTCAAGGGGGAGAGAGGTGGGAGGGGGGTGAATATAAGGGGATCCCGGGCCTCATCTACTGGGAGTTTCACTTCCTTGTTTGCCGGGCCATTCAACATTTATTATGTGTGGGTTTTTTTTAATCCATGGGTGAAATGGGCTTTTGTTTTTAAAAAGTAAGAGTGGGCTCTCAACTCCCCTTTGTATTGTGTCTTGTTATTTAGACAGGCATTTGGAAAGTTGAGAGGGGGTTTGAGGAGGAAGGTGCTTGTGGGATTGGATCCTGGGACAACTAACTGTCCGCAAAGGCCTACAGGGTGGAGGTCTTAACCACTACACCGTCGACGGGCACAGGGGCTTTTATTTTGTAAAGGTTAGGCTGTCGAACAGTGGCGTCAAGAGGACATTTGACAAGAGGGAGAGTGTGTGAGGATGCAGGGGCGTCAATTGGGTATGGCAGAGGTATGCAGCTGCCATACCCTGGGTCAAGGGGGGGGGGGGAATAAAAGTTACTTTTAAATATAAATCCATGAATGTCTCTTTGTCTATCTGTTCTGGTTATTCACTTTAACAAGGTATTATAATTATATTCTCCACACTTGTATTCTCCCCTTCTTGACAAAATGGTATATTCCCAGGTTCCGCAGGTCAGCTGCACAGGTGCAATTCATTATTGTTAATTGTGGCACATTTGCTAACATGCCAAGTTTAGCTGCACTTCAACAACCATTGCAGGCTGCCATATTCAGCCGTAGAAACAGCGGGAAAATTTTGTACTAAAATGTACGTGCAAGACACCAGTCATGTTGCCATACCTTAGCTTTTTCTGAACTGACGCCACTGAACCACAGAGGGTTTTTTCCCCCTCTCCTTCGTATTACAGTGTCTATTGTCTACCCATGATATTGAACTCCAAGGAAATCATACACAATGCTGTGGATTCATGTTTGTGTGTGCTGGGTCTACAGAGGGACACAATGCCACCATGTCTTCAATGTGCGTCAACCTGCTGTTTGTTCGGTATTATAACAAGCATCTGGGACTGACTTGATAGAGTTACTGAGGGCATGTAAGGGCCTCGGTGGAAATAGTCGCAGAAGCCAACTGTATGAGAAAAATGCTTCTGCCTTGTGTTTGCACAAGGGCCTACAACATGACTCCCTGAGTGTCAATTTAACTCTGAGAGCGAAGAAATGGACTGGCCAAGGTCCCATACGAGTTAAATGAACTTTCAGGATATTGTCAAGTGTATCATCATGTCATCGTTGATATCTGAATAAGAGATAAAACATAGAGAGACAGAGGAAGATACAGAGAAGAACACAGTAAGAGTAAACAATGAGTGGCTGAAGGTGTTTAGAGCGTTTCAATTGAACTCTAGTCCATTTGCCAGGAAGGTTGGACGTTGTTGTGTCCGTCCGCATTAAGCACACCCTTCTTCTGTAATTCCGTAATTTACTAGGTTAATTCAAATAAAACATTCTGCTCGCAGACTTTTGCTTGACCCAAATAATGATAAACAAATACACATTCTGATGATGCTCTATATTGCTATCCAGAACCGAACACTGTTGTGAACTTGTAGATCTGCTATTTTCCCCCTTTTTTATATAAATTATTTTAACAAATTGACTTTGTTCTCGGCTGGAAGAATTTGTTCTTGGTTGTTCTCGGCTGAAAGAATATATACTTCCAAGGTATGAATCATTTGCATCTGTAGGACTGCTGGCATCTTGCCTTCTGCTTGTGCTTTATTTGCAGGTGACATGACTGGGGCAGGAACAACTAATTGCAGAAGGTTGGCACCTGTTCGGGTAATGTGGACAAAACCACTCTCTCTCTCTCTCTCTCTCTCTCTCTCTCTCTCTCTCTCTCTCTCTCTCTCTCTCTCTCGCTCTCATTGGACTTGTGGGTTCTCTTTTATATGAGCAAAATAAATACAATGTACTTTCAGCAGACTTAGGTTTGAATGAATAGGAAATTAAAATGGTTAACACCGCAAC